>NC_057805.1:154917860-155217860 GCF_018294505.1 Triticum aestivum
CCGCCGCCCATCGCCGCCGCCGCGCCTCCGGCGCCGCCCCTCGCCGCCGGCGCCCCTCCCCGCCGTCGCCTCTCCCGCCTCCGGCCGGCAACCCCTCCCCGCCGGCCTCTCCTCTTCCTCCCGCCGGCGAACAGCCCGAGCCCGAGCTCGACCTCCCTCAGATCCGATCGGGAGCTACAGTACGCGTTGACTTCGTCCTTCCCTTTTTTTTTCTGTCCTGTTATTTTATCAGCATGTGCCTCTGTCCCCGATGCTATAACTCTGTGCATGTAGCTGCGATTCGCGCGTATAATATGTCAAATTGTTCATCTCGCGATGCTCTTCATTTTGTTCAATTGCACCTTGTTCATTAGAGGTGATATTGATGCCCAAATCCTCGTTGGAAGAGGGCTAGTTGCTGTTAATCTCTGGTTCTTAGCAGAACTTGGAGATTTGTCATTTTTGTATCATTTATTCTGTGCATCTTTTGAGCATGAGATCTACATGTGTTTTGAAGTATGCCATGCCATCTTTCTAGTGGTGTAATCCATGTATTTTTGTAATCTCTGTGGTGACTAGCACAAGCATGCAAAGTAGGCCCTGCAATATTTCTGATTTCAGGGATTTAGTGATTTCTCTAAGTCCTTGTCTGCTGTAATTTTGTTGCCATCTAAACTTGATGCTACAGAGAGATCCATGCATATTTTGGAGATGTTCAGTAAGGATGTTTGTAGCTATAGTTATAATTGATCCATTCCTGCAATTGTTTGCAATTATGGAGTGCCATAGCATGACTCAATCTTGCTCTACTTTTGCTATAAAATATTCCTGGCAGAATCTTAACATGATATGCAATTTTGCCAAGCTTATTGTAGTTGATCCATGCATGCTATGCTATTGTTCTTGCCATGGTTAGCTTCATACACATGCTACCTTCCTGTAGGTATGCTTGGTTTGTCATGAATTGCTCTGTAGTGAGTGCATCAAGCTCACAAAGAGGCCTACATATTAATATTTCTGCCATGCTCTGTTTTCTGCTAAGTCTGAAACCTGAGAACGAAACTTGCTATGTTTACATGCTTGCCATCATATCTTCTGGTCCCTTTTGGCTTATGGTCAGTAAGGGACTTTTGTCATGTACATTTAGTAGAACACTGCCATGCCTTATTTTTCTATGTTAAGTTCCTCTAGCATGTTGATTTCGTGCTCTGAACATTGCTACCTGATGCTGTTTTCTGCCATGTCTAGTTTTTCACTAAGTCTGTGAACCTGTAATCTTTTGCACTTTTGCCATGCTTGTTTGAGCTTGATATGTTGATAACTAGCCGTAGCTCAATGTTCATATTTTGTCAAGCATCTCCTGTAGATTAATGCCATGTGCTTTGTTGCTATGTTGGGGTGCTGTAGCATTGTTGCTTGTTGCATTTTAAATGCTATCTTACTGTTTATCGCAGATTAGTGTCATTCTTGTTTTGCTTGTCATTTGCAAACCGTGCATCCGATTCCGGTGATCTTTATATCGATTTCGACCGAAATCACCTCATCTTTCCAGTGGCATGTCTGGCTTGTCAAGTTACTACCATGTTCATCATTTTCCTTCCGGAGCACGCATATGCATCGCATATCATATTTTGCATTTCATACATGTTTTGCATCATGTTGCTTGTGCATCCCTCGTTGTTGATTGTGGTTCCGTTTGTTTGTGTTCTTGTCTTGGGTAGATCCGGGAGACGAGTTCGTGAACGAGGAACCTGTCGAGTACTGTTGAGGATAAAGACCTGGGAGTCACCCGCCAGGAGTGCCGGGTTACACTAAGGGTCATTGCCAGAAGCCCGGAGCTAAGTTTCAAGATAATGGGCCAGAGATGGGTTGAGACCCGGCGATGGCTTAAAGCCCATAGTTATCATCATTGTTATAGTAGACTTGTAGTGTAAGGCAAGTATTGTTTAGAGTCCGAGCCGGACACTCTTATGAGCCGGCCGGGACTCTAAGGGCCGCTGGGTGTCAACCTCCCTATATAAAGGGACGACCCGGCAACGGTTTAGGGGCGACAACAATCTGATCGAGAGCCGGGCATAGCTGTTTAGCTCCCTGGTTATCGAAACCCTGATTAATACCACCTCAACTGGACGTAGGCTTTTACCTTCACCGTAAGGGGCCGAACCAGTATAAACCCTCGTGTTCCTTGTCCCACTTAACCCCTTCAAGCTTCCCAATTGCGATGGCTCCACGACTAAGTCCTAACCCGAGGACATCTGCCGTGACAATTCCACGACACTTGGCGCCCACCGTGGGGCTGGCGCACGGTGGATTTGAGTTCTTGAAGGGCAGCTTCGAAGGGCTCAAGGGATACGCTGTGGCCCGGATGACCAAGAGTCGTCGCGGCAAGCTCTACATCGACGATGCGGACTGGGGCCCCGACGCCGGCTCAGTGGAGTACGGGTACCGGGTCCCCTTCGGTGGAATTCATGTCTTCATCGGCAAGATTGGAGAGCCGGGACCCGAGCCGGATCTCCGCGCCGATCTCATCGAAACGGCTCAGCGCGCACGACCCGCCCGGGCCCGGCCTGCCTTAAGGCGCGCTTTTGTGGGATGCATCCACGGAGGGCCCTCTGATCCATCCGGGTCTGGTGATGAGGCGACCGCCGGCTCTGACGGCGAGTCGGCCGCTGATGAGTCAAACTCGTTGTACCACCTTCAAGATGGCAGGCTCATGAGTTATTCCGATGGCAACAGTATTCCGGACCTTTTTGAGCCACCAAGTCAGGTCGGAGTTTTTATGGCTGGTGCGCAGCCTGTTCAGAACCCCGCTGCCGGATCGGAAAACCCGGTGCCTTCCCCGGCTCAGGTGCTGATGGATCTCACGGATAAGATGACGGCCCTGTTAACCGCAACGGTCGACCCGGCGGATCAAGTTCAGCATGATGCGGCGGTGGCACAGCTAAAATTGGATCTGATAAAAGCTAAAGAAGATCTTGCAGCAGAAGGGATCAGGCTGGCGGCAGAGCGGGCGGCTCTCGACGCCCAGACTCAGTTGATTCAGGCGCAGTCCTTCCAATTCACGATGGATCAAAACGCGGCCAACGAGGTCATGAGAAGGAGGCATCAGAAGGCCCAGTCTCGACTCCCGCCGGTTTACGATCCGCGCAATCTCTTCAACACGCCAGGTGCGGGATCCAGTAACCCACCAGGAGTCATTGCGCCCGGGTCAGGACCCCTTATTCAGCCACGAGTGATGGGGCCTCCCCAGGTGCCCCCTGCCCCGCCTCAGTATGTGCCAATACCCCTGGGTCATTACGATAACCCGCTGGAGAACATGATAGCTGCGGCAGCACGACTGGCGGCTCTTCCCGTGGACGGCGATTCTCCGGCGGCCGTCGAAGCCCGCCGGGTTAGGGAACTCCTGCAGACGGCTCTGGCACAGCAAGAGGCGTACTCCTACAGCCGGGACAGGATCCACTCGACTCCTCGCCCAGGCCAGAGCCCGAGTTACAGCCGGCACATGGTCTCAGCAACCGGCTCACGTAATGTCCGACGCCATGACCCGCCCCCTGGTCATGGCCCGGCTCATAATGGAGCCTTCTACGTAGCAGACCAAGCACGCCAGGAGGCGGAGCAGGCGCCTCAATTGACGGCTTACCAGACCCCCCCGGCTTATCCGACGACGTCCGTTGATGCGGGTATCCCTACCAGAACCGGGGGTGTCCCTTGTTTGGTGCCAGCTATCCGTAATGGACGTCTACCCAAGGACTTCAAAGGACCTAGGAAGGTGCCTAACTATACAGCAAACTTACAGCCTGCAGCCTGGATTGAGAGTTATGAGATGGCTATGGAATTACTGGAAGTCAGTGAGGCGGCCATGGCCAAATATTTCACCATGATGTTAGATGGAACTGCCCACACATGGTTGAAAGGGTTACCGCTGAACTCCATTGGGTCTTGGGCTGAGCTGAAAGCCCGGTTCATTCAAAACTTCAAAGATACCTGCAGGCAATCTATGTCAATCGTGGATCTGACTAACTGTAAGCAGCAGGAGGGTGAATCCACGACCCATTGGGTTCGCCGGGTCAAGGAGATCATACATTCATCGGATAAGATGGATGCCGGCTCTGCAGTCTTGATGTTGGAACAGAACTGTCGCTTTGTGCCCCTAAAGATGAAACTTGGGTGGCTTAAACGCGACTGCACGGATATGGGTACGCTAATGGCGGCTCTTGTCAAGTACGCCGATTCTGATGGTACCAAGGATCCCCCTTCAGATGATGAAAGGACAGGGAAGGGAAAGAAGAACGGCAATGGCAAGAGTCCTCAGTTTAACCCGGGGAATCAAGGAGGAGGCAAGCGCAAGGCCGATGGCAGCCTGGAGTTCGTAGCCAACACCCAAGGCAACAACCAGCGACGCAAGGGGAGGCCCCCTCCCCGAGGCGGCGGGTCAGGACCTTCTCTGGAGCAGCTGTTGAATGAACCTTGTCCGAGACACGGCTCTAGAGAGAAGCCAGCGACTCATCTGTGGAAGGATTGTGCTGTCATGAAGGCCTTCAAAAACTACAACGGCCCGGGCGGCGGCTCAGGCGCCGGCGGCTCCGGCGCTGGCGGCTCCGGCGCTGGCGGCTTTCATGGTCCGGGAGGCGGCTCAAACCCCGGTCCTCAGAACGGTCAAGGGGGCTTTAATCAACAAGTCTAGTCAGGGTCATCAACAGCAGCAGGGGGGTTATCAGACCAACCGAAAGCAGCTTAGCGGTGGGCAGTATCATGTGTTTACCACTAGTTTGTGCAAACGAGATCAGAAGCTTCACAAGAGGACTGTGAACGCTGTTGAGCCGGCAGTCCCGGGTCTTTCAGGAAGGCGACCTGGTGCTCCGGCTCATCCAGGATCAAACAGATGCACACAAGTTATCCCCACCTTGGGAAGGGCCTTTTGTTGTCAGTAAGAACTTGCACAACGGGTCATATTACCTCATTGATGTTCGGGAGCGTAAAGATTCGCGTAAATCTGAGGAGGAGACCCGTCGGCCGTGGAATATCGCTCAGCTTCGGCCTTATTACACTTGAGCTACCGGCTCTTGTGGTGTACATATTTATCTCAGACATATATGTATTATGATAAGCAATAAAGCAGGACCTCTGTCCTTTTTTCTCCTCCAAATATACGTGTCATACTAATTTGAAAGGAGGATCCGGCTTATGATCGCATTCGAGTCTAGCCGTAAGCAGTAAGATCACTTGGGGGCTTCCTGTTCAAACATGGGTCGTATTCGAACCAAAGAGAACATAGCTGTCGATACCCATTTGATTGGCAAAGTGCCGAGCTCATTGGGAAGTTGCCTCTGGTCATATTTGAATCATAGTGTAACCCCTCTGAGAACCGACGTGGATCGTATTCGAATCAGCGTCGTTAAACAATTTTCAGAATCACTTGGGGGCTTCCTGTTCAAACATGGGTCGTATTCGAACCAAAGAGAACATAGCTGTCGATACCCTCTCGATTGGCATCGCCACACCCACTAGGGGCTATATGATCGTATCCGAATCTTAGCTTAACCCCTTTGGACCGAGTTTCTGGTCGTATTCGAAACGGAAGCCCCTAAGTTTTTATATTTTATCACAAGTCTACTCTGATCATGTCAAAGTATGTACTGCCGGGTCACACTTACCGGCTTAATTTTGGTTTATCTTGTTAGTTGAACATCATGGATGTCATCAAGACAAGTAAATTTGAGTTAAAGTACCAACCGTGCTACCCGGGTTATTTAAACCGGAAGTATGCTTACAGGCTGTTAAGTGTGTTATCACAGCTATGTTCAGAGTATAGTTAAGGGCCAGTCTTTTCGGTTCGTATTCCGGGTTATCCATCTCAAACACCTGATTCTCAGGGCGGTAAGCCGCCTTGCGATTTGTGATTTACCTTTCTATGCAGATACTTAAAGGCACCTTTTAAGGTTGAGAAGGACAAAGGGATAATTACGACCCGGAGGAACACAAAGGATAATTTCAAGGGATTTCAGCGTTCATTACGTGCACGATGGCACGGCAGAGATAAAATGTTGCACCTAGTCTATTACAAAATTCCTCAAGTCTCAAGGTTGGAGCGTTGTTCGATGAACCGCCGGCCGCTTTACGATGCCTGCTGGGTTGAAGTCCCCGGCTCGTCCTCTGCTCCGGTTGATCCCGAGACCTCGAAGGTTGACGACTTCCAGTCGATGCCGCGGAGAGCTTCGAACTGAGCTTCTTCGTCGATTAACCCGACCGGGTTAATCTCCGGGGCGAAGGTGTGCTGGCGAGCCGGAGGAATCAGATTGATAGCTTCATAGCGAGGGGTTGGAATCCTCTGATTCTCCGCGTTGTACCCCGGCTGATACTTGGTTAAGTCGGTGTCGTTCCCGATGATGGTGGCCACCGGGCGTACAGCCTTAACACATGCCGCGAAGTCCTGCTAGTCGAAGGCGGAGCCGTCTTCCTTCAAGCTCGGGTAACCCAGTGCGATGTCTGCCGGGTCTAGCTCCGGCAGGAAGGCTTTGGCCCGGCTCAGCGCGGCAATTGCTCCGGATCTTGCGGAGGCTCGGCGTAGCTCCTGGATCCGCTGTGGCAGAACAGCGAGCCGGCGCAGGACTTCGGCCAGATGGGTTGGCACCTCGTTGGATAGGGCCACCACAGCTAAAGCGCGCTGTGACCCGGTGTAGAGTTGTTCCACCAGGGTGTACACGGCCTTTAGCTTGGTGACCACGCTCTGGTTCAAGTTGGCGCTTCTGGAACCTGTTTAACATCAGATGACCCGGTGATAAGGATGAATCAGGAGATGTAAACATTCTAACATGAATGAAAGCCGGTGAGGCGACTTACCGAAGATGGCAGCTACCATTTGGGACACTTGGCGCTTTAGGCTGGAGAGTTCGGCGGTTTTTTCAGAGAGTGCCTTCTCCGCCTGTTTCGCCCGGGTTACCAGTGCGGCTTTCTCTTCAGCCCAGGCCTTCCGCTCAGCATCAAATTCGGTCTTCAGCTTTTCTTGAGCAGCGATGCTGGAGACAAACTTGGCGTTTGCCTTCCGGGTCTCCATCTCTTGTGCCTTCAGCCGGCTCTTGAGATCCGCCAGGTCCGACTCTAATTTCTTGCCAACAGCCTGCATATATTTCTGGGTTATTAACAGTCATTCTATAAAGTCCCAAGCGCTTTCCAAGCAAAGACACTTGGCACTTGGGGGCTAATGCATATTGAACGTATCTATCTATGTACGGCCGGCTCAGTTCAGTAAGCCGGAATCTAAGTCTACAACATATTCAAGTATAAGTGCTAGACTTGGGGGCTAGGATGACAAGGATCACTATGCAGAAATAAGAAAACAGCAGAAGGTTACCTCAGATTTCTGTTGGATCTGGTTGACCATGGCGATCTCGGTGTCTCGGCTCTTGTGAACTTGGCTGATGTAGCCTGAGACAAGCTCTCCAATGCTTAAATCGGTGTAGCTGGAGAGATCCAGATTCACCCGATGGGGTTGCAGCAACTCCCCCTTCGCGGAGCATTTGGCTAGTGCGGTCGGCCTCCCCGGCTCAACATACTCCGTCCGGGTAATTACCACGTCCGGGTCGTTAGCTGGTGGGGCTGAGCCGGACGCCTCCGGGTTAGCTGACGCTTCGGTTGTTCTCTTGGTGGTCGGGGCAGGGGCTTCAGGCGCCGTGTCCATGGGAATGGTGGCTTCGGGGGCGGAGGCGGCTGGCGGCTCTTGAGCTGTTGTCTCCGGCTCAGGCAAGTCTGGCACTCCGGCTGACCTGGTCTTCTTTGCTCTTTTGGTGAGCTTTGCCTGGGCACTGAAAAGACAGAAGTGTTAGGCATACAAAGAGTAAATACAGACAGGTAATGTAAGGTGATTGTTATTACCCGGGTGCAGTTTTGAAGGCCGGTAGACTTGACTGCATGGAGTCACCAGAAGAAGGGGAGGTCTCCTGGTAATTGGAGTCAGAAGAATTAAGCGGTTGACGGATAACACCCGCCAACGGATGAAAAGGGTACAAGTGAGAAAAGACCTTGGTGCGACGTTTCCTTGTCGCGTCGGGTAACCCGGCGGAGAGGTCGGTGTCCTTGCGGGCCCGGGTGAGACGCCGGTTTTCGTGAACCTGCTGCTTCAAAAGAAATTGAGGGTCTTGATGAGCTAATGGATGAGAAAAGCTTACTTTCCGGGTTACCCTTCGGACTTTCAGCTGTGGCAAAGGCTCCGAGTCGGAGGAGAGTAATGTTACCTCTTCAATCACCGGGTTACTGGCGCCGGTGTCATCCTGTCAATAAACAAAATGATGGTAAAGTGGACAGCAGCAAACAACAAATATGGCAAGAGTTTAAAGGTTTAAGGGTTACCTCTGACTCGGAGCTATCGCTTAATTGCAGCAGCTCCGAAGCAGTGGGTCTGTTTCCCTTTTTGCGAGGGGCGGCTCTCTTGGCGGCTTTCTTCGCCTTCCTGGCCTTCTTGGCCGCCTCATGGTCATACTTGACCCGCCAGAATTTATCATCAGCCTGAGAAATACAGTAATGAGTTCTTAGTAAGATGACAGGTAAAAAAAAATGGAAAGGTTAAAGTCAGCGGCTTACCGCTGGGGCTGGATTGGTCTTGCAGAACGGGGCTAGCCCGGTCCTTCCACAGTCTGCCAGGCTCTCGTTTAACAGAGCCTTGGTCTCTTCTTCAGCAACGTCTTCTGGAAGATCATTGCGACTGTGTCTCTGCGGGTCATCCTTTCGCCTGGTGTACTCACACATTAAGCCGGGGCGGCGGCTCAATGGGATCACCCGCCATGAGATCCAGACCCGGACCAGGTCTATTCCGTTCAGACCGTTGCCTAGCAGGGCCTTGATCTTATTGATCATTGGAAGCAGAGGCTGGCGTTCCGCGGCAGTCAGCTTGTCGGATAGCGGATGAGTCGGCTCCAGGCGCGTTGGGCGAAAGCCGGGCAGCGGGCTCTCATCAGCCGGGGACGTGTCTTGGCAGTAGAACCAAGTCATGTTCCAGTCCTTGGGGTGACTTGGCGGTTCTGCGTAAGGAAATAGACAGTCCCTGCGCCGTTGGATGGAGATGCCGCCTAACTCTAGACTTGGACCGTTTGCGCACTCGGTTTGGCGGTTCAAATAAAACAGCTCTCTGAAGAGCAGCAGACTCGGCTCTTCTCCAAGATATACTTCACAAAAGACTTGGAAGTTGCAGATGTTGGATATGGAATTGGGTCCTATATCCTGAGGTCGAAGGTCAAAGAAGTTGAGCACATCCCGGAAGAATTTTGAGCCGGGCGGTGCGAAGCCCCGGCTCATATGGTCCGCAAAGATCACTACCTCCCCCTCCCTCGGCTGTGGTTTTTCTTCTGACGGATCAGGGGCACGGTAGGACATCACTTCCTTCCTGGGCAGATATCCGGATTTAACGAAGTTGCCCAGGGTCTCATAAGTGACGTTGGATCTCATCCAGTTGCAAGTGATGGGAGCTTTGGGAGGCATGGTGACGGTTGGCGGTCTATGATAAAGAGGAAAGTGTCCGGGTTAATTATAAGCCGGAGTTTATCATTCAAACTACAATGACGGCTTATGAAGGGGACTAATGGTATGTATTGATACGATGGGTTATCTAAGCCGTCGGGGCATTCAGGATGAGTTGGTCATCTACGGCTTACTGCGGTTAAGTCGGAAGATACTACAGAGCATGGTTCTCTTTAAACCGGAAAGTTCTACGGCGCGTGTTTTCTTTAAGTCGGAAATATAAGCCGCCAAGATTCAAGGGCTGCAGTTTTTACTAAGTGTGGTAAAACAGATTTCACATATTACAGTAACTTTTTCGGATCAAAACGGTCGGGCAAGATGAAAATTTTCTAGACCTAAAGAAACAGAAGCAGGAGAAGTTCTTAAGGTGGAACATGGTTTTTAAGCAGTAAAAAGAGGATTTTTTGCAGATGGAATGGATCTCGAACATTTACCGCAAAGGTTCTATGAAGAGTTAAGATCAATGGGGGCAGTGACTACAAGGGTTACTGAAACTTGCGGCAATGGTGAAGAACGCGAAGAACACAAGATGAACCCTACAAGCAGATTTGTCTGGCAGAGCGAAGAAGACTTACCGGGGTTGGAAAGAGCGGAGGTCGCTGCCGTAAGTCTGGTCCGAATCAGGGTGATGCAGCGGCCGGGTTGATGAAGACCAGGGGCGCGACGGCGGCGGCAGTGGCAGAGCTCGGGCAGAGAAACGACAGCGCGAGGAAGAAGAAGGAGAGTGTGAGAAGAGAGTGCCGGGCCGGCCTATTTATAAGGTGAGTCATAAGTGGGCGCGAGATTCAAGGAGACCACGGCGTGGTTATCTCCCCCTCACGGCGCCTCGATTTTCGCAAAGACAGTAAAAGCAGAGATCCGTTGTGGATCTGGCGGAGTAAAAAACGGACTTAATGGAGGATGACGTCACGGCGGATTATCCGGAGTCCGGAGAATGACGTCACTCCGGGTTATGGCCTTCACACGAACGGTAAGCCGGAGATTTTTCTGTCGGCAGAGTTGAAGATTGACACGAGCCGGCTCAAGTCAATCTGGGGCCTAATGTTGAGGATATAGACCTGGGAGTCACCCGCCAGGAGGGCCGGGTTACACTAAGGGTCATTGCCAGAAGCCCGGAGCTAAGTTTCAAGATAATGGGCCAGAGATGGGTTGAGACCCGGCGATGGCTTAAAGCCCATAGTTATCATCATTGTTATAGTAGACTTGTAGTGTAAGGAAAGTATTGTTTAGAGTCCGAGCCGGACACTCTTATGAGCCGGCCGGGACTCTAAGGGCCGCTGGGTGTCAACCTCCCTATATAAAGGGACGACCCGGCAGCGGTTTAGGGGCGACAACAATCTGATCGAGAGCCGGGCATACCTGTTTAGCTCCCTGGTTATCGAAACCCTGATTAATACCACCTCAACTGGACGTAGGCTTTTACCTTCACCGTAAGGGGCCGAACCAGTATAAACCCTCGTGTTCCTTGTCCCACTTAACCCCTTCAAGCTTCCCAATTGCGATGGCTCCACGACTAAGTCCTAACCCGAGGACATCTGCCGTGACAATTCCACGACAAGTACGCTTACGAGGATCAAGCTTTCGACAACTCTGAGAACCTTGCAGGCAAGATGACCACCCCTCGAAATCACTTCTATCTTTGCTATGCTAGTTGTTCTCTCTATTGCCATGCTCGCTACCTATCACTTGCTATATCATGTATCCCATTTTAGCCATGTCAGCCCTAACCATCCTTTCCTAGCAAACCGTTGTTTGGCTAAGTTACCGCTTTTGCTCAGCCCTTCTTATAGCGTTGCTAGTTGCAGGTGAAGTTGAAGTTTGTTCCATGTCGGAACATGGATATGTTGGGATATCACAATATCTCTTGTTTAATTAATGCATCTATATACTTTTGGTAAAGGGTGGAAGGCTCGACCTTATGCCTGGTGTTTTGTTCCACTCTTGCCGCCCTAGTTACTGTTATGCCGGGATTATGTTCCTTGAGTTTGCGTTCCTTACGCGGTCGGGTGATTTATGGGACCCCCTTGACAGTTCGCCTTGAATAAAATTCCTCCAGCAAGTCCCAACCTTGGTTTTACCATTTGCCGCCTAAGCCTTTTCCCCCGGGTTTTTGCGAGCCCGAGGGTCATCTTTATTTAAACCCCCGGGCCAGTGTTCCTCTGAGTGCTGGTCCAAACTAGAGCCACTTGCAGCGCCACCTTGGGGAAACTCGAGGATTGGTTTTAGCTGTACGTAGTGTTCATCCAGTGTGCCCTGAGAACGAGATATGTGCAGCTCCTATCGGGATTTGTCGGCACATTCGGGCGGCTTTGCTGGTCTTGTTTTACCATTGTCGAGATGTCTTGTAAACCGGGATTCCGAGACTGATCGGGTCTTTCCGGGAGAAGGTTTATCCTTCGTTGACCGTGAGAGCTTATGATGGGCTAAGTTGGGACACCCCTGCAGGGTATTATCTTTCGAAAGCCGTGCCCGCGGTTATGAGGCAGATGGGAATTTGTTAATGGCCGGTTGTAGATTACTTGTCACTTGACCCAAGTGTCGTGGAATTGTCACGGCAGATGTCATCGGGTTAGGACTTAGTCGTGGAGCCATCGCAGTTGGGAAGCTTGAAGGGGTTAAGTGGGACAAGGAACACGAGGGTTTATACTGGTTCGGCCCCTTACGGTGAAGGTAAAAGCCTACGTCCAGTTGAGGTGGTATTAATCAGGGTTTCGATAACCAGGGAGCTAAACAGCTATGCCCGGCTCTCGATCAAATTGTTGTCGCCCCTAAACCGCTGCCGGGTCGTCCCTTTATATAGGGAGGTTGACACCCAGCGGCCCTTAGAGTCCCGGCCGGCTCATAAGAGTGTCCGGCTCGGACTCTAAACAATACTTGCCTTACACTACAAGTCTACTATAACAATAAAGATTGTACTACGGGCTTTAAGCCATCGCCGGGTCTCAGCCCATCTCTAGCCCATTATCTTGAAACTTAGCTCCGGGCTTCTGGCAATGACCCTTAGTGTAACCCGGCCCTCCTGGCAGGTGACTCCCAGGTCTATATCCTCAACATTAGGCCCCAGATTGAATTGAGCCGGCTCATGTCAATCTTCAAATCTGCCGACAGAAAAATCTCCGGCTTACCGTTCGTGTGAAGGCCATAACCCGGAGTGACGTCATTCTCCGGACTCCGGATAATCCGCCGTGACGTCATCCTCCATTAAGTCCATTTTTTACTCCGCCAGATCCACAACGGATCTCTGCTTTTACTGTCTTTGCGAAAATCGAGGCGCCGTGAGGGGGAGATAACCACGCCGTGGTCTCCTTGAATCTCGCGCCCACTTATGACTTACCTTATAAATAGGCCGGCCCGGCACTCTCTTCTCACACTCTCCTTCTTCTTCCTCGCGCTGTCGTTCCTCTGCCCGAGCTTCTGCCGCCGCCGCCGCCGTCGCGCCCCTGATCTTCATCGACCCGGCCGCTGCATCACCCTGACCCGGACCAGATAACGGCGGCGACCTTCTCTCTTCCTCAACTCCGGTGAGTCTTCTCTGCCTTGCTAGAACAGATCTGTGGTAGGGTTCCTCCCGTTCTTCGTGTTCGTCACCTTTGCCCAGAGACTCGGCAGTCCTCGTCACCACTGTAGTCGGTTGATCTTTATCCTTGCGTAAAACCACTGCGGTAGACGTTCGGAACTCATTTCATCTGCAAGAAATCCTCTTTTTACAGCATAAGAACTGTGTTCAACCTCAAGAACTTCTCCTGCCTCTGTTTTTTAGGTCTAGAAAATTTTCTCTGCTCCGACTATTTTGATCCAAAAAAGTTACGGTAGTATGCGAAACCTGTTTACCACACTTAGTAAAAACGCAACCATTGAATCTCGGCGGCTTACATGTCCGGTTTAAAGAGAACCATGCTCTGTAAAATCCTCCGACTTAACTGCAGTAAGCCGTAGATGACCAACTTAACCTGAAAGCCCCGACAGCTTAGATAACCCACCATATCAATATATATCATTAGTCCCCTTCATAAGCCGTCACTGTAGTTTGAATGATAATCCCCGACTTATAATTAACCCGGACACTTTTCTCTTCCTCATAGACCACCAACCGTCACCATGCCTCCCAAGGCTCCCATCACTTGCAACTGGATGAACTCCAACGTCACCGAAGAGACCCTGGCCAACTTTGTTAAGTCTGGATATCTGCCCAAGAAGGAAGTGATGTCCTACCGTGCCCCTGACCCGTCCGAAGAAAGACCTCAGCCGAGGGACGGGGAGGTAGTGATCTTTGCAGACCATATGAGCCGGGGCTTCGCACCGCCCGACTCAAAATTCTTCCGGGACGTGCTCAACTTCTTTGACCTTCGGCCTCAGGATATAGGACCCAATTCCATATCCAACATCTGCAACTTCCAAGTTTTTTGTGAAGTATATCTTGGAGAAGAGCCGAGTCTGCTGCTCTTCAGAGAGCTGTTTTATTTGAACCGCCAAACCGAGTGCGCAAACGGTCCAAGTCTAGAGTTAGGCGGCATCTCCATCCAACAGCGCAGGGACTGTCTATTTCCTTATGCAGAACCATCAAGTCACCCCAAGGACTGGAACATGACTTGGTTCTACTGCCAAGACACGTCCCCGGCTGATGAGAGCCCGCTGCCCGGCTTTCGCCCAACGCGCCTGGAGCCGACTCATCCGCTATCCGACAAGCTGACTGCCGTGGAACGCCAGCCTCTGCTTCCAACGATCAATAAGATCAAGGCCCTGCTAGGCAACGGTCTGAACGGAATAGACCTGGTCCGGGTCTGGATCTCATGGCGGGTGATCCCATTGAGCCGCCGCCCCGGCTTAATGTGTGAGTACACCGGGCGAAAGGATGACCCGCAGAGGCACAGTCGCAACGACCTTCCAGAAGACGTTGCCGAAGAAGAGACCAAGGCTCTATTAAACGAGAGCCTGGAAGACTGTGGAAAAACCGGGCTAGCCCCGTTTTGCAAGACCAATCCAGCCCCAGCGGTAAGCCACTGACTTTAACCTTTCCATTTTTTTACCTGTCATCTTACTAAGAACTCATTACTGTATTTCTCAGGCTGATGATAAATTCTGGCGGGTCAACTATGACCATGAGGCGGCCAAGAAGGCCAGGAAGGCGAAGAAAGCCGCCAAGAGAGCCGCCCCTCGCAAAAAGGGAAACAGACCCACTGCTTCGGAGCTGCTGCAATTAAGCGATAGCTCCGAGTCAGAGGTAACCCTTAAACCTTTGAACTCTTGCCGTATTTATTGTTTGCTGCTGTCCACTTTACCATCATTTTGCTTATTGACAGGATGACACCGGCGCCAGTAACCCGGTGATTGAAGAGGTAACATTACTCCCCTCCGTCTCAGAGCCTTTGCCATAGCTGAAAGTCCGAAGGGTAACCCGGAAAGTAAGCTTTTCTCATCCATTAGCTCATCAAGACCCTCAATTTCTTTTGAAGCAGCAGGTTCACGAAAGCCGGCGTCTCACCCGGGCCCGCAAGGACACCGACCTCTCCGCCGGGTTACCCGACGCGACAAGGAAACGTGGCACCGAGGTCTTTTCTCACTTGTACCCTTTTCATCCGTTGGCGGGTGTTATCCGTCAACCACTTAATTCTTCTGACTCCAATTACCGGGAGACCTCCCCTTCTTCTGGTGACTCCATGCAGTCAAGCCTACCGGCCTTCAAAACTGCACCCGGGTAATAACAATCACCTTACATTACCTGTCTGTATTTACTCTTTGTATGCCTAACACTTCTGTCTTTTCAGTGCCCAGGCAAAGCTCACCAAAAGAGCAAAGAAGACCAGGTCAGCCGGAGTGCCGGACTTGCCTGAGCCGGAGACGACGGCTCAAGATCCGCCAGCCGCCTCCGAGGCCACCATTCCCATGGATACGGCGCCTGAAGCCCCTGCCCAGACCACCAAGACAACGACCGAAGCGTCAGCTAATCCGGAGGCCTCCGGCTCAACCCCACCGGCTAACGACCCGGACGTGGTAATTACCCGGACGGAGTATGTTGAGCCGGGGAGGCCGACCGCACTGGCCCAATGCTCCGCGAAGGGGGAGCTGCTGCGACCGCACCGGGCGAATCTGGATCTCTCCAGCTACACCGACTTAAGCATTGGAGAGCTCGTCTCAGGCTACATCAGCCAAGTTCACAAGAGCCGGGACGCCGAGATCGCCATGGTCAACCAGATCCAACAAAAATCTGAGGTAACCTTCTGCTGTCTTCTTATCTTCTACACAGTGATCCTTGTCATGCTAGCCCCCAAGTCTATGACTTATACTTGAATATGTTGTAGACTTAGATTCCGGCTTACTTAACTGAACCGGCAGTACATAGATAGATACGTTCAATATGCATTAGCCCCCAAGTGCCAAGTGTCTTTGCTTGGAAAGTGCTTGGGACTTATATAATGACTGTTAATAACCCGGAAATATATGCAGGCTGCTGGCAAGAAATTTGAGTCGGACCTTGCGGATCTCAAGAGCCGGTTAAAAACTCAAGAGATGGAGACCCGGAAGGCGAATGCCAAGTTTGTCTCCAGCATCGCCGCTCAGGAGAAATTGAAGACTGAATTCGACGCTGAGCAGAAGGCCTGGGCTGAGGAGAAAACCGCACTGGTGACCCGGGCAGAACAGGCGGAGAAGGCCCTCACTGAGAAGACCGCTGAGCTCTCCGGTCTAAAGCACCAGGTTTCCCAAATGGTGGCTGCTATCTTCGGTAAGTCACCTCGCCGGCTTTCATCAAGTCTGTATATGTTATAATTCATCCTTGTCACCGGCTTACCTGATCTTTATTTAAACAGGTCCCAGGAGTGCCAACCTGAACCAGAGCGTGGTCACCAAGTTAAAGGCCGTGTACACCCTGGTGGAACAACTCTACACCGGGTCACAGCGCGCCTTAGCTGTGGTGGCCCTATCCAATGAGGTGCCAACCCATCTGGCTGAAGTCCTGCGCCGGCTCGCAGTTTTGCCACAGCGAATCCAAGAGCTACGTCGAGCCTCCGCAAGATCCGGAGCAATTGCCGCGCTGAGCCGGGCCAAAGCCTTCCTGCCGGAACTAGACCCGGCAGACATCGCCCTGGGTTACCCGAGCCTAAAGGAGGACGGCTCCACCTTCGACCAGAAGGATTTCGCGGCATGCGTGAAGGCTGTACGCCCGGTGGCCACCATCATCGGGAACGACACCGACTTAACCAAGTATCAGCCGGGGTACAACGCGGAGAATCAGAGGATTCCAACCCCTCGCTATGAAGCTCTTAGTCTGATTCCTCCGGCTCGCCAACACACCTACGCCCCCGAGATTGACCCGGCCGGGTTAATTGACGAAGAAGCTCAGTTCGAAGCTCTCAGCGGCATCAACTGGAAGTCGTCGACCTTCGAAGCCTTGGGATCAGCCGGAGCAGAAGATGAGCCGGGGACTTCGACTCAGCAGGCGGCATAAACCGGCTAGCGGCTCACCAAACAACGCTCCACCCTTGAAACTTTGAAAGATTTTTGTAATAGAATAAGTGCAACAATTTATCTCTGCCGTGCCATCGTGCACGTAATGAATGCTGAAATCCTTTGAAGTCATTCTTTTGATGCTCCTCCGGGTCATAATTATCCTTCGTGCTTCTCAACCTTTAAAAAAGTACCTTCAAGCATCTGCATAGAAAGGTAAATCACAAGTCTCAAGACGGCTTACCGCCCTGAGAATCAGGTGTTTGAGATGGATAACCCGGAATACGAACCGAAAAGACTGGCCCTTAACTATACTCTGAACATAGCTGTGAAAACACACTTAACAGCCTGTAAGCATACTTCCGGTTTAAATAACCCGGGTAGCACGGTTGGTACCTTAACTCGAATTTACTTGTCTTGATGACATCCATGATGTTCAACTAACAAGATAAACCAAAATTAAGCCGGTAAGTGAGACCCGGCAGTACATACTTTGACATGATCAGAGTAGATTTGTGATAAAATATAAAAACTTAGGGGCTTCCGGTTCGAATACGACCAGAAACTCGGTCCAAAGGGGTTAAGCTAAGATTCGGATACGATCATATAGCCCCCAGTGGGTGTGGCGATGCCAATCAAGAGGGTATCGACAGCTATGTTCTCTTTGGTTCGAATACGACCCATGTTTGAACAGGAAGCCCCCAAGTGATTCTGAAAATTGTTTAACGACGCTGATTCGAATACGATCCACGTCGGTTCTCAGAGGGGTTACACTATGATTCAAATATGACCAAAAGCAACCTCCCAATGAGCTCGGCACTTTGCCAATCAAATGGGTATCGACAGCTATGTTCTCTTTGGTTCGAATACGACCCATGTTTGAACAGGAAGCCCCCAAGTGATCTTACTGCTTACAGCTAGATTCGAAGATGATCATAAGCCGGATCTTCTGTAAGTCAGCAACACACATATTTGGAAGAGAGCAAAGGACAGAGGCCCTGCTTTATTGCTTTATCATAATATATACATGGCTGAGATAAATATATACACCACAAGAGCCGGTAGCTCAAGTGTAGTAAGGCCGAAGCTGAGCTATGTTCCACGGCCGACGGGTCTCCTCCTCAGATTTACGCGAGTCTTTATGCTCCCGGATATCAATGAGGTAATATGACCCGTTGTGCAAGTTCTTACTGACCACAAAAGGCCCTTCCCAAGGTGGGGATAACTTGTGTGCATCTGTTTGATCCTGGATGAGCCGGAGCACCAGGTCGCCTTCCTGAAAGACCCGGGACTTGACCCGGCGGCTATGATAACGGCGCAGGTCTTGTTGGTAAATCGCTGAACGGGCGGCTGCCACATCACGCTGTTCGTCCAACAAGTCCAGAGCATCTTGGCGCGCCTGTTCATTATCCGTCTCAACATAAGCCGCCACACGAGGTGAATCATGACGGATGTCGCTGGGGAGAACCGCTTCTGCTCCATAAACCATGAAGAAAGGCGTGAAGCCTGTAGACCTGTTAGGAGTAGTGTTGATGCTCCATAAGACGGAGGGCAATTCCTCCACCCAACAACCCGGCGTCCGTTGCAAAGGGACCAAAAGCCGGGGTTTGATGCCCTTCAGAATCTCCTGGTTAGCTCTCTCAGCTTGACCATTGGATTGGGGATGAGCCACTGAGGAAACATCAAGTCGGATATGCTCTTGTTGACAAAACTCTTCCATAGCACCCTTGGATAGATTGGTGCCATTGTCAGTTATGATGCTGTGCGGAAAGCCAAAGCGGAAAATCACCTTTTTCATAAATTGAACCGCCGTAACTGCATCGCACTTGCTAACTGGCTCAGCCTCCACCCACTTCGTGAATTTGTCAACTGCCACCAAGAGGTGGGTCTTCTTATCCTTGGACCGTTTAAAAGGCCCAACCATATCAAGCCCCCAGACCGCAAAGGGCCAGGTGATTGGAATCATCCTCAACTCCTGAGCCGGCACATGAGCCCGTCGTGAGAACCTTTGGCAGCCATCACGGCGATAAGCCGCCATTAGAGGATCCTTAGAATCCCAGGTGCCTGATACTTGTTGAGCCACCAAGTCTGAGTCACCAAAGCACCTCACCCGGCTTAAGCTCATCTCCTTAGCCACCCGAAGACCGTGGAGCAAAGCCTCGTATTCAGCCGCATTGTTAGTGCAAGGAAACATCAACCGTAGCACATAATGGAATTTGTCACCTTTAGGGGAAGCCAAGACAACACCAGCTCCCGAGCCCTCCAGCTGCCTGGACCCATCAAAGTGAATAGTCCAATAAGTGTTATCCGGCTTTTGCTCAGGTACTTGCGACTCTGTCCAATCATTGATGAAATCTACCAAGGCCTGAGACTTAACAGCAGTGCGTGGCACATATTTAAGGTCATGAGGTCCAAGTTCTATAGCCCACTTAGCAATTCTCCCTGTAGCCTCTCTGTTTTGGATAATATCACCGAGAGGGGCGGAACTGACCACAGTGATGGGATGACCCTGAAAATAATGCTTAAGCTTCCGGCTCGCCATAAACACCCCATATATGAGCTTCTGCCAATGCGGATACCGCTGCTTGGACTCAATGAGCACCTCACTGACATAATAAACCGGCCGCTGGACCGGATGCTCCTTACCCGCCTCCTTGCGCTCCACCACAATAGCAACACTGACGGCTCGTGCGTTTGCCGCCACATATAGTAGCAAGGGCTCCTTATCAACCGGAGCAGCAAGGATGGGGGGCTCTGCCAGTTGCTTTTTCAAATCCTCAAAAGCGGTATTAGCTGCATCATTCCAGACAAAGTTGTCAGTTTTCTTCATCAACTGATATAAGGGCATAGCCTTCTCACCCAAGCGGCTTATGAACCGGCTTAAAGCAGCGATGCGACCTGCCAAGCGTTGAACATCGTTTATACATGCCGGCTTAGCTAGAGAAGTGATAGCTTTGATCTTCTCCGGGTTAGCTTCAATTCCTCTGTCAGAAACCAAGAAGCCCAATAGCTTGCCCGCAGGAACACCAAAAACACATTTGGCCGGGTTAAGCATCATCTTGTAGACCCGGAGATTATCGAAGGTTTCCCTTAAGTCATCTATCAGGGTTTCCTCCTTGATGGACTTAACCACAATATCGTCCACGTAAGCGTGAACATTGCGCCCGATCTGTTTATGGAGACAATTCTGTACACAACGCTGGTAAGTCGCCCGCGCACACTTGAGCCCAAAGGGCATAGAGACATAGCAGAAGGCTCCAAAGGGAGTGATGAACGCCGTCTTCTCCTGGTCCTTAACTGCCATCTTAATCTGATGATACCCGGAATAGGCATCCAAGAACTTAAGCATGCACAACCTGCCGTAGCATCAACGATCTGATCAATACGGGGGAGAGCAAAAGGATCAGCCGGACACGCCTTGTTCAAGTCCGTGTAGTCCACACACATCCGCCAGGTGCCGTTCTTCTTAAGTACAAGCACCGGGTTAGCCAACCACTCTGGGTGAAAAACCTCAACAATGAACCCGGCCGCCAAAAGCCGGGCCACTTCTTCACCAATAGCCTTCCGCCTCTCTTCGTTAAACCGTCGAAGGAACTGTCTGACCGGCTTAAATTTTGGATCAACATTGAGAGTGTGCTCAGCGAGTTCTCTAGGTACACCTGGCATGTCCGAAGGTTTCCATGCGAAGATGTCCCTATTCTCACGGATGAACTCGATGAGCGCGCCTTCCTATTTCGGGTCCAGATTTGCACTGATGCTGAACTGCTGAGACGAGTCACCTGGAACAAAATCAACAAGTTTAGTCTCATCAGCTGATTTAAACTTCATTGCTGGTTCATTCTCCGTGGTTGGCTTTTTCAGAGAGGTCATATCTGTTGGGTCAACATTGTCTTTATAAAATTTCAACTCTTCTGTGGCACAAACAGACTCTGCATAAGCCGCGTCACCTTCCTCACACTCCAGAGCCACTTTCCGGCTGCCGTGAACCGTAATGGTCCCGTTGTGACCCGGCATCTTGAGTTGTAAGTACACATAACACGGCCGTGCCATGAACTTGGCGTAAGCCGGCCGTCCAAATATGGCGTGGTAAGGACTTCTTATCTTGACCACCTCAAAGGTCAACTTCTCCACCCTGTAGTTGTTCTCATCACCGAAGGCCACTTCCAGTTCGATCTTGCCGACTGGATAAGCCGATTTACCGGGTACCACACCATGGAAGATAGTATTTGACTGGCTGAGGTTCTTATCAACTAGCCCCATACGACGGAAAGTCTCATAATAGAGGATGTTGATGCTGCTGCCTCCATCCATGAGTACCTTTGTGAACTTATAGCCTCCCACTTGAGGAGCCACCACTAAGGCCAGGTGGCCCGGGTTATCCACCCGGGGAGGGTGATCCTCCCTACTCCACACTATGGGCTGCTCCGACCACCGTAAGTAGCGTGGAACCGCCGGCTCAACAGCATTAACAGCCCTCTTGTGAAGCTTCTCGTCTCGTTTGCACAAACTAGTGGTGAACACGTGATACTGTCCACCGCTAAGCTGCTTTGGGTTGGTCTGATAGCCCCCCTGTTGCTGTTGATGACCCTGACCAGACTGTTGATTAAAGCCCCCTTGACCGTTCTGAGGACCGGAATTTGACCCGCCGCCCGGGCCATGAAAGCCGCCGGCGCCTGAGCCGCCACCCGGACCATTGTAGTTTTTAAAGGCCTTCATGATAGCACAATCCTTCCACAGATGAGTCGCTGGCTTCTCTCTAGAACCGTGTCTCGGACAAGGTTCATTCAACAGCTGTTCCAGAGAAGGTCCTGACCCGCCGCCTCGGGGAGGGGGCCTCCCCTTGCGTCGCTGGTTATTACCTTGAGAGTTGGTGTTGGCTACAAACTCTAGGCTACCATCGGCCTTGCGCTTGCCTCCTCCTTGGTTCCCCGGGCTAAACTGAGGACCCTTGCCGTTGCCGTTCTTCTTTCCCTTCCCTGCCCTTTCATCATCTGAAGGGGGATCCTTGGTACCATCGGAATCGGCGTACTTGACAAGAGCTGCCATCAGTGTACCCATATCAGTACAGTCACGCTTAAGCCGCCCGAGTTTCATCTTTAGGGGCACAAAGCGACAGTTTTGTTCCAACATTAAGACTGCAGAGCCGGCATCCATCTTATCCGATGAATGTATGATCTCCTTGACCCGGCGAACCCAATGGGTCGTGGATTCACCCTCCTGCTGCTTACAGTTAGTCAGATCCACGATTGACATAGATTGCCTGCAGGTATCTTTGAAGTTTTGAATGAACCGGGCTTTCAGCTCAGCCCAAGACCCGATGGAGTTCGGCGGTAACCCTTTCAACCACGTGCGGGCAGTTCCATCTAACATCATGGTGAAATATTTGGCCATGGCCGCCTCGCTGACTTCCAGCAATTCCATAGCCATCTCATAACTCTCGATCCAGGCTGCCGGCTGTAAGTCTGCTGTATAGTTAGGCACCTTCCTAGGTCCTTTGAAGTCCTTGGGTAGACGTTCATTACGGATAGCTGGCATCAAACACGGGACACCCCCGGTTCTAGTAGGGATACCCGCATGAACGGACATCGTCGGATAAGCCGGGGGGGTCTAGTAAGCCATCACTTGAGGCGCCTGCTCCGCCTCCTGGCGTGCTTGGTCTGCTACGTAGAAGGTTCCATTATGAGCCGGACCATGACCAGGGGGCGGGTCATGGCGTCGGACATTACTTGAGCCGGTCGCCGAGACCATGTGCCGGCTGTAACTCGGGCTCTGCCCTGGACGAGGGGTTGAATGGATCCTATCCCGGCTGTAGGAGTACGCCTCTTGCTGCGCCAGCGCTGTCTGGAGGAGTTCTCTGACCCGGCGGGTCTGAATAGCCGTCGGAGAGTCGCCATCAACGGGCAGAGCCGCCAGCCGTGCCGCCGCGGCAACCATGTTCTCCAGCGGGTTATTATAATGGCCCGGGGGTATTGGCACATACTGAGGCGGGGCAGGGGGGCCCTGGGGAGGCCCCATCACTCGTGGTTGAATAAGGGGTCCAGACCCGGGTGCTACGACCCCTGGCGGGTGACTAGACCCTGCACCTGGCGTGTTGAAGAGGTTGCGCGGATCGTAGACCGGCGGGAGTCGAGATTGAGCCTTTTGATGCCTCCTTCTCATGACCTCATTGGCCGCGTTCTGATCCATCGTGAGTTGGAAGGACTGCGCCTGAATCAGCTGGGTTTGGGCATCGAGAGCCGCCCGCTCCGCAGCCAGCCTGATCCCTTCCGCTGCAAGGTCCTCTTTAGCTTTTATCAGATCCAATTTTAGCTGTGCCACCGCCGCATCATGCTGAACTTGATCCGCCGGGTCGACCGTGGCGGTTAACAGGGCCGTCATCTTATCCGTGAGATCCATCAGCACCTGAGCCGGGGAAGGCACCGGGTTTTCCGATCCGGCAGCGGGGTTCTGAGCAGGCTGCGCACCAGCCATAAAAACTCCGACCTGACTTGGCGGCTCAAAAAGGTCCAGAATACTGTTGCCATCGGAATAACTCATGAGCCTGCCATCTTGAAGTTGGTACAACGAGTTTGACTCATCAGCGGCCGACTCGCCGTCAGAGCCGGCGGCCGCCTCATCACCATCACCAGACCCGGATGGATCAGAGGGCCCTCCGTGGATGCATCCCACAAAAGCGCGCCTTAAGGCAGGCCGGGCCCGGGCGGGTTGTGCGCACTGAGCCGCTTCGATGAGATCGGCGCGGGGATCCGGCTCGGGGCCCGGCTCACCAATCTTGCCGATGAAGACATGAATTCCACCGAAGGGGACCCGGTACCCGTACTCCACTGAGCCGGCGTCGGGGCCCCAGTCCGCATCATCGATGTAGAGCTTGCCGCGACGACTCTTGGTCATCCGGCCCACAGCGTATCCCTTGAGCCCTTCGAAGCTGCCCTTCAAGAACTCAAATCCACCGTGCGCCAGCCCCACGGTGGGCGCCAACTGTCGTGGAATTGTCACGGCAGATGTCCTCGGGTTAGGACTTAGTCGTGGAGCCATCGCAGTTGGGAAGCTTGAAGGGGTTAAGTGGGACAAGGAACACGAGGGTTTATACTGGTTCGGCCCCTTACGGTGAAGGTAAAAGCCTACGTCCAGTTGAGGTGGTATTAATCAGGGTTTCGATAACCAGGGAGCTAAACAGCTATGCCCGGCTCTCGATCAGATTGTTGTCGCCCCTAAACCGCTGCCGGGTCGTCCCTTTATATAGGGAGGTTGACACCCAGCGGCCCTTAGAGTCCCGGCCGGCTCATAAGAGTGTCCGCCTCGGACTCTAAACAATACTTGCCTTACACTACAAGTCTACTATAACAATAAAGATTGTACTACGGGCTTTAAGCCATCGCCGGGTCTCAGCCCATCTCTAGCCCATTATCTTGAAACTTAGCTCCGGGCTTCTGGCAATGACCCTTAGTGTAACCCGGCCCTCCTGGCGGGTGACTCCCCGGTCTATATCCTCAACACCAAGTAAAATACATCAACTGCGTGAGTAGCCGTGATGGTCTCTTCTCGGCGAAGTCTGGGAAGTGAACACGGTCTGTGTTATGTATGGCGTAAGTAGGTGTTCAGGACCTCTTCTTGGTCATGGCTAGATGACGTCCGTTCCTT
Organism: Triticum aestivum; assembly: GCF_018294505.1. NCBI lineage: Eukaryota > Viridiplantae > Streptophyta > Magnoliopsida > Poales > Poaceae > Triticum > Triticum aestivum. Next base: position 154,942,434 of record NC_057805.1, read on the forward strand.
TGCTTCTCTTCTCGCTCTCATTTGCGCAAGTTAGCCACCATATATGCTTTTGCCGCCGCAGCTCCACCTCACTACTCCTCCTTTTAGTACAAGCTTAAATAGTCTTGATCTCGCGGGTGTGAGATTGCTGAGTCCCCGTGACTCACAGATTCTACCAAAACAGTTGCAGGTGCCGACGATGCCAGTGCAGATGATGGCGTCGATCTCAAGTGGGAGTTCGACGAGGAACGTGGTCGTTACTATGTGTCTTTTCCTGATGATCAGTAGTGGAGCCCAGTTGGGACGATCGGGGATCTAGCATTTGGGGTTATCTTATTTTCATCTGGATTTTGACCGTAGTCGGTCTATATGATTGTATTTTGGATGATGTATGAATAATATTTATGTATTGTTTGAAGTGGCGATTGTAAGCCAACTCTTTATCCCATTCTTGTTCATTACATGGGATTGTGTGAAGATGACCCTTCTTGCGACAAAACCACTATGCGGTTATGCCTCTAAGTCGTGCCTCGACACGTGGGAGATATAGCCGCATCGTGGGCATTACAAGTTGGTAATCAGAGCCATCCCCGACTTAGGAGCCCCCTGCTTGATCGAATCGCTGGCGTTGTTGAGTCTAGAAAAAAATGTTTTGAGTCTTAGGATTATATATATCAGAGAGTAGGATTCTTTTCACTCCTCAGCCCCTTCGTCGCTCTGGTGAGGTCTCCTGACGTAGAAGTTTTGACTACTCTCTCCTAAAATTTCACTAAATTTTTTTTTAGGATCACGCGGGTATCTTGGAATCGTTCTGATCGATTTGTGACGAGAACATTGTTCTTGGTCCCTCCTGTCATTTAGGGGTTGTGGCAGTGTCCCGGGGAGTTGAGCTCCGAGGTGTTGTCGCCACAATTTTATCGTTGCAGTTCTGGAATACCTGAGTTTCGCCGACATCGAAATCTCTTTTATGCAGTTGTTGGTGAGATCACCTCGACGCCACCCAGTACTGGGGCGGGAGTTCGGGAGTATTGCCATAACTTGTATAACGGATGTTTTTCGAAGGTTGAGGTAAACGATTTCCGAAGGTTTCTTGGTTATGTGTTGACGGATGGATACAGCTGGATCTAGGGATTGTTAGTTTGGGTGATATATTTTGTGTCCCCTGTATCCCCTACACCAGATTGCATAACCAGAAAGTTTCGGGAGTTTATAAGTGGGAATTCTAGTAGCCTTAGGATATCTTTCCGACAGATGCATGATATGAGATTGGGGTTCGATGTCTAGTGGTCCGCCTGTATACGGTTGATTTTACAGTGGTCTCGTTGTGTCTTAAAGAGTCCATGGCTTTGCCGACTCGGGGACGCTTCGTATGTCATGTGCACAACCTTGTACATGATGGTGATGTACGATTGAGCCCGTGTGGGCCCCACCACGAAAACTTCGGACGAAATATCTATCATATGTTTGTTCCGGCTTATTCTGCAAGCCAATACTTGTTTTATTTTGTATTGTGGTATTCGAGTTGCTTCGAATTCATATGTCCATTCCATATCTTTTTCAAGTGGCTTCTCAACTTATGGAAGTGTGATGTTTTACCACGGAATTCATTCGTTCATCTTCGTTCGAATGTTTATTGTGAAGACTATATGTTGCAATTTCTATCCGTTGATTCTACTTATCTATTTGTCTATCAAGATGCTAACGGATGTCACCCTCTTCAGGATGGCTCCGCCAACGCGTCAGAATCCGGATCGCAATGAAGGGAGTCAAGCGAACCCTCCGCCACCACCTCCACCTCCGGAGGCATGGCAAGCAATCATGGCAGCCACCAACGCCAATGCTCAGATGATTCTGCAACTCTTGCAAGAACGTACTCAAGGGCAAGGCAATCAAGGCAATCAAGGTCAAGGAAACAATCAGTTTCACTTTGCCACTCTCAACCAGTTTCTCGCAAATCAGCCCAAGTCTTTCAGCTACTGTGCCGAGGCCATGAATGCCGATGATTGGCTCGTGGACATCAACAAGCATTTTGAATGTAGCAATGTCAGGCCTGAGGACTTTGTCAAGTTCGCTTCTTTCCAGCTCAAGGACCAAGCTGCTGATTGGTTTCAACAATACAAAGATTCCAGAGGAGGTCGTGTGATCACTTGGACTGACTTCTGTCGGGACTTCAAAGCGCACCACATTCCACAAAGTGTTGCCGAGAGCAAGCGTGAGGAGTTCCGCAATCTCAAGCAAGGAAACATGTCGGTGTATCAATACAAGTGCTATCGCATTGATGACAGAGACACTTTATTCTTCGAGGACCGGATTGTGGTTCCTAAAGGTGATCTAAGGAAAGTCATAATGAACGAGGCGCACAATTCTCTCCTTTCCATTCATCCTGGAAGTACGAAGATGTATCATGACCTCAGGCAGTCGTATTGGTGGACTCGAATGAAGCGAGAAATTGCTCAATTCGTGAATGAATGTGATGTCTGCCGAAGAGTGAAAGCAGAACACCAACGACCAGCTGGTCTCCTCCAACCTCTAGCTATCCCAGAGTGGAAGTTTGATCATATCGAAATGGACTTCGTGACTGGATTTCCAAAGTCCAAGCGCGGAAATGACGCTATCTTCGTTGTCATCGACAAGCTCTCTAAAGTGGCTCATTTCCTTCCTATCAAAGAATCCATCACAGCAGCTCAGCTGGCAGAGCTCTACACCTCCAGAATTGTCTCTTTGCACGGCTTCCACAATTGATTTCTTCTGATCGTGGAAGCATCTTCACCTCTAAGTTCTGGGACTCCTTCCAGAAGGCCATGGGCACAAACATTCGCTTCAGCACAGCTTTTCACCCTCAAACTAGTGGCCAAGTCGAGCGAGTCAATCAAATTCTTGAAGATATGCTCAGGGCTTGTGTCATTTCCTTTGGCATGAAATGGGAAGATTGTCTTCCTTATGCTGAATTCTCCTACAACAACAGCTTCCAAGCGAGTTCGGGCAAGGCCCCATTCGAGATTCTCTATGGCAGAAAGTGCCGTACTCCTCTCAATTGGTCAGAGACTGGTGAACGCCAACTTCTTGGCAATGACTTAATCACTGAAGCTGAAGAAATGTGTAAAGTCATCCGTGATAATCTCAAAGCCGCGCAATCGCGTCAGAAGAGCTACTATGATAGTAAGCATCGTGATTTGGCTTTCGAGATCGGAGACCATGTCTACCTCCGCGTCTCTCCAATGAAAGGCACTCGTCGCTTCGGTATCAAAGGGAAGCTTTCCCCTAGATACGTGGGTCCTTTCAAGATCATTGGCAAAAGAGGCGACCTCGCCTATCAACTTGAGCTTCCTTCCAACTTCGCGAACGTGCACGATGTGTTCCACGTGTCACAGCTCCGCAAGTGCTTCAAGACGCCTGAGCGCACTATCAACTTCGAAGAGATTGACCTCCAAGAAGATTTGTCTTATCATGAGCACCCCGTTGCTATTCTTGAAGAAACTGAGCGCAAGACTCGCAACAAGTCTATCAAATTCCTGAAAGTGAAGTGGTCGCACCATTCCGACCGGGAAGCCACCTGGGAACGCGAGGACCATCTCCGTTCCGAATATCCGGAGTTCTTTCAGTCCTAGATCTCGGGACGAGATCCTCTCGTAGTGGTGGAGTGTTGTAACACCCCGCATGTAACTTGCCATATTTGTAACTCCGACTCTTGCCATTTCCGGCTATGTGATATATTTTTCCCTCCGTTGTCGGGTTTTGTCTTTCGTTTTGTATTTTGTCATGTCATGCATTTTCATATCATGCCATCATGTGCATTGCATTCGCATACGCGTTCGTCTCATGCATCCGAGCATTTTCCCCGTTGTCCGTTTTGCAATCCGGCGCTCCTATCTCCTCCGGTGCACCCCTCTTGTTTTCTTTCGTGTGCGTGTGCCAAACTTTCTCGGAATGGACAGAGGCTTGTTAAGTGGTCTTAATATACCACCCGGAGACTACCGGTCATGTTTCGTTCCATTCGGAGGTCGTTTGGTACTCCAACGGTTAACCGGGCATCCGCAAAGTCCATTTGAGTGTCCAGCAAAAACCCCCTCCAAAACCAGCCCAAAACCCACCAAACTCTCTTCCATGCTCTAGGTCGTTCGATCACGATCGTGTGGGCGAAAACCGCACCTCATTTGGAGTCCCCTAGCTCCCTCTACCTATTTATATGCGGGCATCCCGAAAAACGAAACTGCAGTCGAAACCATAGATTTTTCCCTCCGCGCCGCCGGACGTGTCCAGCGCCGCCGGACGAAGTCACCGCCGCCCCCGCGGCCAACCCGCGTCTGCCACGTGGCCTGTCGTCAGCCCCGCCGCCGCCGCGGCCCGCCAGGCCCGCCGCCGGCCCGCGGGCCCACGCGCCCCCGCGTGCCTCCTTTGCCCCGCGCGACTCCACCGCCCTCGCCGCCTCCGGCCGCCTGGCCCGCGCCGCCGCGGTCCCGCCGCCCATCGCCGCCGCCGCGCCTCCGGCGCCGCCCCTCGCCGCCGGCGCCCCTCCCCGCCGTCGCCTCGCCCGCCTCCGGCCGGCAACCCCTCCCCGCCGGCCTCTCCTCTTCCTCCCGCCGGCGAACAGCCCGAGCCCGAGCTCGACCTCCCTCAGATCCGATCGGGAGCTACAGTACGCGTTGACTTCGTCCTTCCCTTTTTTTTCCAAGTCCTGTTATTTTATCAGCATGTGCCTCTGTTCCCGATGCTATAACTCTGTGCATGTAGCTCCGATTCGCGCGTGTAATATGTCAAATTATTCGTCTCGCGATGCTCTTCATTTTGTTCAATAGCACCTTGTTTGAGCTTGATATGTTGAGAACTAGCCGTAGCTCAGTGTTCATCTTTTGTCAAGCATCTCCTGTAGATTACTGCCATGTGCTTTTTTGCTATGTTGGGGTGCTGTAGCATTGTTGCTTGTTCCATTTTAAGTGCTATCTTGCTGTTTATCGCAGATTAGTGTCATTCTTGTTTTGCTTGTCATTTGCAAACCGTGCATCCGATTCCGGTGATCTTTATATCGATTTCGACCGAAATCACCTCATCTTTCCAGTGGCATGCTTTGCTTGTCAAGTTACTGCCATGTTCATCATTTTCCTTCCGGAGCACGCATATGCATCGCATATCATATTTTGCATTTCATACATGTTTTGCATCATGTTGCTTGTGCATCCCTCGTTGTTGATTGTGGTTCTGTTTGTTTGTGTTCTTGTCTTGGGTAGATCCGGGAGACGAGTTCGTGAACGAGGAACCTGTCGAGTACGCTTACGAGGATCAAGCTTTCGACAACTCTGAGAACCTTGCAGGCAAGATGACCACCCCTCGAAATCACTTCTATCTTTGCTATGCTAGTTGTTCGCTCTATTGCCATGCTCGCTACCTATCACTTGCTATATCATGTCTCCCATTTTAGCCATGTCAGCCCTAACCATCCTTTCCTAGCAAACCGTTGTTTGGCTAAGTTACCGCTTTTGCTCAGCCCTTCTTATAGCGTTGCTAGTTGCAGGTGAAGTTGAAGTTTGTTCCATGTCGGAACATGGATATGTCGGGATATCACAATATCTCTTATTTAATTAATGCATCTATATAATTTTGGTAAAGGGTGGAAGGCTCGGCCTTATGCCTGGTGTTTTGTTCCACTCTTGCCGCCCTAGTTACTGTTATGTCGGGATTATGTTCCTTGAGTTTGCGTTCCTTACGCGGTCGGGTGATTTATGGGACCCCCTTGACAGTTCGCCTTGAATAAAATTCCTCCAGCAAGGCCCAACCTTGGTTTTACCATTTGCCCCCTAAGCCTTTTCCCCCGGGTTTTCGTGAGCCCGAGGGTCATCTTTATTTAAACCCCCGGGCCAGTGTTCCTCTGAGTGCTGGTCCAAACTAGAGCCACTTGCAGCGCCACCTTGGGGAAACTCGAGAATTGGTTTTAGCTGTACGTAGTGTTCATCCGGTGTGCCCTGAGAACGAGATATGTGCAGCTCCTATCGGGATTTGTCGGCACATTCGGGCGGCTTTGCTGGTCTTGTTTTACCATTGTCGAGATGTCTTGTAAACCGGGATTCCGAGACTGATCGGGTCTTTCCGGGAGAAGGTTTATCCTTCGTTGACCGTGAGAGCTTATGATGGGCTAAGTTGGGACACCCCTGCAGGGTATTATCTTTCGAAAGCCATGCCCGCGGTTATGAGGCAGATGGGAATTTGTTAATGGCCGGTTGTAGATAACTTGTCACTTGACCCAAGTAAAATACATCAACTGCGTGAGTAGCCGTGATGGTCTCTTCTCGGCGGAGTCCGGGAAGTGAACATTTCTGTGTTATGTATGGCGTAAGTAGGTGTTCAGGACTTCTTGGTCATGGCTAGATGACGTCCGTTCCTTTGCTTCTCTTCTCGCTCTCATTTGCGCAAGTTAGCCACCATATATGCTTTTGCCGCCGCAGCTCCACCTCACTACTCCTCCTTTTACTACAAGCTTAAATAGTCTTGATCTCGCGGGTGTGAGATTGCTGAGTCCCCGTGACTCACAGATTCTACCAAAACAATTGCAGGTGCCGACGATGCCAGTGCAGATGATGGCGTCGATCTCAAGTGGGAGTTCGACGAGGAACGTGGTCGTTACTATGTGTCTTTTCCTGATGATCAGTAGTGGAGCCCAGTTGGGACGATCGGGGATCTAGCATTTGGGCTTATCTTATTTTCATCTGGATTTTGACCGTAGTCGGTCTATATGATTGTATTTTGGATGATGTATGAATAATATTTATGTATTGTGTGAAGTGGCGATTGTAAGCCAACTCTTTATCCCATTCTTGTTCATTACATGGGATTGTGTGAAGATGACCCTTCTTGCGACAAAACCACTATGCGGTTATGCCTCTAAGTCGTGCCTCGACACGTGGGAGATATAGCCGCATCGTGGGCGTTACAAGTTGGTAATCAGAGCCATCCCCGACTTAGGAGCCCCCTGCTTGATCGAATCGCTGGCGTTGTTGAGTCTAGAAAAAAATGTTTTGAGTCTTAGGATTATATATATCGGAGAGTAGGATTCTTTTTACTCCTCAGGCCCTTCGTCGCTCTGGTGAGGTCTCCTGACGTAGAAGTTTTGACTACTCTCTCCTCAAATTTCACTAAATTTTTTTTAGGATCACGCGGGTATCTTTGGAATCGTTCCGATCGATTTGTGACGAGAACATTGTTCTTGGTGCCTCCTTTCATTTAGGGGTTGTGGCAGTGTCCCGGGGAGTTGAGCTCCGAGGTGTTGTCGTCACAATTTTATCGTTGCAGTTCTGGAATACCTGAGTTTCGCCGACATCGAAATCTCTTTTATGCAGTTGTTGGTGAGATCACCTCGACGCCACCCAGTACTGGGGCGGGAGTTCGGGAGTATTGCCATAACTTGTATAACGGATGTTTTTCGAAGGTTGAGGTAAATGATTTCCGAAGGTTTCTTGGTTATGTGTTGACGGATTTATACAGCTGGATCTAGGGATTGTTAGTTTGGGTGATATATTTTGTGTCCCCTGTATCCCCTACACCAGATTGCATAACCAGAAAGTTTTGGGAGTTTATAAGTGGGAATTCTAGTAGCCTTAGGATATCTTTCCGACAGATGCATGATATGAGATTGGGGTTCGATGTCTAGTGGTCCGCCTGTATACGGTTGATTTTACAGTGGTCTCGTTGTGTATTAAAGAGTCCATGGCTTTGCCGGCTCGGGGACGCTTCGTATGTCATGTGCACAACCTTGTACATGATGGTGCTGTACGATTGAGCCCGTGTGGGCCCCACCACGAAAACTTCGGACGAAATATCTATCATATGTTTGTTCCGACTTATTCTGCAAGCCTATACTTGTTTTATTTTGTATTGTGGTATTCAAGTTGCTTTGAATTCATATGTCCATTCCATACGCAGGGATTTCTACCCCCGCGGATCTAGTCCCTATTCGAGCAGGGTTGGCTTCCTTCAATGACAAACCCAGGCGAAGGATTTCCCCAATCCATCTGCAGGGAAACGAGTGTGCTTCGTCCCCTATCTGTTGAGGGGTGTGGGATTTTGTCACGCCCAATATGCGATACTATCCTAAAGAGACTCGGAGGTCCCACCAAGGATAGAACCGCATATTGAAACGCTTTTGCAAAGTGGATATCATTACATCGACATTACATAAAAGATGGGGATACATACAAGGCATACAAATGTTGGAAGAATACATCAACATATCATACATAAGATCAACATCCGACTACGGATGAAACACAAATAGAAACTCAAACGACATCCACCCTGCTAGCCCAGGCTGCCGACCTGGAATCTATCCACTAATCGAAGAAGAAGCAGAAGAAGAACTCCAAACAAGCAACATCGCTCTCGCGTCATGATCATCGCAAACCGGTACCTGCAACTGGTGTTGTATTAAACTGTGAGCCACGAGGACTCAGCAATCCCATTACCAAGGGTATCAAGACTAGCAAAGCTTAATGGGTGTGGAAAGGATAAGTGGTGAGGTTCCAGCAGCGGCTAAGCAATGTATGGATCAACTACAACAACCTTGGCAAAATTGAATGTCATGTTAACATTCTGCCAGAAATATTTTATAGCAAAAGTATAGCAAGATTGAGACATGCTAGGGCACTTCATAATTGCAAACATGGGCATGGATGGATAGAGCATAACATTTATAACAAAACATCCTTAGTGAACATCTCCAGATCATGCATAGAATGACTTGTAGCAGCAGGTTTACATGGCAACAAAATATAATAGACTCAGACTTAGTAGTAATCACTAAGTCCCAGAAATCAGCACATCACAGAGGCTACTTTGCATGCTTGTTCTAGTCACCACAGAGATCCTAAAAATACAAGACTAGCACCACTGTAAAGACGGCATGATGTAGTTCAAAACACATGTAGACATCAAGCTCATAGGATGCACACACAAAATGCAATGAAAAAGACAAATCATCAAGTTCTGATAACAGATAGCAGATAACATCATATAACACTCTTGCAACAATGATTAGGGCATCAATATGATCTCAAACAAGCTTGGCAAAATGGAACAAAATGAAGAGCATCTCATGACGAACATTTCGATATATTATATGCATCAATCGGAGCACCGAGCACGAAATTATGGCATGATGAACAATGCAACATGATGCAACTATTTTGAGACTTAGTGATGAAAACGACCTCGGGGAATCGGGACAGAGCGGTGCAGGACGAGAAGATCCGTGGACGGGGCGGCCGGTTGGTTCGGGGGTCGTCGGGGATCTGGGACGAGGCCGTCCCAGCGGCGGGTCAACGCCGGCCGGCTGCGGTTGCAGGCGCGAGGCGAGTTTGCCGGGGACGGAGGAGGTCGGAGGAGGCCGGGGAAGGGGCGCTCCGGGCCGGATCTGGCCGGATCCGGCCGGATCCTGGCGCGGGCGGCGGGGCTCGGTGCGCCGGCGAGGCGACGTGGAGGTCGCGACGGCGCTGGAGGTGGCGGCGCTGGGCGCGGGCTCCGGTCGCCGGCGGGAGGAGCAGGGGCGGCGCCGAACGACTCGGCGGGAGGCGCGGGAGACGCGGAAGCCGCGGCGGCGGACCGCGAGGCTGGCGGCGGGGTTGGGCGCCATTGAGCACGGGGGCGCAGCGCGGGGAGCGGGCGGCGGCGCGAGGTCGGGTTGACCCGGGCCCCGATGGGCTTGGCGGGCCCCGTGCGGGACTGGACGGGCCTGCGGCGGCGGGGAGTGGGCAGGGGCACGCTGGGGACGCGTGGCGCCTACTGAGTGGAGGTAAACGGCGGCGCGGCGGCTGGATGCCAATGGCTGAGCGCCAAGTGGCGCCTGTGAGGTGGCCGGCGGCGGATCTGGAGGGGGGAGGCGGCGGCGCGGCGCCCAAGGTGGGAGGAGGCGCTGAAAATGAGGAGGGGAGAGATTAGGGGGTAGTTTAGGCCATTTCTGGCAGGGGGAGGGGTCTATATATAGAAAGGGGGGCTAGGGTTAGAGGATTAGCTCCGTTTCGGAGCCGTTCGATCTCGATCGGACGGTCCGGAGCGGAGGGGGTTAGGTAGGTGGACTAGGAGGGATTAGTGGGCTATGAAGAGAGGGCTTGGGCTGAAGGGAGAAAAGAGAACTGCAGCCCAGCACGGTTTCGGAGACCGAAACGTCCGACGAAAGTACCGGCAGCGGTACCGCTATATGTTTAACGGTTGGGGTACCAAACGAGCTCAAAATGCGACGAAACTTGACAGGCGGCCTACCTACACTATAATAAGACCGCACGCCAACTTTCACACCATTCCGAGAACGCTTTTCTCCCACTCACAAAACAAGGTCTGAGAGGGCGACGGGCGCGTGCGAGAGTGTCGGATCTCGAAACGGACAACGGGGAAAAGGGTCGGATGCATGTTTTGAAAAATATGATGATGCAATGCATATGATGACATGGAAAAATGCAACACGCAAGCAAATGGCAAGGCAAGGACGGCGAATAACTGGCAAACACCTGGCGCATCGGATCCGGGGCGTTACAACACTCCTCCACTAACAAGAGATCTCGTCCCGAGATCTTAGGACCGAGACGGAAGGAAAAAAAGGAATGAGGTGAAATAAGAACGCAAGAGGAAAAAATAAAGAATCGAGAGCACTCGAGAAGAAGAGAGGAACGACGAGAATGACGAGAATCAAATACTCACGAAATCAGATAGACTTGAAACCACTCCGATTAGAACGAGATAAGAAACGAATAAGACTGAAAGGATTTTGGCAGCACTCCGGCTGAAACATGGAGGAATAGAACACGAGCTTGAGAAATGGAATGATACTTGGCTTGAGGAACAACACCAAACCTCCGGAAGACTTGAAATAAAGGAATGAGAAGAACGGGGAAGAAGATGACAACTTCTACCACGAATGAAATACAGAGCATCCTTCGAAGGAAACATTGACCGGAGCTGTTGGGAATTCAACAACAAAAGAATAAGCTTGTTGTAGTCTTATAGGTAACATCTCAAGATCATAAGGTGATAACAGGCCACAAACGGAAATGATTGGATAGCTGAGAAGAACGAAGAAATGCAAAACTCCACTTCAAAAGAATATGGAGGATTACCTGCACCTCGAGAAGCAAGAATAAGAATACTTGCGCTCCTCCAACAAGAATCTTGACGAATATTTGAGGAATGAAATAAATCATGAAGAGCCACCATGATGAACACCGGTCACAAAAGAATGATGAGATTGAATTGAAGGATGACAAGAATAAGATTAAGGCCTTGAGATGATTAGGATGGAGGTTCGCGACGAAATCGGCGAGAAGCTTGGAACTCCGAAAAAGAAAAGGTGAAAACACTTTGAACCGAGAATGTGATAAGATGAACAATCTCCGAAAAGAAGAGATAAAACCATTTGAAGAAAGAAGAATAAGGATTACGTTGTGCTTATCCTCCACCAATTAAATTGATGAGAAGCAATGGATGGCATCGAACTTATTCACATTTGGAAAAGATTAAGGGGAGATATAGCGCAAAACTTGAGAAGTCTTCGTGAGCCACCGGTAGGGCTGGAAATAACGAATGAATTGATATGATAACAACAGAAAGAATCTTGAACGAGTCACCGTAGGAATTGAAAATTGAATGAAGAAGGAGAATGAATCACCAGGAAGAATTAGAAAAGCATGAAGATACTTGAGGGAATCTAGAGACAAGAGAACGAAGAGATCGCAAACTAATTAAAGAGCAAAGCACCGGAAGAATATGGAGACGAACAAAAAGGCATGAATATAGAATAATCGGATAACGGATTTGAAAACTTAGAACGAAGAAAGCCTCCGGATAATTGAGACGGAAACAACTCCTGAGATACTCCGGATGGGTGAAAAGGATTGCACGACTGGAAACAATTTGAGAGGATAACATCAAGCTAGCGCCACGAATCTTCGGGAGAATGGACAAGATTAAGAGAAATTCTACTTTGATCTTCAAATGTTGAGAATGATGACTAGAGACAACACCAAAATTGTTGAGATACTCCGGGACAATGAAAAGAGGAAAAGGTTGACCCGATTATGAAAGAATTTGAAAGCGATCTTGGAGAAGCATCTGACTGATGAAAATCATACTTACGTCAAACTACGAAAAGGATTTGAGAATAGCTCCGGAAATTAGAAGATTCAGGTAAGATCCTAGGAAAAGACCTGTGGGTTAGGGCCCACTGAAAGAAAACGCCATTGGAAGGATTGTTGAATGAGAAATGATGCACCGGAACAATTGAAAGATTTGAATGAGGTGACAACCTAGAAATAATTCGAACACAGATGAGTCTCCTGAGATGTCTTCATCACCCCGGAACGATTAAATGACGAGAGGGGAACGAGCAACGGGAAACATTTGAGCCGAGGAAAGAATATAATCACTACCGAAAATTGGAATGGAATCCACCGAAGAAGAAAAGAGATGAAGAATGTCAAACGAGACGCGAATTCACCGGTTGAAATAATTGAGGGAAGACTGAAGATACTCCGCACGAATGAAATAGATGCTCGAATAGAGGCTCAGACTTTGGGAATAAAAGGGGTGGGAGGGCAGGAAAAAAACAAAGGCAACTTGGAAGGGAGAACCGACGAATAACTTGAAGAGAAAGGACCGATTGAAATAATTGAGGAGAGAATGCAAAGGCTTCACACGAGTAGGATGGATACTCGATTATGGACTCCGGTTCCGAGAAGAAGAAGGGAGGGCGGGTGGGAAAAACAAGGACAACTTTGGTTGGGAAACAACATCGGTTGAGAAAGCACTGAGGACTAGTCTTGCCAAAGATGACGAGGATCGAAAACACTCGAAGAGAAATGCGCCGGATTGAAAAGAGGATGGACAACGAACGAAAACTAACCGCGAGATCCTAAAAAAATTTGAAGGGGAACAGGAATAGTTCAAAACACCTACGTCAAGATTTCTCACCAGAGCGACGAAGGGGCTGAGGAGTAAAAAGAATTCCTACTCTCCGATATAACTAGACTTAGAATTTGTTTTCTTCTAGACTCAACAACGGCCAAACTACACGATCAAATCAAGGGGGGCTCCTAGGGTCGGTCGAGGCTCTGATACCAACTTGTCACGCCCAATATGCGATACTATCCTAAAGAGACTCGGAGGTCCCACCAAGGATAGAACCGCATATTGAAACGCTTTTGCAAAGTGGATATCATTACATCGACATTACATAAAAGATGGGGATACATACAAGGCAAACAAATGCTGCAAGAATACATCAACATATCATACATAAGATCAACATCTGACTACGGATGAAACACAAATAGAAACTCAAACGACATCCACCCTGCTAGCCCAGGCTGCCGACCTGGAACCTATCCCCTGATCGAAGAAGAAGCAGAAGAAGAACTCCAAACAAGCAACATCGCTCTCGCGTCATGATCATCGCAAACCGGTACCTGCAACTGGTGTTGTAGTAAACTGTGAGCCACGAGGACTCAGCAATCCCATTACCAAGGGTATCAAGACTAGCAAAGCTTAATGGGTGTGGAAAGGATAAGTGGTGAGGTGCAACAGCGGCTAAGCAATGTATGGATCAACTACAACAACCTTGGCAAAATTGAATATCATGTTAACATTCTGCCAGAAATATTTTATAGCAATAGTATAGCAAGATTGAGACATGCTAGGGCACTTCAAAATTGCAAACATGGGCATGGATGGATAGAGCATAACATGTATAACAAAACATCCTTAGTGAACATCTCTAGATCATGCATAGAATGACTTGTAGCAGCAGGTTTACATGGCAACAAAATATAATAGACTCAGACTTGGCAGAAATCACTGTCACAGAAATCAGCACATCACGGAGGCTACTTTGCATGCTTGTGCTAGTCACCACAGAGATCCTAAAAATACAAGACTAGCACCACTTTAAAGATGGCATGATGTAGTTCAAAACACATGTAGACATCAAGCTCATAGGATGCACACACAAAATGCAATGAAAAAGACAAATCATCAAGTTCTGATAACAGACAGCAGATAACATCATATAACACTCTTGCAATGATGATTAGGGCATCAATATGATCTCAAACAAGCTTGGCACAATGGAACAAAATAAAGAGCATCTCATGACGCACATTTCTATATATTATATGCATGAATCGGAGCACCGAGCACGAAATTATGGCATGATGAACAGTGCAACATGATGCAACTATTTCGAGACTTAGTGATGAAAACGACCTCGGGGAATCGGGACGGAGCGGTGCAGGATGAGAAGATCCGGGGACGGGGCGGCCGTTTGGTTCGGGGGTCGTCGGGGATCTGGGACGAGGCCGTCCCACCGGGGGGTCAACGCCGGCCGGCGGCGGTTGCAGTCGTGAGGCGAGTTCGGCGGGGACGGAGGAGGTCGGAGGAGGCCGGGGAAGGGACGCTCCGGGCCGGATCTGGCCGGATCTCGTCGAGGGCGGCGCGGTGCAGGCGGCGGGGCTCAGCGCACCGGCGAGGCGACGTGGAGGTGGCGGCGGCGCTGGAGGAGGCGGCGCTGGGCGCGGGCTCCGGTTGCCTGCGGGAGGAGCAGGGGCGGCACCGGACGACTCGCCGGGGAGGCACGGGAGACGCGGAAGCCGCGGCGGTGGACGGCGAGGCTGGCGGCGGGGTTGGGCGCCATTGGGCGCGGGGGCGCAGCGCGGGGAGCGGGCGGCGGTGCGGGGTCGTGCCAACCCGGGCTCCGATGGGCTTTGCGGGCCCCACGCGGGCCTGGAAGGGCCAGCGGCGGCGGGGAGTGGGCAGGGGCGCGCTGGGGACGCGTGGCCCCTCCTGAGTGGAGGAAAATGGCGGCGCGGCGGCTGGAGGCCAATGGCTGAGCGCCAAGTGGCGCCTGTGAGGTAGCCAGCGGCGGATCTGGAGGGGGGAGGCGGTGGCACGGCCCCCGAGGTGGGAGGAGGCGCCGAAAATGAGGAGGGGAGAGATTAGGGGTGTAGTTTAGGCCATTTCTGGCAGGGGGAGGGGTCTATATATAGAAAGGGGGGCTAGGGTTAGAGGATTAGCTCCGTTTCGGAGCCGTTCGATCTCGATCGGACGGTCTGGAGCGGAGGGTGTTAGGTAGGTGGGCTAGGAGGGATTAGTGGGCTGTGAAGAGAGGGCTTGGGCTGAGGGGAGAGAAGAGAAGTGCAGCCCGGCACGGTTTCGGAGACCGAAACGTCCGACGAAAGTACCGGCAGCGGTACCGCTATATGTTTAACGGTTGGGCTACCAAACGAGCTCCGAATGCGACGAAACTTGACAGACGGCCTACCTACACTATAATAAGACCGCATGCCAACTTTCACCCCATTCCGAGAACGCTTTTCTCCCACTCACGAAACAAGGTCTGAGAGGGCGACGGGCGCGTGTGAGAGTGTCGGATATCGAAACGGACAATGGGGAAAAGGACCGGATGCTAGTTTTGAAAAATATGATGATGTAATGCATATGATGACATGGCAAAATGCAACACGCAAGCAAATGACAAGGCAAGGACGGCGAATAACTGGCAGACACCTGGCGCATCGGATCCGGGGCGTTACAGATTTCCAATTCACCCATTCCTCCAAGGGCTTCTGGAGTTTTATGGCCTCCAGCTGCCCAATTTTACCCCAGCCTCCATCCT
The DNA here is from genome assembly GCF_018294505.1 of Triticum aestivum. Classification (NCBI taxonomy): domain Eukaryota; kingdom Viridiplantae; phylum Streptophyta; class Magnoliopsida; order Poales; family Poaceae; genus Triticum; species Triticum aestivum. The sequence goes on from NC_057805.1 coordinate 154,958,053, forward strand.
GCACATTGCGGGTTATGTCGCTTTATGTGAACTATTCCTCGGTTGTGAGGCCCATTTTGATCTGTGGAGAAGGTTTTTTTGTCTTGTCCCGCGCAACCACGAGGGATCGATATTTGAAGTGGGCGGGGCCTAAATATGGCGCATTGCTGAGACCGGATACCTATCCGGCACACCGAAGAAAGATTCCGAAGAGTGGACCTCTGAATGGTTTTACATTAAGGACGTCGTACTTCCAGATCCAGTCTGGAGGGGTCTCCCCGAGTTTACAAGTGTCCCTCTGAAGAAACGCCACCACTGGCGCCCTCGGAGCCTCGAGGAGGAAGACAGTGCGGAAGTCTGTCAACTCCTGAGCAAGATCAGGACGCTCGCCTAGTCCGGATATACGATAGTCGAAGTGATGGTGACCTCCATAGTGCGGGGGGTCCAGCCACTCCAATACAGAGGACTTGCCATGTGGAACTAGAATGGGGAAGATGACGCCTCCCGCTGCGGCAGGAAAGGTCCGGACAACCCTGTCGCCCTAGCCAAAATACTGGCCGAACTATTTAAGGGTGAGGAAGAGGAGTTCCTGCGCATCACACATAGAGAAGGATATTCCATGTACAGTCCTCCTAGCTGGGTAAGCCCCCAACTCTTCTGCTCTACTCATTCCACTCCCTGAACTTCGTTCAATGAATATTAACCCATCCAATTATAACAGCACTGGCGAAAGATTTCCGAGGGGCTTCACAGCCCCGCCCCGCAGCCCGAGGGCCACAATCGGGACCTTGACCCCGGATTCAAAGAGGATCCGGATATATTTGTGGTGCTCGAGAATGGGATGTTTTCTCAAACGAGCTATGACGGCACAGAGGTGGCCATCATCGCCGGCTATCCCGGTCTTCTCCCTGCTTCTCATGTAAGTAATCAGGAGGCACTTTGTCCGAGAGGGTTTTCTCATTGTTCCTCACTCACCGCACCATCCTGTGCTCAAAAGGGGAGGCGTTTGGCGCGTCGTGCTGCCCCAGGGGCATCTTTAGAGAGAGCAGCTCCCGCGTTGGGCAGGCCTTCGAAGAGGAAGGCAAACAGGGATACGGTCGGGTCTTCCTTGAAGAGGTATGGGTTCGCAACTATGCTCCTTTTAGCAGTCGCGTCCAACTGTGACTCATGTGTTCATTTTGTATCAGGAAAAAGGTTCAACGAACTATGTCCTTGGACCCAACCAGTCGTACTCCTAATAACCAAGATTCAGTCCCAGCCGAAGAGACGGGGCCAGATATGGGAGTAGTGCCAGACTGTCCTTTTGCCGAGGGTTCGGAAAATATGTCTGTCACGAATTCAGAAGTGGAGAGCGCCATGAATCACCGGCGCCGGAGGGCCGTTTTACGAAATCCCCGCTTCTCAAAAGAGGCGTCCGGTGCCTTCATGTCGGTGGGAAATGACACCTATGGGATCACTGGAATCCCTTCTACGTTTGGCGGGCGCGAGGTTGTGGAAAGAGCAGGTCTGACAGGAAGCACACGGATCGCTTACCCAGGTTCGGGCCGCGAGGATGCGTAATACCCTAGTCCTGCTTTGGTGGATGTATTGAGTGTTCTTGTGTTCTTGAGCTAGCTACGGAGTGTAACTTGCCCAAAAGAGCCGAATCCTTCTCCTGGTCGCCTCAGGACTCCTTTTATAGGCAAAAGGGGTTGCCACAGTGGCACACAGCAGGTGGAAAGGTGTACAGTGCGTGAGCTTATCGCCCGGTGTTACGGGACAAAGTTCATTAAATGCGCTACTTAGGTGTCCATTAGCTTTATCGGGGACGGGAACGAGGCCCATCCCGTCCGACGCCGCTCCATCTTGCTTCGACACGCGCCCAGGCCAGCGATGCATATGGTGCCATGTAGGCAGGCAGGCTGCTGAGGTGGCGTGGTGGCAGGGTCTTCACAAAGATCTGCATGCCACCACGCAGGTGCTTACTGAGTCGGTCTAGAAGCCGTGTATTGCCACGCAGGTGCCTGCCCAGCTGGTTGGGCTGGCAGCTGCATGCGAATGGCGGTGGAGCCTTGGCTGGTGCGGGTCTGGCAGTGGTCCTGCTGGCGCCTTCAGCAAGGGCCTTGCCGGGGGCCCGGCAAGGGTCTTGCTGTGGCGTCGCAGTTTTCCCCTGCATGGCGCTTGCCGGGGGTCTTGTGGATCTCCTCGGCTAGGATCCCACCGAGGGTCGCCGTCTTCTGGTCCTCATCTGATCTTGTGTGATTATGATCTTGACAAACATCTGCATGCCACCACACAGGTGCCTCCCGAGCCTTGGTTCCAACGTAGTCGTTGGTGGCGTTTGGAACACCTGGGCTCTAGGGTGGCTCGCTCCGCTGGTGTTGGGCGATCTGCCCCGGAAAGGCTCTTGCCGGGGCTGCTCAGGCTGCCCCGGCAAGGGTCTTGCTGGGGGAACCTGCTTCGCCCCTCTGCTCTTTGGGTTCTGGGTCTTGGCGTTGTCTTGTTTTTCTTGTTCTTCGGCTTCTCTCCGGCTTCCCTCCGCTGCCCTGCTAAGTCTGGCCGTGGCACGCGGCTCTGACTTCCCGTGCACAAGTAAAGGGGTCAACATAAGAGCCCCTACTTTTGTACACTGACAGGAGCCCCCGGGCCTGGGCCATACATAATCGTGACGCATTGTTGGGCCAGGCCCAGAACGGTGCGCGGGCAGGTGGGGCGATTTTTACCGCAATAACTGTTTGTCCGCTGCGCTTCCCCACGACCCGCATTGAACGCACGACGTGGAGGGGCGTGCGTGACGTGGGGGTCATGCATGGGGCGGTTCCTGCATGCATGCGTCACATCATGGTAAAGAGGCGGCTCGCGCCATCCCCATAAAAAGAGGGATGCATGGAGGCATGGCTCATTTACTGAGTGGACTCGGGTCGCGGTCTTCAAGGCGCCCACGCCCCACAATCACGGGGCGGGGAATAGTCGCCTCACCCATCCTCTCGATCTTACTTGTTCGCCACGCGTCCTCCATGTAGGTGGCAGGCGGTAGAGGCGGGAAATCAGGCCATCGCTGATTGGGGCAGCGGGTCGGTCCTAATTCCCTGCGCCTCCGATGGCTCGACTGGTCGAGTGGGGCGGCCAAGCCTCGACCCCGCCCCTATATAAGGAGGGGGAGGGGATGTCGTGCCACATTCTCCCAGCATCCATCTTCTTCCACTTCCGCCCCTTCCTTCCACCTGTCATGGCGAGAGGGGGCGCAGGCCCTTCAACGGTGGGGGCGAGGGTCGCCGCCCGACAGCGCGTCCCTCCTTCCCACGAGCCCGCGGCGGCGGAGCCGGCCACGAGACGAAGGGGGAGGGGACGAGGCCGAGGTTGCCGCGGCGGTCAAGGGAGAGGGGGACGAGGTGGTGTGATGGCCGTGCCTCCGCCAGCGATGCCTCCCGCGATGGAGGGCCACGTTGGGGACCAACCCTGCGAGTTCTTCATCAGCTGCGCCGGCCACCACGTTGTCGCCTCCGCGTCCCCACCCCATTTTCTCGGGCAATGGAGCTCGATCCGCCCCAGACCCTTAGGCTGCACATGAGTGGCTGCGGGAACGGCGGCACGCGGGTCGACATCGACTTCCCCGCTCCTCGCATCATGTACCTCTGCCGTGGATGGAAGACGTTTGCTCGCATCCACAGCTTGAAGGCGGGGCTCGTCCTCTACTTCAAGTTAATGGAGGGCGGCCTGCTCCCCGTCAAGGTCTTTGGAGATCTTGGAACTTGCCTAAAGTGCTGCGTGGAGAGCTCCTCCGACGATGAAGGTTCCTCCTTGAGCAGGAGTGACGAGGAGGACAGCGACGGCGACGACGAGCGAGTCAAGCTACAGGATGCCGACTCCGACTTTGACTGACCGCGTCGCTCCTCCCTCAGCCACGCGTCGGGCTGAGGGTCTTCCTCGCCAAGCTCTCCATCAGGGCGCTCCCCATCGTCTCCTTTGGCGGTTGGCGTAGTAGGGCCGGAGAAGGCAAAGAAGGCGGGTGGCGGCCGTCAAGTCGGAGTACGCGGGCACCGACGCCTTCGTCGCGTATTGCCGGCCCGCTGCCTCGTCTTCCAGCTCCTTTACCGGCACCAAGATGTTCTCTTGGTGCGTTCTGCTCCTTGCACCCCGCCTAGGCGCCCCTTTTGCCCTCCTGTTGTCTTGTTCCACCTTCTAAGGAGAGCGACAAGAAAGGGATTACGGGCACCTTATCTCTTTTTAGTTTGTAAGCCTACGGGCACTTGTTAATTTTAAGACATGTAATCCCCTTGCTCATGGTTTTAATTCCGTATGAACTATACCTGTATGGGATGTTTTTAGTGAAAAAGGGTGTTTGCCGGGTTTCTTTGTGCATGGGTGAGGCCCATGCCAAGGGGTGTATCCTTGTTACTTTTAAGATAAACATTGTCGCCCGGCAACAGACCTTGCCTTCCCCCCACTTCAGTCGACCATTCTCACGCTTTTGGCGGAAGCAGGGGTGGAGTGGAGTTAGGCCCCTCGTTTACTTTCTTGCGACAGCGACTACGGCCAAGTTCTGACCCAGGGGGATGGCTCTCGGGTACAGGAAAAGGGGAGCACGGTGGTTTAAGAATATAAACGTGGTTTCACATGTCCCAGTTCTATACGGAAAGGCGTAACAGGGGATGAAAGACTTATCTGAATCCGCTACCCCCGGCAACCTTGGCTCGCCGTGGTTGGATCCTTGTGTCTTCAGCCCCCGGCAGTCTTGGCTTGCCGGGGTCGGGGCATCGGTTCATCCTCTTTCTCCAAAGCGGCTTAGCAGAACTGTCCGTGTGCCCTGCGAACAAAAGAAGACAGAAAGACGCAAACTCGACCTCTAAGCTAGGGGTTAGTCGCCACCAAGCACTACCAACCCTAACCGAGGGAGGGACTTAAACCTAGGATGCATGCTATAACTAAGGGCGCCAGCGCTTCCTTTATTTATGCTCAGGGTCTGCGCCTGGCTTTGTACAGAGGGTTACATGCCTTTTCGGCAAAGCTTGTACAAAAGGTGGCTTGCCGAGAGGCCCGGCAAGCCACGCCTTATGGGTAAAATTTGCGAAGATGCTCGATGTTCCAGGAGTTGCTCACTGGGACAGCATCTTCGGTCTCCAGGCGGACTGCGCCGGGCCTGGTGACTCGTATTACCCGATAAGGGCCTTCCCACTTTGGTGTCAACTTGTTGGAATTCTTGGCCGACTGAATGCGCTGAAGAACAAGGTCGCCTTCCTCAAAGCTTCAGGCATGAACCTTGCGGCTATGGTAGCGGCGCAAGGCTTGCTGGTAGCGTGCTGCTCTCACAGCCTCCCGAAGACGATCTTCCTCAAGGAGCGTTGCGCCATCTTGCCGCAATCGCTCTTGCTCAAGCTCGTCATAAGCGAGCACTCGAGGTGACCCATATGTCAGTTTTGTGGGGAGAACTGCTTCTGCACCATAAACCAGGGCAAAGGGTGTCTGGCCGGTGGCTCGATTTAGCATCGTTCTGATCGACCAAAGAACCACCGACAACTCATCAATCTAGCGCCTTCCACCCTTGTGCAGCCTGTCAAAAGTCTTCATACTCAGGCCTCGTAACACTTCAGCATTTGCCCTCACCGCCTGGCCGTTGCTCCGCGGATGTGCCACGGAAGCGAAACAGACCTTGCTGCCGAGGTCTTGGATGTATTGCATGAAGGTGCGGCTTGTGAACTGTGTGTCGTTGTTGGTCATGACTCTGTTTGGCACACCAAAGCGGCACACTAGTCCCTTGAAGAACTTGACGGCTGACTGTGCAGTTACCTTCCTACCTTCCTCCACCTCTGGCCATTTTGTGAACTTGTCGATTGCAACGTACAAGTACTCAAAGCCCCCGACAGCACGGGGGAAAGGGCCCAGGATGTTGATCCCCCAGACCGAGAATGGCCAGGAGAGAGGAATTGTTTGAAGGGCTTGAGCTGACCGATGAAGCTTCTTCGAATGGAACTGGCATGCTTCACACCTGGTTACTAGTGCCGTCACATCCTGGAGGGCGGCGGGCTAGAAGAAACCTTGCTGGAATGCCTTGCCGGCAAGGGCCCTCGACCCTATGTGGGAGCCACATATGCCTCCTGTCGGCGTTCTGGGAACGGGGGTCCCCAGACTTGCCTGCCTGCGGCCCACGGCGTGGCTATGCTAGCAGGCATGTACGGCCCATCTTCATCAACAAGGCATTCAAGACCCTCGCGAGGGGCCAAGCCTCGTGAGGCGGGCGATGCAAGGCCTCCTCAGGAGTGGCCTCTCTAGAAAGGCTCACGAGGAGCAGAGATATCAAGGCAGGGCGAACCTCGCAAGGCTCTCGTGACGTAAGCCATGACGATCAAGATCAGGCGGGCGCCAGCGCGTGCAGCGTCCTTGTTTCCTCTTTGGTGCTAGGGAGGCAAGCGTAGGCGCGGAGTACCGAGGCATCAGGCAAAGGTTTCCATATCGGTGCAACGAGACCAAGACCAGCGGGACGGCAGGATGGAGGTCATCATGGAGCCCAAGACGGCGTCATCACCAGAGTCTTTCGCAGGCGAAGACCGCTTTTATCAGGATAAGCTATACTAGCTGCCCCCCTTTAAATTGGCCGTTGTTGGCTCCCTTCCCGCTCAATATTTGGGGAGAGTACCAAGGCCTCTATAAATAGGAGTAGCCACCACAGTAGGAGGCATTGAATCCTCACCCGCACAAGTTCGCCAAACACAAGAACACCTCAACCTCAGGAGGCTGTTCTTCCCCTTGTACTGTTCATCATCAGCCCAAGAGGCAATCCACCACCACCACACTGGAGTAGGGTATTACATCACAATGGTGGCCCGAACCAGTATAAATCTTGTGTCTTTGTGTTGTGAGTTCATCGAGTTCGTTCGCGCGACTTAGCGAGCTAGGGCGTGGATCGGTAGGAGGGAAAGAACTTTGCGCGCACCCCAGAGTTCAAACCTTGAGGGTTTTGCCGGAACCCGTGATCCGACATTTGGCGAGCTAGGTAGGGGTCCGCCGTAGCTTCCCTTCCGTCGATCGGTGTTCCATCGCTCCGTCGTCTCCATGGCGGACGCTCGCCGCGCTCGAGCTGAGCGCGGGGCTGCCCTCACCGCCCGCGTTGCTCAGACGGCTCCCGTCGGCGGGCCACCTCGTCGCTCTCCGTCACCTGCTGCCCACGCAGCCATCGACCTGGCGGGGAACGAGTAGCAAGCGTCCTCGCTGCACCACTCGGTGCAGCAGGACAGCCGCACCGCCACTCCGTCGCTGACCCCAGCCGGGTCATCATCTCACGCTCGTCGCGCTCCCATGGATGCGCAGGCAGAGCTCCTCATGGCGAACGAGCTCTTGCGCTACCGCCCGGTCGACGACCTCTACGAGGACTGGCTCGACCGCGTCACCGAGCTCGTCCGCGCCGCAGGGGGCTCCCCGGTGCCGTCCCTCTCTCTGCCTCGCCCTCCGCTAGCCACGGGCGACGTAGCTCATGGAGCGCCTCCACCACCTCTGCCCCAAGACGGTGCCTTGGCGCCAAGGCGCGCGGCCCCATGGCGCGACCCACCACGCCTGGTGCCCGCGCGCGAAGAGAGAAGCTGCCAAGAAATTCCTCGGCCGCGAGAAGCTGCACCTGCGCTCCCCGCGCCGCCTCGCCAAGACCGCACACTACCTACGGTGGCAGCACGCGGACCTCATCAAGGCCAAGCTCCACCTCGGAGACGGGCCCCGGCAACCACGGCCGGCTGCCGCGCCTTCGCCCCCGAGCTGCGTAGCGTCGCCTGGCCGGGCAAGTTCAAGCCCGATCTGCCCCTTGCTACGACGGCACCCTCGACCCCGCGGAGTTCTTGCAGCTCTACGAGCTGAGCATCGAAGCGGCCAACGGCAACGAGAAAGTCATAGTGAACTGGTTTCCTATGGCTCTCAAGGATGGTGCCCGCTCCTGGCTCCTGAACCTGCCTCAGGGCTCGATCTCCTCCTAGGACGAGATGCGCGACCGCTTCATCGCCAACTTCCGGGGCACTCGCGACCGCCCGCCGGCCACGGGTGACCTTGGCCGCATCAAGCAACAACTAGGAGAGACCCTCCAGAAGTACATCCTGCGCTTCAACAACACTCGCCTCAATATCCCCAAGGTGACGGATGAGGCCATCATCTCCGCGTTCTCCGATGGTGTCCGCGGCATCAAGATGAAGGAAGAGCTCGCTATCCACGAGGAGCTGTGCACATCTCAGGAGCTGTTCAACCTGGCGACCAAGTGCGCAAGAGCTGAGGAGGGGCGCCTTTCCCTCCTCGAGCTGCCAGCTGCGGGTGCAGAGGAGAAGAAGGCCAAGGCCAAGGACGTGAAGCGCAAGGAAGCAACCGTGCTCGCAGCGGAGCCGGACACCAAGCGAGGCAGGGACCAGCCCGAGTCATCCAAGAGCAGCCGACCGTTCTGCGCCTTCCACAACCTGAACACCCACCACACCAGCGACTGTCAAGAGCTCAGAGCCATTCACGAAGGACGCTTCGGTCGATGCCCCGAGCGCAGGGACCGGGGCTACGACCGAGGAGGAGGACGTGGAGGCGGACGCTGGGACGACCGTGGCCCGCGCCAGGAGTGGCTCGACCGGCCTCGTGAGGACAGTTGGCAGGATCATCCTCGCGGGCGTGCCTGGAGGGAACAGCCTCGTGAGGATCATCCTCAGGGCAACGCCAGTCTTCCACCGCTGCCGCCACCACCAAGAAGGAACGACGACCACCATCAAGACGAGGGGGCTGGGGGCTTCCAGGAGCCGCGCGCTATCGCCTGCATCTTGGGCGGAGCCCAGGCCCCAGCCTCACAGTGTATCTTCAAACATTTTGCTCGTGAAGTGAACGCAGTCCTCCCCAAGCTCGAGGCCACGCGCCCGCTCAGGTGGTCCCAGCATGCCATCACCTTCAACTTGGCACATCAGCTCAAGTGCGCAGCCACCGCTGGCGCCCTCCCGATGCTTTGTTCACCAGTTATCAGCAACGTGCAAGTTACCAAGACCCTCATCAACGGTGGCGCAGGGCTCAACATCATGTCCGTCGACATGTTCGACAACCTCCAAGTGCCATATGACCAGCTTCAGCCTACCAAGCCTTTCTCAGGAGTGACCGACGGCTCCACCACACCGATAGGGCAGGTCCGCCTCCCTGTCACCTTCAGGGAACGCAAGAACTACCGCACCGAGCTCATCGACTTTGAAGTCGCGCACATCCTTCTGCCATACAACGCCATCCTTGGTTATCCAGCCCTAGCCAAGTTCATGGCGGTGACACACCACGGCTACAACGTCCTCAAGATGCCAGGAAGTGGCGGAAACATCACAGTCCCATGCGAAGAAAGAGACGCGGTGTGCTCCCTCGAGCGCGCTTTTCAAGCTGCATCAATCGACGACCCTAACAGCAAAGGCGAGGTCCCTCCTGAGGCCCTCCCCAAGAAGAAGAAGCAGCTGCGCCATGCAGGATCTCAGGAGGGTGGCGTCGTAACTAGAACCTTGTCAGGATCAGCGCCCGCTCCAGGGGTGCCTCCCTCCATCGCATAGGAAGGCGCGCTCGGCGCCCTCCTCAGGCAGGGCACGGGGGCTCTTTTCTAGAGGGCCTCAGACCTTGCCAACATCACAAGCGAGGCGCTTGGGCACCACTTGGAGGCGTGCTTCACGGCACGTTTCCCTTAGGAGAACACAGGGCAAGGAGCGCCCACCGCTTAGGAGTTCATCACCAAGACCACTCAGGAACTGCAAGACGCAAGGGCCATGCGCGGGAACCACCGCTCACGAGGCGTAGCTCCCCATCCAGGCGAGGATGCCGGGCTGCGCGTCTGCATCGATGTTCCAGGGCTCAACAGGGCCGCTTCTCAGGAGCTTTTCTGGCCTTCGCGCATGGGCCAATGCGAGGGTCCACCGCACAGCTACGTTCGCATGCCTTTTGGCTTGCCGAGCGTGTCGTTCGTCTACCAGCGCAACTTGCGGCGCGCCCTGGCGGATCAGGAGGCCAGGCACCGTGCCGTCCTGGCGGAGATGGAGACGGTCCTCAAGGAACCGCCTGAGCCCCTAGAGCCTCCCGAGGATCAGGGCCTTGGTGGCTCGTAAGGAACGACCCCTTTGCCGCGTGCCTTCAACTGCCTCGACATCTCTTCATCAACATGACCACGTGACATTTTCCAAGTTCATTCAGCTGGGAGCGGCCCTCGGGCTGCATTATTCCCAGGCCACGTGTGTCCGTCCCTATGGCTTGTATCCCTTTTGCTTATGTCTCTAGTTTACCATGTTGGGGGCACCCCTCGGGCTGCATCATCCCCAAGCCGCTTGGGCCTGATCCAGTGGCATGTATTTTTCTGCATTTACCCAAGCTGATCTGCCCTTCACGCTTAACCCGTCCATGACTGTCGCCTGCTCGACTATCACCTCCCTCGGGGGCTACTTACACAGGCACGGCGCTGGTGCATGGGTCCGTCCCTGCCACGTCGGCAAACCTGAGCGGCCGAGCTCTGGCTCGCGGCATGCTCCGCGCACGTCACCTCACCAGGCCCTTAGTGCCTTCGTCTCTTTGCAGAACAACCAGTGGCAGGCTGGCAACCGAAGCAGCAAAACCGTTTTTCTTCCTTGTGCTGGTTTGCAGGGATCTCGAGAGGAGGGTAGCAGGCGGCACCGCAAGCTTCCTATTCTCTCGTGTAATCCGCTTGCGTGTTAAAGGGGGCACTCCTGAGCATCGCGACTCTGCAGCTCTTACTGGCTCTCCAGCCCTCACCCCCTTGCCTTGACCACGGCATCGCGACCTGGCATACCAGCGGCAGCTGAGCTCGCTCGAGGGCCAGGACCTGAGGACGTAGAGCACTAAGGAGAGCACGGGAGGAGGGAAACTCGTATGGGCGTGACCTAGCTATGCTGTAGAAGCTTGCGCGCAGACCTAGCGCACCACAAGGAGTCGTCACGGAATCGACAAGATAAGTCTCGCGCTCAGATCGACTGATTGATGAAGCCTAAGGGTCATGCACGCCGCAGCCTCGTTGCGGCCACGTCGCCTCCCTTTCTTGCCTTACCATGGCTGCTTGAGCGCTAAAGGGGACTTCCTAAGCATCCCGCCTCAGGGGCTCTTACTGGACCTCGGGCCGCTCACCTCCTGGCCTTGACCACGGCACGCGACCTGGCATACCAGCGACAGCTGTGGCCTGCCTGGGGACTGGGACCTGTCAGCATAGAGCAACAAGCTATCGCGAGGATTGAAAGGGGAGACCGAGCCTTAACGGGACATGTGTTCGCAAATTTTCATAATAGGGAATATATACACAAAAGACATTACAGACCCTTTACACGCCCCCACGGGGTACTCTGTGATTCTTCGCAGGAAACAAAAGGCTAAAACTTAAAGGAATCCTATCTACACCCTCCCGTGGCGGACGCCATCATCAACAGTGGGCCACGGGAGGCCGGCGCCAACCCCATCCAGATCAGCGGCGGCGGCTGGATGCCGCAGCCCGGCTCTGGGTGCGACGAGAGCTCGGGGGGTGTAGCTATCGTCGCTCATCTCCGTAGTCTCGTAAAGCTCAGGAGCACCGCTGGACTCCCAGGGGTTGCTGCTGCTGGAGTAGCCGCATGCGGAGCGCATGACAACCTGGCGGTCCTCTCCAGGGCAGCACTCCAGGCAGCAGCCCTCCGCGTCGAAAACCTTGAAGAATATTGTGGAGGTGCCGTCGTACACTAAGTGGATCGCGAGGGCGCCTCGGGCACGGCAAACCCACGCGATCTCACCCCAGCCGCGGGTCATGAAGATCTTGCCGGTGGGGACCACTTCCACTTCTGCTCTGGTCGCCGGAGCATTGCAGTCAGCATGCTGCAGCCAGAGCTCGAGGGCCCCCCTTGGTGGCATCACGTCAGAGAAGAACCGCGGGAAGTGGATCCATGAGCTTGGGGGCATCGGCGCCCATAGCACAAACTCGCGCGAGGAATCCGCGGCGTGGATTCCAGGGGAAACGGCATGCGTCGCCATCGCAGGACGACCACGAGCTCGGCGCGGACGACGCCGCTCGTCTCTCCTTCCTCCTCAGCCCTCGGCTCAGGCGTACAAGGGTAGAGGATACCCAGGAGGAGGTCGCTCGCACCAGGGCCTCGTCACCACCTGCATCGCCACTTCGTCGCGATGATGAACCGACCTCTTCTTCTGCGGAAGCGGCCCCGGATCATCGCGGGGGGCCTTTCCTTTCTCTTCAGCGGAGAACCTTCGGATCGGCGCCATTGCTGCTAGCGGTGGAGCAGGGAAGAAGAAGCAAGTGAACCAAGAAGAGATGGGCGACGGGGGCTCTGCACCCCTCCCCATTTATAGCGTAAGAAGGCCAACCGGCGCCTCCCACGATCACAGGTAATAATGATTTTCCTTGCATGTCGCAGGGACTTGTCAAGTCGAGCAGTTGCCGAGGTAGCATGGGGAAGCCGAGACGCCCACGTCCAATCAACTGCCACACGTCAACCGAGGCCGCGGGCTTTTGGGGCCCGTGGCGCTCCGCGCTTGACCTTAGGCTTCGCCTCGAAGCCAAGCCCGAGCGCACCTTGGGCCCGGGCGCTACTGTCAGCGTTCTGGGAATGGGGGTCCCCAGACTTGCCTGCCTGCGGCCCATGACATGGCTATGCTAGCAGGCATGTACGGCCCATCTTCATCAACAAGGCATTCAAGACCCTCGCGAGGGGCCAAGCCTCGCGAGGCGGGCGATACAAGACCTCCTCAGGAGTGGCCTCTCCAGGCAGGCTCACGAGGAGCGGAGATATCAAGGCAGGGCGAACCTCGCGAGGCTCTCGTGACGTAAGCCATGACGATCAAGATCAGGCGGGCGCCAGCGCGCGCAGTGTCTTTGTTTCCTCTTTGGTGCTAGGGAGGCAAGCGCAGGCGCGGAGTACCGAGGCATCAGGCAAAGGTTTCCATATCGGTGCAACGAGACGAAGACTAGCGGGACAGCAGGATGGAGGTCATCATGGAGCCCAAGATGGCGTCATCACCAGAGTCTTTCACAGGCGAAGACCGCTCTTGTCAGGATAAGCTGTACTAGCTGCCCCCTTCAAATTGGTCATTGTTGGCTCCCTTCCCGCTCAATATTTGGGGAGAGGACCAAGGCCTCTATAAATAGGACCAGCCACCACAGTAGGAGGCATCGAATCCTCACCCGCACAAGTTTGCCAAACACAAGAACACCTCAACCTCAGGAGGCTGTTCTTCCCCTTGTACTGTTCATCATCAGCCCAAGAGGCAATCCACCACCACCACACTAGAGTAGGGTATTACACCACAACGGTGGCCCGAACCAGTATAAATCTTGTGTCTTTGTGTTGTGAGTTCGTCGAGTTCATTCGCGAGATCTTAGCGAGCTAGGGCGTGGATCGGTAGGAGGGAAAGAACTTTGCGCGCACCCCAGAGTTTGAACCTTGAGGGTTTGCCGGAACCCATGATCCGACACCTCCATGTATTTTTGCCAACAGCCCCAGTCCTTCCTCCCGGGGGATGCACTTCAATTTCACACCGTTCGGTCTTTTTCTATATAGGACGTCGTCGACGTACTAGTACAGAGCAGACCGACAAGCTACTTTTTCCGTTTCTTCCTGCTCCTCAGGAAGCTCCCCTGTTTGGAGGAATCGGAAGGTATGTTGTGCCCAGGCCGGAGCCTGGGGCTCGACGGCAAGGACCAAAGTCATTTCTTCTGCCATGGGAACGGTTGTCTCTACGGCCAGGGCTTGACGGCCTGCCGGAGTCGGTCGCTCCTCGGTAGGCTCAGAGTCCATGGCAACACCCTTGTCGGCGGCCCCTAGGGGCTCAGCGGGAAAGTACTTGCCGGGGCCAGATTTCCTTCGCTTGTTCTGCTCCGTTCATGGTTCGACGGACGGTTGAGTTAACCGAAGCAAAAAGGTACCTGGTTCCATAGGTAGCTTGAATGCAGCATGATTTGACAGGTAATCGGCGTTGTCGTTCTCCGCTCAGGGAACATGCTTCGCTTGTATACCGTCAAAGCGCTCCTCCAGCTTCCTCACCTCATCTACGTAGGCCTCCATCAACGGGCCCTGATAATCTTTGTTGACTTGTCTGACGACAAGCTGCGAATCACCCCTGACGATGAGCTTCTTAACTCTGAGGTCTGCCGCGATCCTGAGACCGGCAAGCAACCCTCGTACTCAGCAGTGTTGTTGGTGGACATATCCCTAGGAAAGTGCATCTGGATTACATACTTGAGGTGCTCTTCGGTGGGTGCGACGAGCAGCACACCAGCACCGGCGCCTTGCAGCGAGAAAGCTCCGTCAAAGTACATAATCCAGTCGCGAGCTGTTTCCTTGCCGGGGAGAGTGGTCTCCTGGATCTCTTCATCAGGAGTTGAGGTCCATTCTGCAAAGAACTCCACCAGGACTCTACTCTGGATTGTTGAGGTACTTTCAAACTTCAATCCAAAGCTTGATAACTCCAAGGACCACTCCGAAATCCTTCCGGTTGCGTCTGGGTTGTGCAGTATATGTTGCAACAAGAGGCGGGTGACGACAATGATCTCGTGGGCCTGGAAGTAATGACGCAGCTTCCTCTAGGCCATAAGGAGGCCGAAGAGCAATTTCTGCACACTGGAGTACCTTGACCTAGCCCCCTGCAAGAGGGAGCTGACAAAGTAAACCAGGTGCTCCCTCATCTTCTTCTTCTGCACCACTTCATTGGGCTACGCGGGCCCTGTCCCGACGGCGTCAGTCTCCACTGGGGGCCTTGCCTTGCCGGCACCAGGCCCTGCCGGGGGAATCTCTGACTAGCCATCTGCCGGTCCTGCCGTTGCCACTGCCTCTTCATCGACCTCCCTCTGCGCCACCAGCGCGGCGCTGACCACTTGATTCGTCGCCGTCAGATACAGCAGCAACGGCTCTTACGGTTTAGGCACCACCAGTACTGTTGTAGAAGAGAGGTATTTCTTTAGATCCCGCAGTGCTGCTTTGGCCTCCGGGGTCTACTCCATTGGGCCCGCCTTTTTCAAAATATTGAAAAAGGGAAGGGCGCGCTCGGCAGACTTGGAGATGAATCGGCTCATGGCGCCAACGCAGCCAGTGAGCTGACGCACATCCTTGATCCGCTTGGGTGCTTCAATCTGCTCGATTGCCTTGATTTTGTCTGGGTTTGCCTCAATCCCACGCTGCGACACAAAGAACCCGAGAAGTTTGCCAGACGGAACGCCGAAGACACACTTCTCAGGGTTCAGCTTGAGGTTGATCTTGCGCAGGTTGGCAAACGTCTCTTCTAAGTCTTGTACAAGAGTTGCCCTATCCTTGGTTTTGACCACTATGTCATCCATATAAGCTTCCATATTTCTATGTGGCTGGGGCTCAAAACCAATTTGGACTGCCCTTGCAAACGTCGAGCCAGCACTCTTCAACGCGAAAGGCATCCGTAAAAAGCAGTACATACCACATGGGGTGATGAATGATGTCTTCTCTTCGTCTTCTGTTGTCATGAAGATCTGGTGGTAGCCCGAGTAGGCGCCGAGGAATGACAACAGATCACACCCGGCCGTGGAGTCAACAATCTGGTCGATGCGCGGCAACGGGAAGGGGTCCTTAGGATAAGCCTTATTGATATATGTGTAGTCAATACACAGCCTCCACTTCCCGTTTGCCTTGCGCACCACCACCGGATTGGCCAACCACGTCGGATGGAGCACTCCCCTCACCAAACCTGCTGCTTCCAACTTCCTGATCTCCTGTGTGATGAACTCCTGCCGTTCCAAAGCTTGCTTCCTGACCTTCTGCTTGACGGGTCGCGCATGGGGGCAGACAGCAAGATGGTGCTCAATCACTTCCCTTGGAACGCCGGGGATGTCAGATGCTTGCCACGCAAACACATCGACATTCGCCTGCAGGAAAGTGATGAGCGCGCTTTCCTATTTGCTGTCAAGGGCGGAGCTTATGGTGAAAGCCCCTCCCGTGCCATCCTCCTTGACGGACACGTTCTTGGTCTCTGGTGGTGCAGCTCTGGATTTCTTGCTCTTGCCGGTGGAGCTCTCCGGCACGTCCTTGATGGTAGCACAACACTCCGAAGAGGTGCGCTTGCCGGAGTGGGTGCGAGAGGTCCTGCCGGTCTTCTTCTTCCCTCCTCTGACTTCAGCGGCTGGAGCAAGTGCCTTGGCGGCAGTTGCTGCAACCGCTTCCCGATAGAGTAGGTCGGCGCAGATCAGTGCATCCCTCTTGTCACAAGGAACGGTGATGATGATCATCGGCCCAGGCATCTTCAGCGTGTTGTAGGCGTAATGTGACGCCGCCATGAACTTGGCTAGTGCCGGGCGGCCGAGAATCCTGTTGTAGAGCAAGGGGATCTCAGCTACGTCGAAGACGATCCTCTCCGTCCTATAGTTTAACTCGCCCCCTTCGGCTGACTCCTTCCCGGATTGACCCCATGAAACATGCCTGTTTCCTCGAGGTCTCCATCAGGAATTTGCAGCCTCTTGATCACAACGGGCGAGATCAAGTTCAGACCGGCCCCGCCATCAACTAACATCTTGTTCACCTTGAGGTTGCGTATCGTTGGTGAAACCAACAACGGCAAGCACCCAACCAAAGTTGTGCGATCAGGGTGGTCCTCGGCGTCAAAGATGATAGGCGTGCTGGACCACTTCAGTGGCTTTTGAGCGTCGAATGATGGCTCCGCTGCTGTGATCTCACGCGCCCACTACTTGAGCTGGCGGTGAGAGGTATGCAGCGAGGCCCCACCATTGACGCACATGGCCTCTGTAGCCTTCTGGAACTCATGCTCGCCGGACTCGTCGTCTTTGTCATGATCATCTTCTTCCTGCTTCTTGTCGCGGCCCCGAGCGGGCCTCTCTTTCTAGTTATCCTTGCCGCGGCGACCTTGTTGGCCGCCACGCTTCTTGCTGGATCCCTCGGCACCATCCTAGCCCTTCTCCTTGTCCCTCCTCTCATACTCAGCTTTTTGCTTCTCAGCAAGCAGCTCGACTTGCCAGCAGTTCTGGAGGTCGTGGCCCTTGGTGCGGTGGATCTTGCAATACTGCTTGTCGGCAGCCGCCAAGGCCCAGCAAGCGGCGCACCAGGCAATTTCCTTGCCGGGGTCGTCTGCTTTGGCCTTCTTGGCGGCGTCGGTGTTGTCGGATCCCTCGACGGCAAGCACAGTCCTGCCCTTGCGTTTCCTGTTGCAACGCCGGCCCTTCTTCGTCGGGGCGGTGATGTCTTCATCAGTAGAGTCAGTTTCCAGGCCGACGTCCTCGCGGGGGGACTTCCTTCCCTCTTCAGCCCGGCTGCACCTATCGGCCAGAACATAAAGTTCAGCCACATCCTTAACCTTGTTCATCGCCAGCTCTTCGCACATCTTGCGGTTGCACACGTTCTGATGGAACGCGCTAATCACAGCGGCGGGATGAACATCGGGGATGTTGTACTGCACCCCGCTGAACCTCTGGATGTACTTGCGCAGGGTTTCCCCTTCCTTCTGGGGAATGATATCCAAATCACTGGCCTGGCCATGAGCTTGGTGGCCTCCGGTGAAGGCACCAACGAACTCATGGCACAGATCCGACCAAGAAGAAATGGAACCTGGCGGCAAGTGCATCAACCAAGACATGACGTTGGGCTTCAGTGCCAATGGGAAGTAATTGGCAAGCACCTTGTCATCGCGAGCTCCGGTAGCTTGCATCATGATGGTGTAGATGTTGAGGAACTCTGACGGATGGGTCTTGCCGTTGTACTTCTCACCGACGTCGGGCTTGAACATGCGGTGGGACGGACACTGGAACTGCCGCAGCTCACGGGTAAAGGCTGGGCAACCCACGTCGTAAGGTAGGCCGCCTGAGCCCCCCGGTGCTTGGTGGTCCATAGCGGGTCCCGCCCGCTTATCCGACTGGTGGCGTGTATCGCGCCGACGCTCGATAGTGGTTCGAGCATCTTCGTGGGCTCGTTCTCGAAGAACTTGGCGCTGGTCGCGGTGGGTCCGTGGGTAGGACGATGCTATGGAAATGTTATCACATGCGTCGTCACGACGGATCGACACCGGCGGTGGCTGGCGCGGGGGAGGAGAGTGTACTGTGGCTGCAGCTCCCCCGGTCCTCCCACCGCTGACATGTGGTGGCTCGACGGAGCGCCGGCCCGAGGGCCGCGCCGGTCGTGGATCATCTTTATTGGCGATGGCGACGAGGCTCCCGATGGTGGCTCTCCACTCGCCGAGCTTCTCCGCAGCAGGAGGGAAGTCGAGGAGCAGCTGCGCGCGCCAAAGCTTCTGCTGGCGTGGGTGGTGGCGACAACTGCGTGGACCGTGGCGCGCTTCGACTTCTAACCACGTTAGAAGGAGCTCTATCACGGCCCAACGGCTGCGTGCCATTTTTGCCACCACTTCGGCGGGCATGCTGGACTCCTTCGTCCCGCGAATGATGCAACGGGCTCTTCCCACGGCGGCCAGGCTCACCGGCGTGGTGACGCTGCACGTCGCGCACACCATGGGATGAGCGCGCTGTGGGCGCCGGGGTGGGCGTCTTGGAGGTCGATGTACCGCCTGTATGGGGCACAGCGATGCCCCTGGAGGGCCCCGCGTCACCTGCGGGGGGCCCAGCCCCGTCTTTGGATCTGGCGGCATGCGGCTCATCGTCTGGCGCACGAACGACGCCGCTCGCCAGGCCCTAACTGCCGGGGCGATGCTGGTGCTCGCGGGCCGCGGCTCGGGTTCTGTCCGCGGCCAGTCCGGTACTCGCTCGCACTGGCGCGGGCTGCTGGACCACTGACGAGCCGATCGTTGTGACCATCTTCTTCTTGGGAGCCATGGTGACGAAGAACTGCTAGGCTAACTGCTAGACCAGATTCTCACGACTGCGCCCCCTACCTGGCGCGCCAAAGATGTCAGTGGGAAACAACACCTATGGGATCACTGGAATCCCTTCTACGGTTGGCGGGTGCGAGATTGTGGAAAGAGCAGGTCTGACAGGAAGCACACAGATCGTTTACCCAAGTTCTGGCTGCGAGGATGGGTAATACCCTAGTCCTGCTTTGGTGGATGTATTGAGTGTTCTTGTGAGCTAGCTACGGGGTGTAACTTGCCCAAAAGAGCTGAATCCTTCTCCTGGTCGCCTCGGGACTCCTTTTATAGGCAAAAGGGGTTGCCACAGTGGCACATAGGAGGTGGAAAGGTGTACAGCGCGCGACCTTATTGCCCGGCGTTACAGGACAAAGTGCATTAAATGCGCTACTTAGGTGTCCATTAGCTTTATTGGGGATGGGAACGAGGCCCGGCCCATCCGTCGCTGCTCCGTCTCGCTTCGACACGCGCCTAGACCAGCGATGCGTGCGGTGCCATGTAGGCAGGCAGGCTGCTGAGGTGGCGCGGTGGCAGGGTCTTCACGAAGATCTGCATGCCACCACGCAGGTGCTTGCTGAGTCGGTCTGGAAGCCGCATGTTGCCACGCAGGTGCCTGCCCAGCTGGTTGGGCTGGCAGCTGCATGCGAATGGCGGCGGAGCCTTGGCTGGTGCGTGTCTGGCAGTGGCCCTGCGGGCGCCTTCGGCAAGTGTGGCGTCGTAGTTTGTCACCGGCAAGGCGCTTGCCGGGGGTCTTGTGGATCTCCTCGGCTAGGATCCCACCGAGGGTCGCCGTCTTCTGGTCCTCATCTGATCTTGTGTGCTTATGATCTTGACAAAGATCTGCATGCCACCACAGAGGTGCCTCCCGTGCCTTGGTTCCAACGTAGTCGTTGGCGGCATTTGGAACCCCTGGGCTCAAGGGTGGCTCGCTCTGCTGGTGTTGGCTGAGGCTGCCCCGGCAAGGGTCTTTCCGGGGGAACCTGCTTCACCCCTCTGCTCTTTGGGTTCTGGGTCTTGGCGTTGTCTTGTTTGTCTTGGGCTTCGGCTTCTCTCTGGCTTCCCTCCTCTGCCCTGCTAAGTGTGGCCGTGGCGCGCGGCTCTGACTGCCCGTGCACAAGTAAAGGGGTCAAAAGAAGAGCCCCTACTTTTGTACACCGACACTTTAGCTCGGCTGATGCATACATCCGAGTTGCTCGAGATGGGCTTAACAGAGCCACCGAGCAACATTTGAAAGATGTGCAGGTAAGTTTACCTTGTCCGAATTTGATAGCCATGTGCCCATAGCCCCCGAGACTTGAAGCAGTTGGGACAAATGTTTTAAGGATCGCTGTATAACCAGGTTCTTATGGAGAAGAACGACATGCTAGCCCAAAAGCTGGAGCAGTGTCGGACACAGCTAACTGCTCCTACCACCGAACTGGAAAAGTTCAAGAAGGCGTCCCCTGGTAATATTTCTCTCCATCGAGAAACAAAAAATGATACGCCAGCTGTATTGAAACTGCTGCTTGTCACATAATAGGGTCATCGGACTAACTGGAAGAGGAACTGAAGGCTGCTCAAACGAGCAAAAAAGAGGCGAAGAGACAACATGCCGCACACGAGCGTGTTCTGACTCGAGTCAGAGAGGAGAAAAACACACTCCAGGATTCAAGCAGAAAACTGGGCGAAGAACTGAAAGATGTGCGAGCCCAGCTAGCTGACTCCATGAAGGAGAACAAAAAGCTACGAGGCGGCATATTCAGTATGTGACCGAATTTATCTTATAACAGTTTGGAGGTTAAATTAGCTGATATAGCTATGATTCCAGGTATTTTGACGGGCCGTCCCGAAGAGGAGGTGTCCGCATGATCAAGTGATCTTCTGCAAGGGCTGTCGCAGTTGCGCGAGCAAGTTCGGCAGGCAATGCGGAGTGTAGCCAAGGCCTTATGGCATCCACCTCCCCTCCAGGGAGTTTGGAGAAGCTTGTAGAGCTGTTCAAGGGAGCGCGGCTGCGTGTCCAACTATGGAAGATATCAGCCTACCAAGAGGGTGCGCGAGAGGCCTGGGCCATGGTAAAAACGCGGTATACCAAGCTGGATCCAAATCACATGGCCCAGGTCGGACCGCTAGGGTCAAATGGGGAAGAAATTCCCGTTAGTTTAGTATATGACCAAGTAGAGGTGGCCGCTAGATATTCCCAACAGGATTATAAGTTAGACCGCCTGTTGGACGGTATAGAGGAGGAAGTTTTTAAGTCCTAAGTGACTATGTACTTTCCTTCTAGCTGGATTGTAAAACGATTGTCATGGCCGACCTTTTCGCTGCGACCTCTCGACCAGAAGGTGCGGAGTGTTTTCCGAATACCTGAGCGGCAAAATAAACCGGGGTATGCGTGAAAACTAGGCGTACCGGTCATAGTTGCTTGAACAGACAAGTTGTATCCGGCTAGTTATGTTATATTACATTAAAATTGTAAGAAACATCTTCCAGAGAGAATAGTTCCGTTAAGGGTTCCTTTCCCTGGGTGTGCATGCATCGATGTGCATGTCCGGACTGTGATGAAGAAATCACAATGCATAGCTTCTGGGGGTTCATGATGGAATGAATTCGAAAACCCCTTTAGTTCACCGACCGAATATTCCCTTAAGAATGCTAGCTTTCGGCTTCACCCAGTCTGAGGTACACATCCGGATGACCCGGCAGTAACAATCGCAGAGGTGCTCCCTTTATGCCCTAGCCGAACTAATGGGAACGTAGGGCATAAGCACAGGAGCCAGGCAACCCAGCTTGGCCAAAACTTAAGTCATATCGATGCATATAATGGCGAAGAAAAGGTACATATGGGAGAAAACACATATGTGACGAGCTTGATGCTCGGAAAATAATAATAGCAAGCTTCTGTCCAAGAAGCCCCCAGTTATAATAGACGTACATACTTGAAGTTGTATGCGTCGGGGGTGTACGGCCTAACCGCACGAAAGCTTTTAAG
The DNA here is from genome assembly GCF_018294505.1 of Triticum aestivum. Lineage (NCBI taxonomy): Eukaryota > Viridiplantae > Streptophyta > Magnoliopsida > Poales > Poaceae > Triticum > Triticum aestivum. The sequence goes on from NC_057805.1 coordinate 154,979,759, forward strand.
TCTAAAGAGAAAAAACGAAAAGAGAGAACAAAATGATGGAAACAATAGGGGAGAGGAAACAAACAAAGGGTTCGGCGCTAGGCATAGAATCTTCAGAGTCTGGCCGCGTTCCAGGGGTTCGGCTCTAGTCGGTTGTCTGACGCATCACGCAAACGGACACAAACGGTACGCACCTCTGGGAGAACTTCGTCGATGATGAAGGGACCCTCCCATTTGGGCTTGAGTTTGTCCTTTTTCTCCTCCGGCAGGTGTAGAACGAGTTTGCCGACGTTAAAAGTTTTGGCCTGCACTTTTCTGCTTTGATACCTTCGAGCCTGTTGTTGATAAAATGCGGAACGGGCTTTAGCGACGTCACAATCCTTCTCCAAGGCATCTAGGCTGTCCTGCCGATCAAGCTCAGCCTCTCTCTCTTCGTACATGCACACTCGAGGTGAGTCATGAATAATGTCGTAGGGTAGCACTGCCTCTACGCCGACACCATGAAGAAAGGTGTGTACCCGGTAGTTCGATTGGGCATGGTTTGATTGGGCATGGTCCACAGCCCCCAGAGTACGGAGTCGAGCTCCTCAACCCAGTGTTGTTTGATTCTTTCAAAGACCGTACTAGTCTAGGCTTAATGCCGCTCATAATAAGACCATTGGCTCTTTCGACTTGACCATTTGTCTGTGGATGATAGACAGAGGCGTAATCGAGCTTGATGCCCAGATTAGCACACCAGGTTTTCACCTCGTCGGCTGTGAAATTGGAGCCATTATCGGTGATGATGCTGTGCGGAACACCATAACGGTGTACGACGCTGGATATGAATTCTATCACCGGCCCGGACTCGGCCGTTTTAACTGGTTTGGCTTCTATCCACCTGGTGAATTTATCCACCATGATCAGCAGATATTTTTTCTTATGGCTTCCTCCTTTAAGGGGTCCAACCATATCCAGTCCCCAGACCGCAAAAGGCCAAGTGATGGGGATTGTTTGTAGGGCAGTTGGGGCATGTGGCTTTGGTTGGCAAAGAGTTGGCATCCGACGCAACGTTGGAGAAGGTCCTGTGCATCTGCTCGGGCCGTCGGCCAATAGAATCCTGTACGGAAGGCCTTGCTAACAAGGGCCCGAGCTGCGGCGTGGTGCCTGCTGAGACCGGCATGAATCTCAGCCAGGAGCTTTCGCCCCTCCTCCTCGGAGATACACCTTTGAAGGACTCCGGTAGCGCTTTTCTTATAGAGCTCTCCATCGTGAACCTTGTAGGCCTTCGAACGCCGGACGATGCGGCGGGCCTCATTCTGATCCTCAGGAAGTTCTTTCCTATTGAGGTAGGACAGGAAAGGTTCGGCCCATGGGGCAATGACTGCCATAATGAGATGGGTCGACGGTGTTATTTCGGTGGCTGAGCCGCCGATGATATCTGTGTGTTCGACATCTGGGGTTGTGCTCGGATCCAGACTAGTGTTGCCGCTTTCCCCCTGCCACACCATGGATGGCTTAAAAAGCATTTCCAGAAATATATTAGGTGGGACGGGGTCGCGCTTGGCGGCAATACGAGCGAGAACGCCTGCTGCTTGATTACTTTCACGGGCCACATGATGGAACTCGAGCCCCTCGAACCGAGCCGACATTTTTTGGACGGAATTACAATAAGCCTCCATCTTTGGGTCTTTGGCATCGAAATCTCCATTTACTTGAGATATTGCTTGGTTTGAGTCCCCACGCACCTCTAGGCGTTGTATGCCCACGGACAGCCATCCGGAGACCATGCAACAAGGCCTCGTATTCGGCTGCGTTGTTGGAGTCTATGTATAGTATTCGGAGTACATACTGAACGACGTCTCCAGTAGGAGGCGTTAACACGACGCCCGCTCCTAGTCCTGCCAGCATTTTGGAGCCATCGAAATACATAACCCAATTGGAGTATGTGCCGTACTCTTCAGGTAGTTCGGCCTCAGTCCATTCGGCGACGAAGTCAGCCAGCACTTGGGATTTAATAGCTCGACGTGGTTTGTATGTAATATCAAATGGAAGGAGCTCAATGGCCCATTTGGCTATCCGGCCTGTGGCATCGCTGTCGTTTATTTTGTCGTTGAGTGGTAGTTCAGAAGCCACCATGATCGAACACTCCTGGAAGTAGTGTCATAGCTTTCGGGATGACATGAAGACCGCATATGCTATCTTTTGATAATGGGGGTACCGGGATTTGCATGGTGTAAGGACAGTGGATACGTAGTATACTGGCTTCTGAAGCGGGAATTTGTGTCCGTCATGTTCTCGTTCAACGACGAGCACGGCGCTCACCACCTGATGTGTTGCCGATATGTATAGTAACATGGGTTCGCCGATGTTTGGCGCGGCCAGGATTGGGTTGCTTGCTAGAAGGGTTTTTATTTCTTCCAGTCCGGCTGTTGTCGCGTCCGTCCACTCGAAGTGATTGGTTCGCCGTAGAAGGCGATAGAGTGGCAGTGCCTTTTCTCCCAATCTGGAGATAAAGCGGCTTATAGCTGCCACGCAACCCGTGAGCTTTTGGACTTGTTTAAGGTCTATTGGCGTGGCCAATTGTGGCAGAGCTCGGATTTTGGCTGGATTTCCTTCAATTCCTCTGTTGGATATGATGAAGCCCAACAGTTTTCCAGTGGGGACGCCAAAAACGCACTTTTTCGGATTGAGCTTAATGTCATATGCACGGAGGTTGTCGAATGTGAGACGAAAATTGTCTATTAGTGTTTCGACGTGCCTAGTCTTGATGACGATGTCATCCACATAAGCTTCAACTATCTTGCCAATCTGTTTCTCCAGGTATGTTTGAATCATGCGTTGGTATGTGGCGCCGGCATTCTTGAGCCCGAAGGGCATGGTGTTGAAGTTGAATGGCCCATATGGGGTAACGAATGCTATTGCAGCTTGATCGGACTCCTTCATTTTGAGTTGATGGTATCCGGAATATGCATTAAGGAAACACAGTGAGTCGTGTCCTATGGTAGCATCAATGATTTGATCAACGTGGGGGAGGAGGAAGGGATCCTTAGGGCAAGCCTTATTGAGGTCTTTGAAATCGACGCACAGGCGCCAGGATTTCTCCTTCTTTCGTACCATCACCAAGTTTGCCAGCTAGTCCGGATGTTTTATTTCTCTAATGAATCCGGCCTCAATTAGCTTGGCTAACTCCTCCCCCATAGCTTGGCGTTTGGGTTCGGAAAAGCGTCGCGGTGCTTGTTTGACTGGTTTATATCCCTTTAATATATTGATACTATGTTCGGCCAGCTTGCATGGGATTCCAGGCATATCAGAAGGGTGCCAGGCGAATATATCCCAGTTTTCGCTAAGGAAATCCCGTATTCCTGTCAGTGTACAAAAGTAGGGGCTCTCCTTTCGACCCCTTTACTTGTGCACGGGCAGTCAGAGCCACGCGCCGTGGCCACGTGTAGCAGGGCAAAGGAGGGAAGCCGAAGAGAAGCTGAAGCCCAACACAAGACGATCAAGGCAACGCCAAGACCAGAAACACAAGACACCAAAGGGGCGGGGTGGAGTCCCCCGGCAAGGCCCTTGCCGGGGCAGGCCTCCGCGGCCCCGGCAAGAACCTTGCCGGGGCAACTTGCCTAAACACCAACAGAGCGAGCCACCCTTGAGCCCACGGGTTCCAACCCAACTAACTATGGTTGGACCAAGGCTCGGGAGGCACCTCTATGATGGCATGCAGATCTTTGCCAAGATCACGGACACATGAGATCAGATGAGGACCAGAAGACGGCGACCCTCGGCAAAATCCTTGCCGAGGAAAGCCACAAGACCCCCGGCAAGATCCTTGCCGGGGACGACTGCACGCCACGGCAAGACCCTTGCCGGGCCCCCAGCGAGGCCCTTGACGAGGGCATCAGCGGGGCCACTACCAGGCCCGCGCCAGCCAAGTTTTCCGCCGCCGTTCGCATGCAGCTACTAGCCCAACCAGCTGGGCCGGCACATGCATGGCAACACGCCGCTCCAGGCCAGATCGGCAGGCGCCTGCATGGCGGCATGCAGATCTTCGTGAAGACCCTACCACCGCGCCACCTCAGCTGCCTGCCTGCCTACATGGCGCCGCATGCATCGCTGGACAGGGCATGTGTCGAAGCAAGGTGGAGGAGCGACAGACGGGACGGGCCTCGCTCCCGCCCCCGATAAAGCCAGGGGACACCTCAGCGGCGCATTAAATGCGTCCTGTCCTGTAATACGGGCGATAAGCTCATAGTACTGTAGGCCTTTCCACCTCCTGTGTGCCACTGTGGCAGCCCCTTTCGACTATAAAAGGAGGCCCATGGCGTACTGGAGAGGGATTCGGCTCTTTTGAACTACACAGCCACCATAGCTAGTTGGAGAGCTCAAGAACACTCAATACATCCACCAAAGCAGGACTAGGGTTTTACGCATCCTCACGGCCCGAACCTGGGTAAACGATCCTCGTGCTGACTATTATCCCTGCTCTTCTCACAACCCTGCACCCCGGCAACCGTAGTAGGGATTCCCGTGATCCCATAGGTGTCGTTTCACACCGACATCTTTGGCGCACCAGGTAGGGGGCGCTATTGTGAGAATCTGGTCTGGTAGTTAGGCTAGCATGTTCTGCATCGCCATGGATTCTAAAGAGGAAGACGGCCAGGAGAAAAACGGGCCGCCTGCGAGCGCGAAGGACGCCAGCGCTGCAACCAAAAGAAGCTAAGCTAAGTCATTCCGAGCCTTGAGCTATTTCCTTTTACACATAAGGTTATTGTCCTCGGAGATCCTGCCTATGTATGGAAAACCTGCACGTAAAGGGGTCCTCCCGCTATTGGCAATGCCTTTGTTCTGTTTCGAGTCCGCTCAACAGCTCAAATGGCCGCGTCGAGAGTGGCAGGGTAGCCTTCGGCAACCGGCAACGCTCTCGCCCCTGACTCGTGTTAAGCTCGACAGTTCGAGCGACGCGTCGGGGGCGGTGAGGCGGTTTGTCCGGCAGCAAGCGCACCCGGCAGGCCATTGGGGATCTGTCCTCAAGACGCCGCCCTGGGTTTACGCGCTGGCAAGCCTACCCGATAAACATAGGGTGGACATACAAAGAGAGGTTGAACAGAGAAATAACATGCATCATATAAAGAACTGCAGAGTTATATTACATCAATTGCCGCCGCGGTTCTAACTAAAGATAGAAATTGTCTTGGCCATGAACCTGCAGCGGCGATAAGAAACTGGGTGCCTAATCCCGGCGCTGTCCCACCACCCTATGAATTCCGCCGACATCGCTGATGACGGGCTTGATGCGCTCCCTGAACGGCGTGAGGTCAGTATCCTCCGGCAAGCTCTCCAGCGCAGTGTCGAAGTCGAGGTCGGGGTACCAGTACGCCACCTTGGTGAGAACCTTGGTCATGGCGCCCTGGCAAGGCCTCCGGGCCTCGTCGGCCAGCGAGGCCGCCCGGTTGGCGTGAAGCCGCTCCAAAGCACTGACGACCTTCTCAAAGAACAGGGTCAGGCTGCAGTTGGCGCTCCCACTCCGCTCCGGGGCGTACCTCACGTCCGGCATCCCCATGGTGGTCAGCTGCGCGGCGGCCTGGTTGGCGTCGGTGGTGAGGCGATCGAGCCAGCGGTTCTCGCCCTCCACATGCTCCATGAAGTTGAGGGCCTTGTTCTTCCACAGCTGCTTCTCGGTCTCCATGTTTTTGGTCAGGGTCCCCTCCCGGGCCCTGGCCTCGGACAGCATCTTCTCGAGACCCTCCAGCTTCAGCTTGAGGTCTTTGATGGAGTTGTTGGCCTCGGAGAGCTCCACGGCCCTGCTGACGGCCGCGCCCTGCGCCTCCGTCAAGGCGCTATTGAGCGTGTCCTTCTCCTGGGACAGCTCCAGGGCCTGCTCCTTCAGCCCATCCCGTTCCACCTCCAGCTCCTTTACCTTGCCGGCCTGAACCAGAGCCTGGGCATCGAGTGTCTCTTTGTGCCTCTGCTCCAGCTCTTGGGTCCGCTGCGCGGCAAGCTTCTCCATCTCCTTGTCCTTGGCGCGGAGTTTGGCGTCGAGGTCCGCATCGCGCTTGGCGAGGTCCTCCTCCTGGGAGTTCAGAACAGCCTGGTGTTGTGTCCGGGCGGCCTCGGCTGCCGCGGCCAAGCCCTCCACCGTCTCCTAGGCCTTCTCGATGTCGGCCAGCTTCATGGTGAGCTCCACGTCGCACTTGGCCAGCTCGCCCTGGGCGGTCTTCAACTCTTCGCTAGCTTGGCGGAACCAAGCCTGGGCCTCGGCGACGTGCACCTTGAGGTCCGCCTCCGCTTGGTCCACCATTGCCATCCTGGACTTGGCCTTGTCCAGGCGGGCACGGTGGAGCGCTTGGAGCTTCCGGAAGTGGGCGCCCATGGCCTGGAGAAGCCGTTCCTCCTGAGAGCCGTCGCCGCCAGCACTCGGCTCGTCGACAACCTCGAGCCCGGGGGCGGCAAGCACCTCTTCGTCAAACACCTCTCCCTCGACGGGCGCCCTAGAGCTAGACGCCCCTGGGAGGTGGACGAAGAGGTCGTCAGTCACCCTCGAATACCTGCCGGAGCCGGAGGTAGCAGAGGAGGAAGGCTGGTCATCGACCACCTCCTCCTCGGTGGTGGACTTGCTGGCCCCTCCGGCAGGCCCCTTGCCGGGCTCCCCGGCAGGCCCCTCGGCGGCGTTTTCAGCAGCGCCCTTGGCAGACTCCTCGGCGACGACCTTCTCGGCTTCTGCAGCGGCGTCCTTGGCGACGTCCTTGATGATAGCGTCTATATCCTCCTGGTCCGCCGACGGACGATCTGGACACCAGGAAGGGAATGAGATAAAGTCAAGATCAAGAATCAGCAAGAAAAGAAAAAGAGTAGAGACGAAAGGCCGGAAACTTACCAGCACCGGGCTGGGAAGCAGAGGTCCCCTCCCCGCCAACATTTGGCACCGAGGCGAAGCCATCGGTGCCCAAGTTCTCCTCCTCCTCCTCCATGTGTGTGGACTCGGTGCTTGGCGCCCTTGCCGGGGATGCCCCTCAGGGCAGCATGGTTGATGGGGGCGGCGTGCTAAGAGTAGCCCTCTGTGGCTCCTCCTGCTGCTGCTCTCCTCCTGCATACTCGGCAAGGTCAGCACCAAAGTATCATACCCCTGACACATGTTGACGAGAGGCGAGTGATGAACTCACGCTGGGGGCTGCGCCGGGGGCTACTGTCCGGGCTGCTCAACACCACCAGCGGCGCCCTTGAAGTACCAGACGGGGGCTGGCCGCCCGCCGAGGCCTTGGCCCTCTTCGCCCTCTGGGCCAGCGTCTCTCGTCCCTACAGAAATACAAACAAGTCAAAAGAAGCAGTACAGATTAAGGAGACAGAGATGGCGAAAAGAGCAAGATACTTACTCGTCGTCCACATCCTCCTCTGTTGCTTTCCTCTTCCTCCTTGGGCTGAGGGACCCAAAGTCAAAGGTGACCGCCGCAGCAACATCTGCCAGGGGAGGGGAAGGAGGTGGCGTCCGAACGCGCTTTTCCGAGGAAGAAGCAGATGCCTTCTCCTTCGCCACCGCGGCCGTCACCACTTTCTTCGCCGCCGCGGCCCTCGTCTGGTGTGCGGACATCTCTTGGGCCTGCCGCAGCTGCGCGGCCCTGCCAGACCGGACTGGCTCGCCGGAGGTGGCCCGCTGCAGGACCCGTCCTCTCCCTGTGGCTGGAGGGTCAACGGCCACGGCCTCCTCCTCCTCGGCCTCTTCCTCCGACGACTCACCGACCACGTCTTCGACGAGAAGAGCCCCGGTGCCGGTGCTGCTGGCCTCCCCAGCGGCCTCCGCCCAATGGGCGAGCTCCTTCTCCTTTGCCTCCGCCGCGGCCTTGTCCTCCATGCTGCCGGCCTCCTCGGCGAGCTTCGCCTCCGCCGCCCTAGCGGCGATGTAGTCCAGCTCCACCTGGGAGGTGTCCTGGACGAGCGGCGGCTCGGCGGTGACGTACCCCTCGTGCAAGGTGTCGAAGAACTCCTGCACTTGGATGTCCTCCGGCTCGATCTAGTTCGGGTCAAGGCCATGCGCATTGCAATCCGGCATCATGGCGATGTTGTCGGTCCGGCGACAGTTGTTGCACAGCGGGACTACTCCCACCGGCAACCTGAACAGAGGCCCCTTGGCGACCTTGCCGGCCTTCACAGAGGCCCTCGTGGCCTTGCCGGTCCGCTCGACCTCGCCGTCACGGTTCATGTCGAGCTATAAGAGCCGCTGGCAAAGATGGGCCTGCCTCATCACCGTGAGGTTGTGGTCGAGGCCGGGGCGGAGCCTCATGATGTCGGCGGCGTTCGTGAAGAGCCAGGCCGGCCTCCCCTTGTTATGCAGCGGAGCGATTCGGCGGCGGATGAAATCCGCCCCGATCATCTCGAGGGTGAGCCCGGCCTCGGTGAGGCGGAGAATCCTGGTGGTGGCGACCGTAAGCTTCACGTCGTCAGCATCGACATCGCTCCAGTCGCTTCTGCGGGCCGGCGGCGCCTTGCGGACCCGGCAAACGTCCGGCTGGTCCTTCTCCTCAATCCAGCACCACCGTCTCTGCCATTCATCCCACCTCTCCTTCATGGCGCCCTCCGGGTACGCCCCCTTGGACCTTGGGATCCAGGTGACGCAACCGGAAATGGCGCCCCCCGGTTGGATCCGAGGGGAGTAGTGGCGGAAGAGCGCCGTGTTGGGATGCACCCCGACGAAGCCCTCGCAGAGGTGCGCGAAAAGAGCCATGCACGCCGCGGCATTTGGAGTAAAGTCCAAAAGATGGAAGCCGTAGGTGTGCATAACGTCGTTGAAGAAATTGGAGAAGGGGGGACAGAGCCCGCAGGAGAAGTAGTCGACAAAGAAAGGGTACAGATTTGGGGCGGCCTCGGCGCAGTTGGCGGGGATGACGCGCGTGGCTGGATGCCCCATCATCTCTCCCCCTGTCTCCACCCCACATAGAGGCTTGAAATAATCCCGCAGTTCGATCGCGTCGACCGTCGAGGGGAAGTAGGCGAGCTGCATCCGCTGAGCTGTCAACGCACTCTTCGGCGGCTCCGACGCTCCGGCGTCCTTAGCCACTCCCTTGACCTTGGTGGATTTGGGTGCCATGGCGGCTGGGGGGAGCAAGAGACAGAGGACGACGGAGACGAAGCGGCGGTGAGCGAAGGCAAGAACCGAGAAGGAGGAAGAAAGGGGGCGGCGGCTCTGAGATTGGAGAAGACGCGGGGGAGGGGGTAAAGTGAGCAGCGCACCCGCGGTGATTCCTTTTTACGGGGAAGGCGCGGGCTACCTCCTTTCCCATTAACTGCGACGTGACGCATGCGTGCGGGAACCGCCCCACGCATGCCGCCCACGTCACACACGCCCCCCCCCCACGTCGCGCGTTCAACGCGGGTCGTGGGGAAGGGCAGCAAACGAAAAATTACTGCGGTAAAATCCGCCCCGCCTGCCCGTGCACCGTTTTGGGCCTGGCCGAACAACGTGTCACGCTTATGTGTGGCCCAGGCTCGGGGGCTCCTATCGGTGTACAAAAGTAGGGGCTCTCCTTTCGTGTCAGGACCTCGATCCTAGGTCACACCGATCTAGCATGTAACACCTCATATCACTTTGCGGCCTCACGCACGGTATTCCCACGGGTGTCGCCTTACCTGGCCCGGGACCGTTTGCGCCTTTTGGCTCATGTATATGATAGTGTCGCTAGCATCCATATGACAGAGAACCCGGGCCGACATGACTAGTCATAAACTTAAAGTGGCACTAACTTACAGGGACCGGCATCCATGACCCAGCAAAGAACGTGTCGGTCATCAGCGAGTGAATTCGGGCTGTAGCAACTGGGCTAGCAGGACTCCAGGAATCCGGGCTGTAGCAGGCTAACAGGACTCCGAAAGACACCGTGTGACATTTCCCCAAAGGGACAGACACAGGACCAAAGGACACATGTCGGCCAGTCTAAGTGTTCTGGAGCAGTAGCAACTGGGCTAACAGGACTCCTGTAAACCGGGCTGTAGCAGACTACTATGGCTCAGTGGAAGCACCAGACTACATTTCCCCATAAGAGAGTCTGCCAAGGATATACAACTAGGTTGTCAGATCCCACACATACCAAGCATTTCAATAACATACACACAATATGCTCGATATGTGCAAATACAACATGGCATCACAACATAACTCTTTGACTCAAAGTATTTATTAATTAGGCTCGGGAGAGCCAGATATTACAAACATGAGTCTGATGACCCAGCATTCAAATCATACAAGCAACAAGCACATGCGGAAGCTTAACTTGTCTGAGCACAGACAACTACAAATGAAAAAGGCTGAGAAGCCTGACTATCTACAAGACCCTGCCGAGGGCACAAGATCGTAGCTGAGGTAACAAGCTAAACGTCGAGGTCCACGCGGAACTACTAGCGAGACTGAAGTATCTCTGCAAAATCATAAATTAAGCAAACGTGAGTACAAATATACCCAGCAAGCCTTAGATCAGAACTAACTACATATGCATCGGTATCAACAAAGGCGGTGGTGGAGTTTAACTGCAGCAAGCCAGCTTTGACTCGGTGGCTATCCTAAACTATGACTGCAAGTAACTCTTTTGAGGTGGCGCACACGAGTCCACATATTGACCATATCAATACACCACTATGGATCCGCTCCCGTCTCCCTACGAGAACGCGATCCATAGCACTCACGCTTATCTTGCGCATTTTAGAGTATCCACTTTCACTGGTCTATGAACTGTACAGGCAAACCAGAAGTCCATTACCATGGACACGGCTATTCGAATAGATGATGTTAACCCTGCAGGGGTGTACTTCTTCACACACGCTCTCGCAACTTACCACCATGTACACGTCGTGTATCTCGGCAACCTTAAAGCAGAAGCCTGGCGAGGGAGTCGGCCACGACCTGACTAACCACACAAGTCTCTAGTCCAGGTTTATCGCCTATTTGGGTTCCATCCTCAAGGAGATCCGGCCGGGGTGTCGCTCACGGCCCCAAACGATGTGAGCAGGGTTCCCAAGCCCACCATCCGGGTGCCACTTGGTACACCGTGCCACTGTGCCTAGTCTATCCCAAGCCCACATGTACCGGGTGCCACTTGGTAGACTACTAACACTACCTGCAAACACCAGAAACTAGTTGCAACTCCTGGACAGAGATCAGGTTGATTAATAAGTCGAGAGGGGCTGAGTTACCAGAACCCAATGTGTGGTAGTAGCTATTCATGGATCACAAACACAGAACTCAGTTCCTGAGGACGGCTGCAATGAGACAACCCACCATGTACTCCTACATGGCCTCTCACCGCTACCTTTACCAAATCGTGATCACACACTTAGCTCTCAACAGTAGGACATGTTCACACACCTGAGATTCATCCGCGATGAATCGGACCTAACTCAACTCTAAGCAGTAGCAGGCATGACAAACAAGCATGAATGAGTAGGCACATCAGGGCTCAAACAACTCCTACTCATGCTAGTGGGTTTCATCTATTTACTGTGGCAATGACAGGTCATGCAGAGGAAGGGGTTCAACTACCGCAGCATGTAACAGTTGAATCGCTGTTGTCCTAATGTAGTAAAAGAGAGCAGGAGCGAGAGAGTGGGATTGTATTGGAATGAACAAGGGGGTTTTGCTTGCCTGACACTTCTGAAGATATTATAGCTCTTCATCGGTGTCATCGAACTCATCGTCGGGATACGCCTACCGAGAGGGGACAAATACCGGCAAACAAGAAAGAACACAACCAATGCAATGCAACAATATGATGCATGAATGTGACATGGCGATATGCTGTTGATTGAGATAATGCAACTAACAACGGTTTAAATGAAGTTGGTTTGAACCCTAGTTTCAAATTCAAACTCCATATGTGAAGGTTTAAATGCCCTTTATTTGTTTTGTCCAATACAACAACTATAAGTTGCTCCAACATGCATGAAAATGGTACAGATGGAGATTGGATTTTTGTAACATCCCTAGCCTTGCTATGCATTTGGACTAGCTTGGTTGTTGCATCATGTCTAAATTTCTTTTAAACTTGCAATGGGGATTGTTCAAATCCTAGCACTAAATCAATCCATCCACGCTTGAATAAAATCTTTTTCAATAAACCCAAAATGTCCCTAAGAAAAGTTCATGATTTCTGGTTAAGGTGAAAACCTCTGCCAAAATGATGAATAGATTTCTAGGTCATTTTTGGATTTTGAATTAACACAAAGTATTTGAGTTGGAGCCGTTTAAATGCTCTATATAATTTTAAGTGGTCCAAATATTCTGAAGTTATTTGTGGAGCTTTGAAATAATTCAGTTAACCTCCAAAATAGTTTTCAGAATTATCTAAAATGATTTAGTTCCTAAACTAAATCAGAACAAAGAAAACAAATTAGAAAACTCAAACAAATAATAAAGGAGAGAGAGAGTGCTCAGCTGGCACAGCCCCCCAGGCCCAGCACTGTTGGCCTAGCCCACAGGGGCATGCCCGTCTGCTTCTTTCACCCAGTAGGCAGAGGAGAGGCGTGGCGCACGCGCGTGCGGCTTCGGCCACCTCCTGCTTCGACCTGGGAGCCCCGATCCTTCCCTCGTTGTCGCCCTGGACCCCTCTCTGCCTCTCCCCGTTACCCTCTGCTCTCGCCCCCTCCTCTAACCCTCTCTCTCGCGCCCACCCGAGAGCAACTTTGCCGCCGTTCAAGTTTTCCGCACCCGCCGCCGTCCCCTTGCCCCGTGGCCGTGTCCTATTGCTCCGCCTCGACGTCGTGGAGCTCCAAGACGAAGAACGCACCCTAATATGCCTGGAGCCGTCGCCCTCGAGCTCGTCTACCGCATCTGGCCGCCGGGGGTCGCCATCGACTCGTGCGCTGGAAGTCGTCCCGGAGCCTGCTGAGACTGCCATCGACCCCTCTGTGAGCTCCGCCGTTGTTTCACTCTCTCTCCCCTATCATTTGCGACCCCTAACCGCTCCATCCACCGAGCCGAGAGCTCGCCGCCGCACGGTTTTGTCGTCGTGGCCTGAGCTCGAACCACCCGCGCCCTTACACCGCATCGCACTCCTGGTGCCTCCAGGAGGCCGCCTAGCCTCTCTACTCGCTCGCCTGCTTGCTCTAGCGTCACGCTCGCACGGAGCCGAGCTCCGGCCACCGCTTCGCTCGCCACCGTCGATGCCACAGCCCACCCCAGCACTTGCTATGGCCACCACCCGAAGCGTCGCAGCAGCCGCTCTCGAACGCACCCAGCCGCACAAGCTCTCGTGGCCGGAGATGGCCGGACAAGGAGCGCCGCCGCGTCTGCTAACCGCCGGCGATTAGTCAGCAATTAGATGATGTGGCACTTGCTTAAATAACGCTAATCACCGATTAGTTTAACCCCATGGGTCAATGACAACCGGGCCCCACGCCCTTAATTAACAATAGTTAAATTCCTGTTTAGTTTCAACTAACCCAGCGGGACCCATACGTCAGCTTTGACCATGCTGACGTGGTCGTTGACCGGGCCCACCTGTCTGCGACTCTAGCCAATGCTGTGTCACTGGCCTACGGGTCCCACCTGTCAGGTTTGACCCGGGGCAGCCCTGTTGACCTGCTGACGTCACAGTGACGTAGTGCTGACGCAATAATACATTTTCTGGATTAAAATAAACTAGGAAATTCCATAAAATAGTATGAACTTCTAAAAATCATATAAAATCAACCGTAGCTTAGAATGAAATAATTTATATATGAAAAATTATCAGAAAAATTCAATCTATCCATCTGTACTAGTTTCATGCATGACAAACCAACCTAAACCTACTGTATAGATGAAACCACATAAAGGGCATTTAAAATGCTTAAGTTTGGAGTTGCATTTGAATCCTTGATTCAAATGAGCTCCATTGAACTTGTTGTTGTTTGCATTAGCACAAAAAACATCACACATACATGCCATGTTCATGCATCATATTGTGCATTGCATTGATTGTGTTTATTCTCTGTTTGCCGGTGTTGTTCCCCCTCGGTAGACGTTGTTCCAATGCTGTGATCGTTGACACTGATGAAGACCCAATGCTATCTTCAGAAGTGCCAGGCAAGCAAAAACCCCTTGTTCATTCCGATACAATCCCACTCTCTCACTCTTGCTCTCTTTTACTACATTAGGACAACATCGATTCAACTGTTACATGCTGCGGTAGCTGAACCCCTTTTCCTCTGCATGACCTGTCATTGCCACAGTAAATAGATGAAACCCACTAGCATGAGTAGGAGTTGTTTGAGCCCTGATGTGCCTACTCATTCATGCTTGTTTGTCATGCCTGCTACTGCTTAGAGTTGAATCAGGTCTGATTCATCGGAAATTAATTAGAATGGTGATGAACATGTCCTACTATGTGTGAGCTAAGTGTGTGAACACGATTTGGTAAAGGTAGCGGTGAGAGGCCATGTAGGAGTACATGGTGGGTTGTCTCATTGAAACCGGCCTTAGGAACTGAGTTCTGTGTTTGTGATCCATGAAACAACTACACCACACGTTGGGCCCTGAAATATGACCCCGCTCGACTTCTTAACCACCCTAGTCCTTTGTCCAGGAGTTGCAAGTAGTTTCTGGTGTTTGTAGTATGCTGGAGTCCGTGCACAGCGCTGACCCGAGGGTGGGCTGTGATGCGGTAGGCACGTGGCCGGGTATGTCGGGCGCCCGTTTGGTGTCGCGGAACCCTGTACACATCGTTCGGGGCCGTATGTGGAAACCTTGGCCGGACTCCCTGCGGATGGAACCTGGATAGGCAATAAACCTGGACTAGAGACTTGAGTGTTTAGGTAGGTTGTGGTCTACACCCACGTCGGCTTTCGCTTGAAGTCTGCCGAGCACATGTCGTGTGCAGACGCTAAGTGGTGGAAACATGTGTGACGAAGTACACCCCTGCAGGGTTATAAATGATCTATTCAAATAGCCGCGTCCGCGGTAAAGGACTTTTGGGTTGCCTATAACAGTTCATAGACAAGTGAAAGTGGATACTCTAAAATGCGCAAGATAAGCGTGAGTGCTATGGATGGCGTTCTCGTAGGAAGACGGGAGTGGATCCATAGTGGTGTATTGATATGGTGAATATGTGGACTCGTGTGCGTCACCTCAAAAGAGTTACTAGCAGTCGTAGTTTAGGATAGCCACCGAGTCAAAGCTGGCTTGCTGCAGTTAAACTCCACCACCCCCTTTGTTGATACCGATGCATATGTAGTTAGTTTTGATGTAAGTCTTGCTGAGTACATTTGTACTCATGTTTACTTAATTTTTGTTTTTGTAGACAGACTTCAGTCTCGCTAGTAGTTCCGCGTGGACTTCGACGTTTCGCTTGATACCTCAGCTACGATCTTGTGCCCCCGGCAGGATCTGGTCAATAGTCAGGCTTCTCAGCCTTTTTCATTTGTAGATGTCTGTACTCAGACATGTTAAGCTTCCGCATGTGCTTTGACTTGTATGCTCTGAATGTTCGGTCATGAGACCCATGTTTGTAATATCTCGCTCCTCGGAGCCTATTGAATAAATACTTGAGTCATAGAGTTATGTTGTGATGCCATGTTGTATTTACACATATCGAGCATATTGTGTGTATGATTGAAATGCTTCGTATGTGTGGGATCCGACAACCTAGTTGTTTATCCTTGGTAGCCTCTCTTATGGGGAAATGTAGTCTTGTGCTTCCATGAGCCATAGTAGTCCGCTACAGCCCGGTTCACCGGAGTCCTGCTAGCCCAGCACTACTGCTCCGGAACACTTGACTGGCCGGCATGTGATTCACTTCGTTCCTGTGTCTGTCCCTTCGGGGAAATGTCACGCGGTGACATCCGGAGTCCTGCCTAGCCTGCTACAGCCCAGTTCATCGGAGTCCTGTTAGCCCAGTGCTACAGGCCGGATTTGCACGCTGCTGACCAACATGCTCGATGTTGATTCATGTATGCTTGTCCCCGTAAGTTAGTGCCACTTGGGGTTCACGACTAGTCATGTCGGCCCGGGTTCGCTGTCATATGGATGCTAGTGACACTATCATATACGTGAGCCAAAAGGCGCAAACGGTCCCGGGCCATGGTAAGGTGACACCCGTGGGAATACCATGCGTGAGTCCGCAAAGTGATATGAGGTGTTACCGGCTAGATCAATGTGACTTGGAATTGGGTTCCTGACAGCTTTGGTATCAGAGCCTGACTGCCTGTAGGATTACCAAGCCAAACTGGTCGAAGTTGAGTCTAGAAATGCTTTAGTTATATAAGGGAATTGATTGGGGAAGGGAACGTAAGGCTCTTTTTACTCCTTTACCTTATGTCCTTCTGATCTAAGTCACCCTCTTCTTCTCTACGGGGTTAAGAACTAGGCCTTCTCTTCTTTCTATCAGGATCACGTGTTACTAATCCGTAGACTTATAGGAATGATGGATTTAAGCCCGAGTTCAGTTCCTACTACTTCTGGGTGTTGACAGTTGATCTCAGAACTTTGATATTGTGATGTTAAGTGGTTATGCCACCATTTTGCAGGATGTCTCAAATCATTTTGAGCATTTACAGCCGTTATGATGTCCGAGTCATCCCAGATATCTAAATAGTCTGATGCATTTGCAAATCCCTTCTTTCCGTTCCCGATGTCCCTTTGGGCCAGTTCAACCACACTAATCGGTGAGTTGAGGTACTCTATTGCCTCGACATATATGTTGGAGCTATTATTATGACCCTAGGTGTCTTAGGGAGTCACCTAGTAATCTAGCAATGCTTTGTATTCCTAATGTGATGATTCTGGCCATTATTCTCGAAAGCATCCAGTGATGCCATTTAGTTAGTAGGCATTCTATTTCTGGGTTCTTGAACCCAAGATTCACTCTACTTAATTCATGTAGATAGTGTTGCTCGTTCCTTTAGGATATTAGTAACCTTGTGACAGTCCTCGAGGTCCGTGGTATTTCCTTCTTCCAAATACCATGAACCATTAAGGCAGAAGTTCTTTGAACCAAAATATCACAACAGGAGTGCTCTCGATGAGTTCTCCATTCTATATTGTGACTCTGCCAGTTCAACCTTTCTGCATGGGTTATCCGAAAGAAATATGTTGAACTCCTTCGACATGCTAATCCATGCATCCATAACTTAGAAAATCATATGTTCTTTGAGTTGTCCCTCACTAGTTGTTTTCTGACCTCCGACTATCAATTTGTAGTCAGGAGTAGTCGTGCATTCGTGTTATCGATGCCTATTATTCTTGTGGTCCGACAAGCCATTCTATTCTGGAATGACTAGGAGAAACAAACTCCAGCACCTCATCCATTTCTTGGACTGGTCAAAGTAGTTGTATTTCGCAGATCAAAATGCCAATCCAGCTTTTGCTCTGTTCTACCTCGGGTATTACCCGCTTTATGTCAGGATTGTCATGAGAATTGCACCATCTCTCATGAATTCTTGATGCAATGATACTTCTTGCCATCATTTTTCATTCCTAGGTTCCGTGTTGTCGCAACCGGAATGCCGACAAGTGAACCATGATGTGTGAAATCAATACTTCTAGCAACCGTGTTGCTTGGTAGTTAATGGACATTAATATCATTCTTAGCGTGTTGGTTATCGAATCACTATACAAGGATTGATCATGCTACCTTGTCCTTATTTCTGGTGCACTCTTCGATCTTTGAGTTAGGATTGAATCCCTTGCTCTTATGATCATGTGGTCTTGCCCTGAAAAGCAAGATTGTTCACGAGCTTAGGGGCATATCGGTGGTTCGTGATTTTCCGGATATCTTCTCGGAAGTGTTACCAGGTTGTCACCTGACCGATATGTTGAGTTCGTGATCAAGTTGGTTTTCCAATAAACCACTCTTTCTCCAAGAATCTGTGTTGGATACCCCTGAGCTAGTTGGTTAAGCCAAACAACAACTTGGAGACTTGGAAGATAAAAGCTTGTCTGACTTAGTTCATGCTAGGGGATATCTTTGTGTGTGTGTGTGTTGAAGAAAGATGATATCTTCATCGATTGGTCCTTATGATCAGTTGTTGGACCTATTGTTGTATCAAAACTTTGATTTGAGTATGGGCTATCATCAAATCAAAACAGAACCAACGATGTTCATAATGTTGTCTTACTCGTGGTTGATCCCTCGAGCATACACCATTATATCTTTTGGGTCTGACCAATGCTATCACTTGTTCACATAATTATGGAATTCCATCTCCATGGAAACCTGGATGAATTGTTGTTGAGCCCATCAGCAACACTTCTACCTTCTCCATGATTCGTGTTGAACATCCACCTAGTATTGGAAACTTTATAAGCATTATCTTCGTGTTCCGTTCATGAAGCATATGTTCGGATGAAAGATGTGACTTCCTCTAATTCATGTGCATCTGATGCAAGTTGCCGCCGTGGATTCGAGAAAGTCAATGTTTCTTCTTTTGGAATCATCCCAGATCGGTCATGCATACGTGCGAAGTATTCTGTGGTTCGGAGACTTGCAACCCTCGTTCTATATGTGTCCCTAGCACACCAAGCCACTGATTGATTTGTTCGAGGAAAAGGAGTTGTTGTGCAAATCGTAGGTCATGCACAAGACTTCGTTACCCTAGATGATGGTTCCCCACCTGAACTCGGTAGTGTTTTATTATAAGACTACCATGTGGTCATGCTTGTCTAGGACAGTGTGTTCACAGGTGTGTAGCAGAACCAGCTCATGTTTTGGAGCTTGCTATTGTAGTTCATCTCCCGAGAGTCTCGCAACGTTATCTCGTCGATTTGTGTTGCAACTCTTCTTTTCAGACATGTGTGTCTGAAGTATCTTGTTTCTAACCAGATCTGAATCTCAGGCAGATATGATGGTTGGAACATTCCCAACATTTGCATTTTGTTCCCAGCTTGCACCCCATTGTGCCAATTCCCATGGGCTGCCCTTCTCAGCAGTTGTTGTCCAAGATCATCTTCAAAAGTTGACTTACCATGGGTCCCATCCATTTCCGATGATAAGCAAAAATCATCCATTGCGTTGTCTTCAACAAGGTAGTCCACATCATCCATTCTAGTCTGAGTATGCCATTCTTACGAACTCTGTCAAACAATCATTTGTGATTTGCCTTAGGCTGGTATGGAGTGTTTCTATGGTGTAGATATCAAAAGTAATTCTTTTTGCCACTTAAGGGAATAATTCTACGAGCCACCTTCCTATGGAATCATGGCAATTCAGTCCTCACTACGTTGAAATGCATCCACCATCTACTTAAGCGTGGAATTGTTGCCTACCAAATTAAACTTCATCATCTGTTACTTTCCATCCCTCTCGATATGTGTTGTGTCTCAGCTCGGGAGATGTTTCTATGTCTCATTCTATGAGTTGATCTTGAATGCTCGATCTTCAAGGAGACCGTTTTTTGTAGAGTTTCCCTCCGTCGTCATAGTTGGATGAAGATCTCGAAACCAAAGACGTCAAGATCAATTTGAAGCAATGAATCAACATCTTCGAAAAGGGCAAATGGATCGTGAAGATTGTGATAGTTTTGTGATCCCCTTCCCTCTTACCTCACGTCTTGAATCTCGGGACAAGATTCTTGTTTAGTGGGGGTGAGTTGTAACATCCCTAGCCTTGCAATGCATTTGGACTAGCTTGGTTGTTGCATCATGTCTAAGTTTCTTTTAAACTTGAAATGGGGATTGTTCAAATCCTAGCACTAAATCAATCCATCCACGCTTGAATAAAATCTTTTTCAATAAACCCAAAATGTCTCTAAGAAAAGTTTACGATTTCTGGTTAAGGTGAAAACCTCTGCCAAAATGATGAATAGATTTCTAGGTCATTTTTTGATTTTTGAATTAACACAAAGTATTTGAGTTGGAGCCGTTTAAATGCTATATATATTTTTAAATGGTCCAAATATTCTGAAGTTATTTGTGGAGCTCTGGAATAATTCAGTTAACCTCCAAAATAGTTTTCAGAATTATCTAAAATTATTTAGTTCCTAAACTAAATCAGAACAAAGAAAACAAATTAGAAAACTGAAACAAATAATAAAGGAGCGAGAGAGAGTGCTCACCTGGCACAGCCCCCAGGCCCAGCATCGTTGGCCCAGCCCACAGGGGCATGCCCGTCTTCTTCCTTCAGCCAGTAGGCAAAGGAGAGGCGTGGCGCACGCGCGTGCGGCTTCGGCCACCTCCTGCTTCCACCTGGGCGCCCCGATCCTTCCCTCGTTGCCGCCCTGGACCCCTCTCTGCCTCTCCCCGTTACTCTCTGCTCTCGCGCCCTCCTCTAACCCTCTCTCTCTCGCCCACTGTCGGTGTCAAAACCGGAGGATCTCGGGTAGGGGGTCCCGAACTGTTCGTCTAAGGCGGATGGTAACAGGAGGCGGGGGACACAGTGTTTACCCAGGTTCGGGCCATCTTGATGGAGGTAATACCCTACTTCCTGCTTGATTGATCTTGATGATATGAGTATTACAAGAGTTGGTCTACCACAAGATCGTAGAGGCTAAACCCTAGAATCTAGCCTATGATTATCATTGTTGTTGTCCTACGGACTAAACCCTCCGGTTTATATAGACACCGGAGGGGGCTAGGGTTACATAGAGTCGGTTACAAGGGAGGAGATCTACATATCCGAATTGCCAAGCTTGCCTTCCATGCAAAGGAGAGTCCCACCCGGACATGGGACGAAGTCTTCAATCTTGTATCTTCATAGTCCAACAGTCCGGCCAAAGTATATAGTCCGGCAGTCCGAGGACCCCCAATTCCAGGACTTCCTCAGTAGCCCCTGAACCAGGCTTTAATCACGATGAGTCCGGCGCGCAGATTGTCTTCGGCATTGCAAGGCGGGTTCCTCCTCCGAATACTCCATCGAAGATTTTGAACACAAGGATCGTGTCCGGCTCTGCAAAACAAATCCCACATACCACCGTAGAGAGTATAATATTTCCACAAATCTAATCTGCTGACAACCTTTCATAGCGTGACATCCTGCCGTGGTCCGGTCATTACGAACCATTTTTCCCAGCCTGCCACTACACGCGTAGCGAGGCGGTTTTGTTGGCACGTCTTGTCGAAGCAGAGACCGTGTTCCCTTGTCACGGGATTCTCATCAATACGGGTGTGGGTAACCCAATCGTGCCCGCTGGTATGACTCCTCGATTTTAGGCAAGTTCCAAATGGCCACGCGGAGGACGCTTGATATTCTCCCACATTATAAAGGGGCCAAGGCCTGTCCTTTTCTTCTTGCGCTCGATCCTTCCCTTCCCCCACCTCGAATTCCAACACCCAAGGCTCAGGCTAAGCGCTTCGGACCTTCAATCATGTCCGGATCCAACCTTCAAGGCCGGTGGATGGCCTCCTCTATCACAGAGGAGGACATTAAGAAGCTAAGAGAAGCCAGGTATCTGACCGCCGAAATCTCGCACAGGCTGCCTGCTCAAGGGCACGTCATCCCCACTCCCGAATCCAACGAGAGCATCATATTTGTTTCCCACTTCCTCCGAGGGCTAGGCTTTAGTATTATCCCTTTGTTAGAGGGCTTATGTTCTATTACGGGCTCGATTTCCATGATCTAGCTCCGGATTCCATCCTTCACGTCTCATTGTTCATCGTCGTGTGTGAGGCCTTCCTCCGCATTACCCCACACTTCGACTTATGGCTCAAGACCTTCAATGTGAAGCCGAAGATGATCGATGGGCGACACGTAAAATGCGGAGGCGCCATAACAAGCAAAGGCGCCGATGCTCCATGGCCAAAGGGTTCCTTCCCGGAGATGTCCAACTTATGGCAGCGGGAGTGGTTTCACATCACAGCTCCTCGAAGTACTAAGTAGGTAGCTGCCCCCGCCTTTCGTTCGGGCCCCCCGCCACAACTGGCGTCATGGGTCAACAAGGGGCTAGAATGGGGGGTGGTTAATGACGTGCCGACATTGCAGAGTCGCATCCGAGATCTTCTCAAGAGAGATGTCAGCCCTTTCAAGGTAATGGAAGACATGCTAGTTCGTCGGGTCCTGCCATGCCAACGTCGACCTCTCTGTATGTGGGAGTTCAACCGGGAAGGACCGCGAACCATTCAGCAATTCTTCGGCGTGACGCTCGAAGAGATGTATGGATTGTTCTTCGGATCTCGAATAAAGTGTTCGGACACCACCGAGGATGCGGGTCTGAACTGCAATCTTCCAGATACCCACATAAGTACTTCTGCGGCCGAACATGCTATCTTTTCATTTGTCACAACATCATTCTGAGAAATCGCTCTCTGACCAGGACTGGATAAAAAAGGAGAAGATGATCAGGTGTTCGACGCCCCTTCCCGAAGGCTCACTATATCCTGTACTAGCCAGGATGCTTGAGCATGCACCTTATCAAGTGCCATCAGAGGAAGATAAAGGGTGGAATAAAGAAGCCGAAAGAGGGCCTCGGGCATTACTCATCCAAACCTGGGGAATTAGTGTCTTCGCGAAGGTGGATAACCGGGGAGAAGAATCTAAAATTCCCTCTCCCCAAGGAAGGAAGAGGACCGCCTCTGAAGACTTGGAAATGAGGGTTTCCAAACCAGGGAAGAAACCTTCGCCAGGGGGCCCTGCCCCTGAAGGCATACTTACCGCACAGTGCCCGCAAGGGGATCAGCCCTCCACCGAGCTGTAGGTGAACAAGAGTACTTTTGGTAAATATATCCTGCTTCACCTTGTAGGACAATAACCGAGATGTATGTCTTGTAGTTCGGATCGTAGCCCTTCTCGACAGAGTTCGTCTTCGGGGGATCTTCTTCCGGAGATGATGGAGAGCGAAACGCCTCCCCCTTTTTCCCCGCCTCATGAGGCGGACGGCCCTGAGGTGTCATCACGGAGGATTTCTCCAGATCCGCCAAGGCCAGAAGGTAACCCTTCGGCCACCCGAAGTCCGGAGTATTCGGCTCCTAAGGAGAGCAACAACAAGAGTCCAAGACTGTCCGGTGCATGACCGGGCGCACTGATGGGTCTTCTGGAGCAAGCGGCTATCTCAGAGGCGCATCATACTTTAATGGGTATGGTGGTTGAGAGGATTTGATCCACCAAAAGTGGGTTATGAAGCTTTTAAGAGCCTGCTAAGAGGCTTTGAGGTACGCAAAGTAATATATATTTTTAACGGTACCGCACACGCAAAGTGTGCCCTATACAGATAGTAGCCCCTGAGACTCTGGTTGCTGTCCAAAGGCGGCAAACAGAGGATCATAGTCCCAGGTAATGATCATGCTTCTTTCATGTGCAGGCGGCTGAGGGTCCGGTGGCTGGCCGGACTGGTGATTTTGCCGAACTGAGGCGGCAACTTGATGTGGCAGATGCCGACATCGTGCTTGTAAATAAGCGGCTTGATGAGGCACAGGGTATGTATTCTCCGGTGGTCAACATATATTAAGAGGAGCATGATGCTAGTATCTATAATATGCTGTGACTGCAGATGGAGCTGCCGCCGTGGAGACCCTTCGGGCAGAGCTTGCCCGAGCCAAGGAACAAGCCAGGAGAAGTGATGCGGCCGCCCTAAAGGCGGCCGAGGAGTTAAGAGCCGAACAAGCTGCTCATCGCCAGAGCGAAGATAAAATAGCCAAGATGGTTGTTGAGCTGAAGGATGCCGCCGACAGGTATGAGCTTCTTGAAAAGGAAAGCCAAGCGAAAACGGCGGACCTGGAGAAAGCCATGGTAGCAGCCAAGGAAACCCGCTCTAAAATCAGAGCGGCGAAGGAGGAGCTTCGTCAAGCCGGAGATATCACGGCTGGGAAGCCCTTTTTGTTGTGGACGAAGTTCGGAGATCCGAAGTATGGCCCTCTGGATCAATTATGGAGTGCTGCAGACGCGTACTTGGACTTGTTAACGAGTGCTGCTGATGCTACTGAGTTTTTCAAAGATCAAAAAGATCACGAAGTGGAAAAGTTGTTCTGGTCGCAGTTCAGTGCTCCAACGTGTCCGCTGCTGTTAAATGAGCAAATGGCCGAGTGCGCTGAGCTCCATAGGTTGTCCGGGCTTGCCATGAGGTCTTTCGTGGATCATCTTTGGCCGGAAGGACCAAGGCCGAATAGTTATTTTGGTTTAATGCAACGATTCCTTGGTGTTGTGCCGCATATCGACGCTGTAAAGAGGTCGGCGTGCATAGAGGGTTCGCGGATGGCTCTTGCCCGTGTTAAGACATACTGGGAAGAGATGGAGGCCACCGCTATTGCCACCCGGGGTCCGGCCGTAGGCCAGGTCTCGATCGAGCACTATTTTTAAGAAGTCCTAGAAGGCGCCCGCTTAATAGAGGCTCAGTGCTCGAAGAGTATCATGTTCGAGTGACATGTATCCCAATTGTAAAAACGATGCTATTTGGATTATAAAGGTTGTGTTTATACTTTTTCCTGAAAGTATTATGATGCCTCCTTTGCTTCCGTTTATGTATGTATATAACCTGAAAGTTTGCAGTCGTCGGTTTCAGCCCCCACGCATATAATGCGGGGGTGTTCGGAAAAGCGCCTATTCACACTTGATCCAACGTCTTGGTCCATTGAGGTGATAGCGCGGCGAACAAGGCAATCGGACTATATTGCTTTAACACTTTCACTTAGCCGTAGGAGTTTGACGGTGGGGCTACTATATAGCCCCTGGTACTTCTGCGCCCATCCGAATACGGTGCAGGTATATACATGACCGGCAAGCCGGTCCTTCGTTAATGCGGAGGAATCGCGAAGATTCCGCTGAGTCCTCGAGTGGTTGACCAGTCTCGCGCTTTATCATGACAGTCAGTTTTCGGCTTTCTCTACTGAGGTGCTCATCCAGATGAACCAGGGCACAATCGCAGTAGTTCTCCCGGTGCCACCTTAGCCGATAGAGCGGAACGTAAGGTAGCAAAACACGGGAGCCGGGAAAACCCAACTATTGACCAAAGACATGATTCGGAGCTGATACATATAAGGCCAAACTCGCGACGCCGAACACTCCCTAAGGTATTCGGACTTTACAACATATACCGGGCTGAGTAACGCCCTTGATAATGAACCCTGAATTTCCAGGTATGTGCATTAGTCTGACGTGGCGATATGCCAATAACGCCAGCATCCCTCTCGGTTGTGTTGAGTATCCGGAGGATGTGAAGCAACAAGAGACAGTAAGAAAGGTTTACATAGGGTCTTAATCTAAAAAGAAACCTTTGAATGGGGCCCTGCTGCATGTCTGCGCCTATGTCTCCGTTGTGCCGTATCCTGGAAGGGTGTAGCACGATGATCATCTATAAGAGAGAAAAACCCAGGTGAGAGTTTTCGTGCGAAAAACTGGTTATTCTTAATAAACCATTAAAATTCAATCTAAATAAGGTCAAGCCGAACTGTAGTCCTTTTTACATGCGGGAAGCCCCTAGCACCACCTATGGGGGTATATCCATCGACCCAATCTCAGGTCTATCTGAGCTGTTACAGCTAGTGGTGCGCCGGACTCCTCTAACCATGTCCGCGGTCTTGACGACCGATCATTTATTCTAGTTGGAGGGGACGTTCAGTGTTCGGCTGCTAAAGCCGCCACACATTCTTGCCCATGTAAGGAATGCTCTGTGTTTCCGCTAACTATGATGATGCCACGTGGACCGGGCATCTTAAGCTTAAGATAAGCGTAATGTGGTACTGCATTAAAACGAGCAAATGCCGTTCTTCCGAGTATTGCTTGATAGCTGCTTCGGAATGGAGCGATGTCGAAGGTTAACTTTTCACTTCGGTAGTTGTCGGGAGAACCGAATACAACCTCTAGTACTAGAGAGCCCGTGCAGCGGGCCTCTGGGCCTGGTATTACTCCCTTAAAGGTAGTATTGCTTTGGCTGATTCTTGTCGGGTCTATCCCCATTTTGCGGACTGTGTCTTGATATATCAGATTAAGACTACTGCCGCTGTCCATAAGGACTCGGGTGAGATGGTATCCGTCAATTATTGGGTCTAGTACCAAGGCAGTCGATCCTCCGTGCCGGATACTAGTCGGGTGATCCCTGCGATCAAAAGTGATCGGGCAGGCCGACCAAGGGTTGAACTTGGGGGTGACAGGTTCCATCGCGCATACGTCTCGGAGTGCGCATTTGCTCCTCCTCTTTGTTACAGGAATCATGTTCACTGTTTTAACCTCTGGTGGGAATTTTTTCAGTCCCCCAGTGTTTTGCTGGCGAGGCTCATCCTCGTCTTCACTTGGTGTCTCCCTCCCCTTGTGTTCGGTGTTTAGCTTGCCGGCCTGCTTGACGACCTAGCAGTCTCTGTTGGTGTGATTTGCAGGTTTGTCGGAGGTGCCATGAATCTGACATAATCTGTCTAGAATCTTGTTTAGGCTGGACGGTCCATCTCTGATGCCTTTGAATGGCTTTTTCCGTTGACCGGGTCGAGAGCCCCTGAATTCGGCATTTACCGCCGTGTTGTCTGGGCTGTCTTCATTGTTTCGACGCTTGCTTTCATTGCGTCATGGTTTTCCATTGCCATCCCTGACTTCGAATGTGCCTGGGTCGCTGGTGCCGCTACGGGCCAGCCAACTATCTTCGCCGCACAAAAGCGGGTCATAAGGCTTGTTAGGGCTGCCATTGCCTCGGTTTTTCCTGGCCGAGGTGTGTGGCGAGCCATTCGTCCCGGACACTGTGTTTGAAAGCCGCTAAGGCTTCGCCGTCCG
Organism: Triticum aestivum; assembly: GCF_018294505.1. Taxonomy (NCBI): domain Eukaryota; kingdom Viridiplantae; phylum Streptophyta; class Magnoliopsida; order Poales; family Poaceae; genus Triticum; species Triticum aestivum. The sequence continues at coordinate 155,006,293 of NC_057805.1, forward strand.
GGCAGTCGACAATTTGATTCTTCTTAGTGAGGAACTTGTTCCAAAGCTTTCGGGCTGACTCTCCGGGCTGTTGAATTATATGACTTAAATCGTCTGCATTCCGGAGGTCGGACATAGGTCCCTTGAAAATTAGCCCTAAAAGCATCCTCAAGCTCTTCCCAACTTCCAATTGAGTTTTCGGGGAGGCTCTTCAGCCAGTGCCGAGTTGGTCCCTTCAACTTGAAGGGCAAGTATTTGACGGCGTGGAGGTCATCTCCGCGAGCCATGTGGATATGAAGGATAAAGTCCTCAATCCAGACCCCAGGGTCTGTTGTTCCGTCGTATGCCTCTATGTTCACGGGTTTGAATGCCTCTGGAAATTCGTGATCCAGCACCTCAACGGTGAAGCATAGGGGGTGCGTGGCACCCCTGTATTTGGATGTGTCATGGCATTCTGACGGTTGTAGTGTTCGGTTTTGATTCTGTGCCGGAGCGCGCTTCCTAGATCCGTAGATGGACCTCGTTATACCGGCTTTTTGGTGCAAGTCCTCACGTAAATCGTGTGCTGACTTATGTGCGACATCGTTAGCCACCCTGTCGCGGCCACGGGGTGGTCGATCCGGCTGATCGGCCGTTTTATTTTTCGGCTGTATAGGCTCTAAAGCCTCATCATCGAATTCAGGTAGCAGCTTGCGCTTTGGATAGCTCTTTGTGTGGCGACTGCCACTGTACTTTTCTTCAGTGTCGAGCACTTTGTTCCATCTACTGTTGAGTGTGTTTTGAGCGGCCTTAAGCCTTTGCTTCTGCTTCTTTAAACTCCTCGCGGTGGCAATAAGCCTTCTATGGAGGTTCTCTTGCTCCAAGTGCCTTTTCGGGATTTGATTAGCTTTACCCTCGGTGTCGCTGTGATCGGACAGCGGCTCCGTACTGTGTTCGCTGTCCGCTGGCTCATCTTGTTCTGTCGCTGGGTCCATGTGGTCATCGTTTCCGTTGGAGTCGACCGGGGTATTACTCTTTCTTGCGCTGTTATCACTGTTTTTGTCGAGGTGGAATTTGGAGCGGCGCCTACGGCGCTGTTATCGTTGTTTCTCGAGCGGATTATCCTTCGCTGCATCCTTCCGTTCCTCGTCATTGTTTTCTTTGGGTGTATCCACCATGTATATATCGTGTGATGAAGTGGCTGTCCAGCACCCTGTGGGCGGTGGTTCCTGTTCCTCTCCTGCATCGTCGTCCATACCGTTGATGTCTTCGGAGTCGAAATCAAGCATGTCGGTTAAATCGTTGACAGTAGCTATTAAGTGGGTGGTGGGCGGGGAACGAATTTCTTCGTCGTCCACTTCCCACTCGAGCCGGACATAGTTCGGCCGAGGGTCTCCTGACAAGGGGAGAGACCTTAATGAGTCTAGCACGTCGCCCAAGGGCGAGTGCTGGAAAATATCCGCGGAGGTAAACTCCATGATCGGTGCCCAAACAGATTCGATAGGCATGGACGCAAGCGGTTCGGAACCCATGGCCGGGGACGAATCCAAGGGTTCGGCAACACAGGTCTCCTAAGAGGTGAAGTCAGTATTCGGCTCTAACGCCGCTGAGTGTGCGACCTCCGTGGCAGGGTCCATCCACCCGTCCTCGGACGGCATGATCTACTCCGGATTGAGGGCCGGAGTAGGCACAGGTGTGATCTCCCGAACACTGTCCGACAGCAGAGCCAAGTCATGCTCGTCGTGACTGTGCGGCGCACCTGACATGGGCTCGAATCCGTCGAAGATCAAGTTGTCGGTGTCAATACCGGAGGATCTCGGGTAGGGGGTCCCAAACTGTGCGTCTAAGGCGGATGGTAACAGGAGGCGGGGGACACGATGTTTACCCAGGTTCAGGCCCTCTCGATGGAGGTAATACCCTACTTCCTGCTTGATTGATCTTGATGATATGAGTATTACAAGAGTTGATCTACCACGAGATCGTAGGGGCTAAACCCTAGAAGCTAGCCTATGGTATGATTGTTGTTGTCCTACGGACTAAACCCTCCGGTTTATATAGACACCGGAGGGGACTAGGGTTACACAGAGTCGGTTACAAGGGAGGATATCTACATATCCGTATTGCCAAGCTTGCCTTCCACTCCAAGGAGAGTCCCATCCGGACACGGGACGAAGTCTTCCAATCTTGTATCTTCATAGTCCAACAGTCCTGCTAAAGTATATAGTCCGGCCGTCCGAGGACCCCCTAATCCAGGACTCCTTCAGTAGCCCCTGAACCAGGCTTCAATGACGATGAGTCCGGCGCGCAGATTGTCTTCGGCATTGCAAGCCGGGTTCCTCCTCCGAATACTCCGTAGAAGATTTTGAACACAAGGATAGTGTCCGACTCTGCAAAACAAATTCCACATACCGCCGTAGAGAGAATAATATTTCCACAAATCTAATCTGCTGACACATTCTGCAGCATGACATCATACCACGGCCCAGTCATTATTCGAACCGTTTTTTTCAACCAGCGACTGCACACATTGCGAAGCGGTTTCCTTGGCACGTCTTGTCGAAGCAGAGATCGTGTCCCCTTATCACGGGATTCTCATCAATACGGGTGTGGGTAACCCAACCGCACCATCAATTACGGTGCTTGGGGAATAAGCAGTTTTACTAGGCAAGTGGGGAGGCGCAGAATCCCTGCTGCCTTTATAAGGGTATAAGGACTCCCTTTCGCATCCACGCTTTCTCCTTCCCGATCCATTCCCCACCGCTCAAGCTCCAGCGCCCAAGCGTTCATCTTCTCTTCCCACAAAGGCCTTCCAAAAATGTCCGGATCCGGAGCAGGAGGCAAATGGATGGCCTCTACCGTCCGGGGATATCAAAAAGCTTCGTGAGGCCGGGTACCTAGCCAAGAAAATCAGCCATCGTCTCCTGACGGCAGGACAGATCGTCCCTGCCCCGGAACCCCACGAGAGGGTTGTATTCCTTCCTCACTTCGTCCGCGGGCTAGGGTTTCCCCTCCACCCGTTCGTTCGAGGCATCATGTATTATTATGGGATCGATCTGCACGATCTCTCCCCTAATTCTTTCCTCAACATCTCGACATTCATTGTCGTGTGTGAGGCCTTTCTCCGCATCTCACCACATTTTGGCATGTGGCTGAAGATTTTTAATGTGAAGCCCAAGGTAGTGGGCGGCGAGCACGCCGAGTGCAGGGGCACTATGGTGAGCAAGATGCCCAACGTTATATGGCCAACCGGCACCTTTAACGATTCCGTCAAGGAGTGGCAACAGCAGTGGTTTTACATCACCGAGCCGTGCGGCACAGAATGGGCCGCTACTCCCGAGTTTCGATCCGGTGCCCCCCTGCGGCTCACATCCTGGGTCAAGAAGGGCCTGAACTGGTCCTCGTTCGACGAATTGTCGATGCTCCAGATGCGTGTTAGAGATATGGGAGACAAGAACATTGAACTTGTCAATGTGGTCCAGGTGATGTTAGTTCGCCGGATCCTGCCTTGTCAACACCGGACTTGCAATCTATGGGAATTCGATCCGGCCAAGCACCAAACCTTGTGGGAGCTTTTCGGCTCCTCGCACAAGGACATCTGGAAGGTGCTTTTCAAGTCCAGCAAATCATGGCCGGACTCCGCCGAAGACCGTGGGTACCAACTGTCCCAACCTGCAAGTTCGGTTAGTAATCGTATTTTTTGCCCGCATAACCCAAGGGAAGCGCTTAATGTGCTTTCCATGATTCTCCTAGGGCTGGATGAAGAAGGCGGAGCAGATCCATTGTCCGGCCCCGCCGCCCGAAGAACCGGCTGTCACTCTTCTGACGAAGATGCTGGTCCCGGCGCCTTACAAGGTGCCGAAGAAGACGGCCGAGAAGGAGGCCAAAAAGACCCGGGGCGGCCTTCGTCGCCACGGCACTTCGGACACAATATCTGAAGGCTCTGATGCCCGTTCCGCCTCCGAAGAGGACGAGGAGGAGGAAGATGAATCCCCTGCGGTGGAAAGAAAGAAAAGGACGGTCTCCACACACTTTGAGGCCGAGTCGCCCAAAAGGGGAAAAGCTCCCATTCCGGAGGAGTCCGCTGCCGCCACCGATAGTGGCCCGGCATGGGACCCTAGGGTCTAGCCCCTGGTGAACCCATGAGTATATACAGTTCGACCATGCTTACGCATCCAGACTTATCATGGCATAATCTTTTAACCTGAGCCATATGTTTTTGTAGTCCGGCAAGGTCTCGTACCGAACAATCCTCATCAGAGGATTCGCTGAGCTCGGATTCTATGGAAAGCGGGACGCCCCCGAAGGCCCCTTCCTCCAAACAGGTGAATACCATCGAGGCTTCGTCCCAGAGGGACCTCCGCCCAGGAGGAGAGGGAAAGACCATGAAGGCGGCGCCTAGAGGTCAAACTTCGGGGGCCGAACACATGGGGGAGCAGATTCCCATGGGAGCTGAAGGCGGGGGCCATCTTGAATTCGGCTCCCAGCCGGATGCCGTTCCGGAGACCAATACGGCTCCAGAATCAAGCAGGCAGCCTCTCTTAGTTGGAGGAGGTATACCGGCGACCTCTGTCCAACCAAAGGCATCGGATGCTTTGTTGGTGGCGCTGAAGGACGCCTCCATCGTCGATGAACACCATGCCCTTATGGGTGCGGTGTTTGAGAAGATTCAGTCTGCTGAGAGTGGACTGAATGGAGCTTGTATCAGCCTTATAAAAGGTTTTCAGGTATGTTTTTCGAAGAGTGTCATAGTATGGATAGTAGCCCCTGATACACTGTTCGGTGAAAGAAGAAACCGGACAGAGGATCAAATTTTTGTTCGCAGGAAGACTCATTGAATGACATCTAATTCTCTTCTGTTATAAGCAGGCATCTATAGCGGCTGCTGCCTCCCATACCGCGGTAATCTCCGGACTGAATCAAAGTCTGGAGCGGGCCAAAGAAGAACTTGGCGAGTTGAAAATGCAGTTGGGAGATAAACAGGGTATGCACAAGTCTTGTTCGCATTTAGTGCGATGAAATTTGTAGCATTATAGAATATGTTCCCTGATTTTCTCTAGGGATGATGACCGAAGTCGAGGCTCTTAAGAAGGCTGTGGCCAAGGCCGAGGAAAAGGCAGCCGCAGAGCAGGCCCTCCATGAGAAGTACGAGGCCAGGGTGATTAAAGCTGAGCAGGAGCTGCAACAGGTCGTGAAAAAATGCGAGACCTTGGAGCAGAGTGTAACGGAGAAAGAATCCGAACTCACCAAGGCGCATCAGGCCGCGAGCGATGCCCGGGGGGAACCCAAAGCGCCCTACAGGGGATCCAAGAGGCGAGGAAGATCGCAGCGGTTAAGGCTTTCTCCTTGTAAAGCAAGTTTTGGAGGAGAAGATTATGTTTCTGATTTTGAATTTGGATTTCTCCAGGGGTGTTTGCGGAGCTGCCCCGCAGCATAGCGGATGCCGCCCAATTCTACCAGGCCGAAGAAAGAAACGATGCGGATAAGCTCTTCTGGTCACAGTATTTGGCACCGAATTATCCGGTGCCTTTTGCCGATCAACTTAAACAGCTGATCGAACTGCATAAGGCGGCGGAACTAGCCATGAAGGATTTAATTATCCGGTTATGGCCCGCCGAGCTGATTCCAAGCAGCTACTTCGGGCTCGTGAAGCGGCTTGTAAGCGCTTGCCCCCAACTTGATGTCATCAAGCGGTCGGTCTGCATAGAAGGTGCGCGAATGGCCTTCGCCAGCGCAAAGATGCACTGGGGGAAGATGGATGCTGAGAAGCTGATGACCGAAGGGCCGCCAGAGGGGAAGGAGCATCGCAAGCCCGAATTATATTATGAGAATGTCCTTAAAGGATCCTACCTTGCCGCGGAACTATGCACCAAGGACATTATATTTCCATGAATGTGAATCATGTTGTCCTTTCTAAACGTCTGAACAGGGTCATTTATACTATTTATTTCCTGTTATATAAAAGTTTACCCTCCTGTGCGGCCGTTTTATATGTTAAACCTAAGAGTTGGCCAGTCGTCGGCTTCTGCCCCCACGTAAGAAGTACGGGGGTGTTCGGGATAAACCTGGGCACTGTTTATCCCAGTTTTGGGTCCTTCGAAGGAGGTGCTCAGCACAACGAACCAGGCAATCGGACTATAGGGCTTTATCACTCTCACTTAGCCATAGGAGCTTTAATAAGGTAGGCGCAGCCCCTGGTGTTCAGAATACCGTACTAGGGGCTCTATAAGCACCTGATCGGAGAACAAACCGATCCATCGCACGCTGCATTGGTTATGGCATTATGCGGGAGAAATCCTTAAAGATTTTATGACCTCTCGAACAGCTGACCAGCTCTTGCCGTATCATGACAGTCAGTTTTCGGCTTTCTCTACTGAGGTGCTGGTCCGAAAGAACCGGGACACAATTGCAGTAGTTCTCCCGGTGCTGCCTTAGCCGATATAGCGGAACGTAAGGTACCAAAACATAGGAGCTGGGCAAACCCAACTATTGACCCAAGACATGATTCGGAGCTGATGCATATAATGCTATACGTTCGGGGTGCCGAACTTCGACGAAGGTGTTTGGACTTTATTGTCGTACTGTGGGTAAAACGAAGCCCCTGGCATGTTTAAAGGCATATCGCGGCGTATGGGTGCCACTCAACAAAAGAGTTTTAGTAAGAAATGACAGCAGAGAAGCGTCATACAAATCCACATGTTTTATTTAAATAGTACGTCGATGCGTATAAGGCAGGTAATAATGGAAAAGAAATATGACCGTGGCACCTGCTGAGACCAGGGAAGACGAAGTTGTGTGCGGATCCGGAGTATAGTCGGATAATCATTGCGGGGAACATCGAAGGATTCCCTTGCGCGTTTGGGCTGCCTCCATATTGCCCGTCCTGGTCAACGCAAAGGTGAGCCTGCAAACGAAATGTAAGAAATGTTTGTTTGCCGGAGACCGGTTGAGCCGCTATATGCGGCCTATCTTAGCCTTCGCCGGAGTGTCTAATTGAGCTCTAGACGAGCCGGGCTATGCTGCCGCGAAGTAGTTCGAAGTCCTTTGGCGGTATCCGGGAGCCTGGCCGTCGACTCGAGGTTCGGCTGCAAGGTGCTGCTCCTTCCTTCTGCTGTTAAGGCAGCGATGTACTTGTTGCTGCCGAAAGAAAGGTCGGCCTTGCCCTTAACCGTGATGACGCCGCGTGGACCGGGCATCTTGAGCTTATGGTAGGCGTAATGTGGCACCGCGTTAAATCGAGCGAACGCGGTTCATCCGAGAAGTGCCTGATAATCACTGCGGAAGGGGACGATTTCGAAGGTTAACTCTTCGGTGCGGTAATTGTCTGGTGATCCGAAGACTACCTCGAGGGCAATGGAGCCTGTACACCTGGCTTGCACACCTGGTATAATGCCTTTTAAAGTGGTTGTAGTGGGTTTGATCATCGAATGATCGATGCCTCCGTCCATAAGGACTCATGTGAGGCGGAACCCGTTAATTATTGGGTCGAGGACTAGTGCGGTTGGATTGACCTGATTGGTGTTGACCGGACGATCTATGTGGTTGAAGGTGACCGACCCTAGTTTATATTGTGGGACGACTAGTTCCGTTAGGTCGGCATTCCTAGGGGTGCATATCCGGTCCGGGTTGGGAATTTGGGTGGTGTTTACCACATGCACCGTTTGGATTTGCGGGGGAAATTTAATTTGCCCTCCTGTGTTCGGTGATCTGGACTCTTCGTCGCCATCATCGCTTTGAGCCCCCCTTTATCGTCTTTTGCGCCTGCCCTACCGGCTTGTTTGAAGACCCAGCATTCTCTGTTAGTATGGGTGGCTGGCGTCCCTGGGGTGCCATGAATTTGGCATTGACGATCGAGTATGCGGTCCAGACTGGACGGACCCGAATTGTTATTTTCGACGGGCCCTTTCCGCTGACCGGACTTTGAGCCACTGAACCCGGCATTAACTGCCGTATCTTCGGCGTTGTCACCATATTTGCGGCGCTTGTGTTTGTTGCGTCTTGGTTTGCAGTTGCTATCCTTGGCCTCTGATGAGCTAGGTTTGCTTGTTGTGTTGTTACTACGAGCCAACCAGCTATCTTCGCCCGCACAAAAGCGGGTCATAAGTGTTGTGAGGGCTGCCATGGATTTTAGCTTCTCTTGACCGAGGTGCCAGGCAAGCCACTCGTCACGGATGTTATGCTTAAATGCCGCTAAGGCCTCTGCATCCGGACAGTCAACAATTTGGTTTTTCTTAGTTAGGAACCGGGTCCAGAATTTCCTGGCCGACTCCCCTGGCTACTGAGTTATGTGACTTAGATCGTCAGCATCCGGCGGTCGCACATAAGTGCCCTGGAAATTGTTCAGGAATGCATCTGCCAGGCTCTCCCAACTTCCGATGGAGTTTGCCGGCAAGCTATTCAGCCAATGCCGAGCTGGCTCTTTCAGTTTTAGCGGGAGGTACTTGATGGCGTGTAGATCGTCCCCGCGGGCCATGTGAATGTGGAGGAAGAAATCTTCTATCCATACCACGGGGTCTGTAGTACCATCGTATGAGTCAATATTCACGGGTTTAAACCCTTCTGGGAATTCATGATCCATTACTTCATCGGTGAAGCATAGGGGGTGTGCGGCGCCTCTGTGCTGTGCTATGTCGCGACGCAGTTCATACGAGTCTTGTCTGCTGTGTTCGGCCCGGCCGGACTTCCTTTTAGTGTATCTGGCGTGACGATCACCGTCACATGTTGGGGCGCGACCCCGTGATCCGTAGATTGATCTTGTATGCCCTGCTTTGTTTTTCAATACGTCTCGCAGGTCCCGCGTGTTGCCCCGGGCCTTAGTGTTTTTGTTTGCCTGGCGACGGGGTGCTGGCTGGACTTCGGGCTGATATGCCCCTCTGTCTCGGCCACTAGGCAGTCGATCCGCCGCATCATACGCTGGTGATGTAGGTTTTAATGCTTCCTCCTCGAGTTGGGGTAGCAACCTGCGTTTTGGGTAACTATTGGTTGGGCGTTCGAGTTCGTATTCCTCGGCCCCTAGGACTGAAGTCCATCTATCCGCTAGCAGATCTTGATCAGCTCGAAGCTGTTGTTGCTTTTTCTTCAGGCTGTTTTCTGTGGCTATAAGCCGGCGCTTGAAGCGCTCCTGCTCGATGGGATCCTCAGGCACGATAAATTCTTCGTCACCGAGGCTCACCTCGTCTTCGGAGAGAGGCATGTAATTGTCATCCTCCGTTTCTCCGCCAGCTGCCTGTTCTAGAGGGCTAGCTTGTTCATCCTCCCACTCTAAATCTGGCTGGAGGGGATTGTCGACGTCTTCGGCACTATCCAGAGTGTTATTGTCTCTTGTGCCGGTATCGCTACTTTTTCTATGGCGGGACTTAAAGTGGAGCCGCTGACGCCGGTGCTTGGGTTGCTTCTTGGAGGGGTCATCCTCCGCTGTCTTATCGCCATCGCCTTCTTTGGGGGTATCTACCATGTATATATCATATGATGAGGTGGCGGTCCAGCGCCCCGTGGGTGCTGGTTCCTGGTCATCTCCTGCATCGTCGTCCATACCGTCGATGTCTTCGGAGTCGAAGTCGAGCATGTCGGTTAATCGTCGACAGTGGCTATTAAGTGGGTGGTGGGTGGGGAGCGAATTTCTTCGTCGTCCGCATCCCATTCTAGCCGGACATAGTTCGGCCAAGGTTCTCCTGACAAGGAGAGAGACCATAATGAATTTAGCACATTGCCGAAAGGCGAGTGCTGAAAGATATCCGCGGAGGTAAACTCCATGATCGGTGCCCAATCGGATTCGATAGGCACGGACGCAAGCGGCTCGGAGCCCGTGGCCGGGGACGAATCCAACGGTTCGGCAACACGGCTCTCATAGGAGGTGAAGTCAGTATTCGGCTCTATCGCCACTGAGAGTGCGGCCTCCGTGGCTGGGTCTATCCACCCGTCCTCAGATGGCGCAATTTGTTCTGGATTGAGGGCCGGGGTAGTTGCGGGTGCGATCTCCGGAACACTGTCCGACGGCAGAGTTAAGTCATGCTCGTCGTGATTGTGCGGCACACCTGACATGGGCTCGAATCCATCAAAGATCAAGTCTCCGTGGATGTCGTCAGTATAGTTCAAGTTTCCGAACCTGACCTGATGGCCAGGGGTGTAGCTCTTGATCTGCTCTAGATGGCCAAGCGAGTTGGCCCGCAGTACGAAGCCGCCGAATACGAAGATCTGTCCGGGGAGGAAAACCTCATCCTGGATTGCATTGTTGTCGATGATCGAAGGAGCCATCAAGCCTTACGGTGACGGCACAGTGGAACTCTCAATGAAAGCACCAATGTCGGTGTCAAAACTGGAGGATCTCGGGTAGGGGGTGCCGAACTGTTCGTCTAAGGCGGATGGTAACAGGAGGCGGGGGACACGATGTTTACCCAGGCTCAGGCCCTCTTGATGGAGGTAATACCCTACTTCCTGCTTGATTGATCTTGATGATATGAGTATTACAAGAGTTGATCTACCACGATATCGTAGAGGCTAAACCCTAGAAGCTAGCCTATGGTATGATTGTTGTTGTCCTACGTACTAAACCCTCCGGTTTATATAGACACCGGAGGGGGCTAGGGTTACACAGAGTCAGTTACAAGGGAGGAGATCTACATATCCGTATTGCCAAGCTTGCCTTCCACGCCAAGGAGAGCCCCATCCGGACATGGGACGAAGTCTTTCAATCTTGTATCTTCATAGTCCAACAGTCCGGCTAAACTATATAGTCCGGCCGTCCGAGGACCCCCTAATCCAGGACTCCCTCACAAGTCTCCGCTGATGTCGGCAGTATAGTTTAAGCTTCCAAATTGACGGCCAGGGGCGTATCTCTCGATCTGCTCCAGATGGCCAAGCGAGTTGGCCCACAGTGCGAATCTGCCGAATACGAAGATCTGTCCGGGGAGAAAAACCTCACCCTGTATCGCATCGTTGCCGATGATCGAAGGAGCCATCAAGCCTTTATCGTGACGGAATAGTGCAACTCTCAATGAAAGCACCAATGTCGGTGTCAAAACTGGCGGATCTAGGGTACTAGGGTAGGGGGTCCCGAACTGTGCGTCTAAGGCGGATGGTAACAAGAGGTGGGGGACACAATGTTTACCCAGGTTCGGGCCCTCTTGATGGAGGTAATACCCTACTTCCTGCTTGATTTATCTTGATGATATGAGTATTACAAGAGTTGATCTACCACGAGATCGTAGAGGCTAAACCCTAGAAGCTAGCCTATGATTATCATTGTTGTTGTCCTACGGACTAAACCCTCCGGTTTATATAGACACTGGAGGGGGCTAGGGTTACACAGAGTCGGTTACAAGGGAGGAGATCCACATATCCGAATTGCCAAGCTTGCCTTCCATGCAAAGGAGAGTCCCACTCGAACACGGGACGAAGTCTTCAATCTTGTATCTTCATAGTCCAACAGTCCGGCCAAAGTATATAGTCCGGCAGTCCGAGGACCCCCTAATCCAGGACTCCCTCACCCACCCAAGAGCAACTTCGCCGCCGTTCAAGTTTTCCGCGCCCACTGCCGTACCCTTGCCCCGTGGTCATGTGCTATAGCTCCGCCTCGACGCCGTGGAGCTCCAAGGCGAAGAACGCGCCCTCAGATGCCTGGAGCCGTCACCCTCGAGCTCGTCACCGCCGCATCTGGCCGCCGGGGGTCGCCATTGATTCGTGCGCTGGAAGTCGTCCTCGAGCCCGCTGAGACTGCCATCGACCCCTCTGTGAGCTCCGCCGTCGTTTCACTCTCTCCCCCATGTCATTTGCGACCCCTAACCACTCCAACCACTGAGCCAAGAGCTCGCCACCGCACGGTTTTGTCGCCGTGGCCTGAGCTCGAACCACCCGCGCCCTTACACCGCATTGCACTCCTGGTGCCTCCAGGAGGCCGCCTAGCCTCCCTACTCGCTCGCCTGCTTGCTCTAGCGTCACGCTCGCACGGAGCCAGCTCTGGCCACCGCTTCGCGCAGCACCATAGATGCCACAGCCCACCCCAGCACTTGCTATGGCCACCACCTAAAGCGCCGCAGCAGCCGCTCTCGAACGCACCCAGCCGCCCAAGCTCTCGTGGCCTGAGATGGCCGGACGAGGAGCGCCGCCGCGTCTTCTTACCGCCGGCGATTAGTCGGTGATTAGATGATGTGGCACTCGCTTAAATAGCGCTAATCACCGATCAGTTTAACCCCACGGGTCAATGACAACTGGGCCCCATGCCCTTAATTAACAATAGTTAAATTCCTGTTTACTTTCAACTAACCCAGCGGGACCCACGCGTCAGCTTTGACCATGCTGACATGGCCGTTGACCGGGCCCACCTGTCTGTGACTCTAGCCAGGGCTCCGTCACTGACCTACGGGTCCCACCTGTCAGGTTTGACCCGGGGCAGCCCTGTTGACCTGCTGACGTCACAGTGACGTAGTGCTGACACAATAATACATTTTCTGGATTAAAATAAACCAGGAAATTCCATAAAATAGTATCAACTTCTAAAAATCATATAAAATCAACCATAGCTCAGAATGAAATAATTTATATATGAAAAAATATCAAAAAAATTCAATCCATCCATCTGTACTAGTTTCATGCATGACAAACCAACCTAAACCTGCTGTATAGATGAAACCACATAAAGGGCATTTAAAATGCTTAAGTTTGGAGTTGCATTTGAATCCTTGATTCAAATGAGCTCCATTGAACTTGTTGCTGTTTGCATTAGCACAAAAAACAGCACACATACATGCCATGTTCATGCATCATATTGTGCATTGCATTGATTGTGTTTTTTCTCTGTTTGCCGGTGTTGTTCCCCCTCGGTAGACGTTGTTCCGACGCTGTGATTGTTGACACTGATGAAGACCCAATGCAATCTTCAGAAGTGCCAGGCAAGCAAAAACCCCTTGTTCATTCCAATACAATCCCACTCTCTCGCTCTTGCTCTCTTTTACTACATTAGGATAACATCGATTCAACTGTTACATGCTGCGGTAGCTGGACCCCTTTTCCTCTGCATGACCTGTCATTGCCACAGTAAATAGATGAAACCCACTAGCATGAGTAGGAGTTGTTTGAGCCCTGATGTGCCTACTCATTCATGCTTGTTTGTCATGCCTGCTACTGCTTAGAGTTGAGTCAGGTCTGATTCATCGGAAATAAATTAGAATGGTGATGAACATGTCCTACTGTGTGTGAGCTAAGTGTGTGAACACGATTTGGTAAAGGTAGCGGGCTATAGCAGACTACCATAGCTCAGTGGAAGCACCAGACTACATTTCCCCATAAGACAGGCTACCAAGGATAGACAACTAGGTTGTCGGATCCCACACATACCAAGCATTTCAATAACATATAGATAATATGCTTGATATGTGCAAATACAACATGGCATCACAACATAAATCTATGACTCAAAGTATTTATTCATTAGGCTCCGGAGAGCCAGATATTACAAACATGAGTCTGATGACCCAGCATTCAAGTCATACAAGCAACAAGCACATGCGGAAGCTTAACTTGTCTGAGAACAGACAACTACAAATGAAAAAGGCTGAGAAGCCTGACTATCACAAGACCTTGCCGAGGGCACAAGATCGCAGCTAAGGTAACAAGCTAAACGTCGAGGTCCACGCGGAACTACTAGCGAGACTGAAGTCTCTCTGCAAAAACATAAATTAAGCAAACGTGAGTACAAGTGTACCCAGCAAGACTTGCATCAGAACTAACTACATATGTGTCAGTATCAACAAAGGGGGGTGGTGGAGTTTAACTGCAGCAAGCCAGCTTTGACTCGGTGGCTATCCTAAACTACGACTGCAAGTAACACTTCTGAGGTGGCGCACACGAGTCCACATATTCACCATATCATTACACCACTATGGATCCGCTCCTGTCTCCCTACGAGAACGCCATCCAAAGCACTCACGCTTATCTTGCGCATTTTAGAGTATCCACTTTCACTTGTCTATGAACTGTACAAGCAAACCAGAAGTTCATTACCGTGGACACGGCTATTCGAATAGATAATGTTAACCCTGCAGGGGTGTACTTATTCACACATGCTCTCACCACTTACCACCATATACACGTCGTGTATCTCGGCAACCTTCAAGCGGAAGCCTGGCGAGGGAGTCGGCCACGACCTGACTAACCACACAAGTCTCTAGTCCAGGTTTATCGCCTATTCGGGTTCCATCCGCAAGGAGATTCGGCCGGGGTGTCGCTCACGGCCCCAAACGATGTGAGCAGGGTTCCCAAGCCCATCATCCGGGTGCCACTTGGTACACCGTGCCACTGTGCCTAGTCTGTCCCGAGCCCACCTGTACCGGGTGCCACTTGGTAGACTACTAACACTACCTACAAACACTAGAAACTAGTTGCAACTCCTGGACAGAGATCAGGTTGATTAATAAGTCGAGAGGGGCCGAGTTACCGGAACCCAATGTGTGGTAGTAGTTGTTCATGGATCACAAACACATAACTCAGTTCCTGAGGACGGCTACAATGAGACAACCCACCATGTACTCCTACATGGCCTCTCACCGCTACCTTTACCAAATCGTGTTCACACACTTAGCTCTCAACAGTAGTACATGTTCACACACCTCAGATTCATCCGCGATGAATCGGACCTGACTCAGCTCTAAGCAGTAGCAGGCATGACAAACAAGTATGAATGAGTAGGCACATCAGGGCTCAAACAACTCCTACTCATGCTAGTGGATTTCATCTATTTACTGTGGCAATGACATGTCATGCAGAGGAAAGGGGTTCAACTACCGCAGGATGTAACAGTTGAATCGTTGTTGTCCTAATGCAGTAAAAGAGAGCAGGAGTGAGAGAGTGGGATTGTATCGGAATGAACAAGGGGGGTTTTGCTTGCCTGGCACTTCTGAAGATATTATAGCTCTTCATCGGTGTCATCGAACTCATCGTCGGGATACGCCTACCGAGAGGGGACAAATACCGGCAAACAAGAAAGAACACAATCAATGCAATGCAATAATATGATGCATGAATGTGACATGGCGATATGCTGTTGATTGAGATAATGCAACCAACAACGGTTTAAATGAAGTTGGTTTGAACCCTAGTTTCAAATTCAAACTCCATATGTGAAGGTTTAAATGACCTTTATTTGTTTTGTCCAATACAGCAACTATAAGTTGCTCCAACATGCATGAAAATGGTATAGATGGAGATTGCATTTTTCTGATCATTTTTCATATATAATTTGTTTCATTTGGAGTTACAGATTAATTTCTAGGATTTTTAGAAGTTTTGGGCATTTTCTGAAAATAAATAAATCATTTAGATTTATTTAAATTTGAGAAAAGCTTTACTGCGTCAGCATTGCGCAAGGCTGATGTCAGCAGGTCAACTGAGCCGGCCAGGTCAAACCTGACCTGCGAGACCCACTGGTCAGTGACCAAGTACTGCCTAGAGTCACTAACAAGAGATCTCACCCCGAGATCTTAGGACCGAGACGGAAGGGAAAAGGGATGAGGTGAAAAAAGAATACAAGAGAGAAGATGAACTGGGTCGCGAGCACTCGGGAAGAAAAGCGACACGACGACTAAGACGAGAACCAAAAGCTCAGGGAACAAGATAAGAACGGAATAAGACTGAAAGAATTTAGGCAGCACTCTGGCTAAACAAGGAAAGAATAAAACATGAACTTGAGAAGATGGAATGATACTTGACGAGAGGAACAACACAATGCCTCCGGAATACTTGAAAGATTGGAATGAGAAGAACGGGGAAGAAGATGACAACTTCTACCACGAATGAAATAGAAAGCATCCATAGAAGCAAGCATTGAATGGAGTTGTTGGAAATTCAACAACAAAAGAATTGCTTGTTGTGGACTTATAGATAACATCTCAAAATTATGAGGTGATCTCCGACCACAAGCAGAAAAGACTAAATAGCTGAGAAGAATGAAGAAATGCAAAACTCCACTTCAAAAGAATACGGAGAATTTATTGCACCTCGCGAAGCAAAAAGAAGAATACTTGAGCTCCTCCGGCAAGACTCTTGATCAACACTTGAGGAATGAATTAAATCATGACGATCCACCATGAAGAACTCTGGTACAATAGGATGATGAGATAGAATTGAGGGATGAAAGGGATAAGATTAAAGCCTTGCGATGATACCGATGGAGGTTCCGATGAGACGACCAAGGAGAACTTGGAACTCCGGAAGGAAAAGAATAACTCAGGACCGAGAGACTATTCACCATGAAAAATCTTCGACGAAAGGAATTGATCCACATGATGAAAGCGAATAAGAATTATGTTAAGCTTATCCTCCACCAATTAAATTGATGAGAAGCAATGGATTTGCATACTACTTATTCGCGTTGGAAAGGATTAAGGGGAGATATAGCGCCAAACTTGAGAAAGTCTTCATGAACCACCGGTAGGATTGGAAAAGACGAATGTATTGATACGATAACCACAGAAAAGAAATCTTGAACGAGCCACCGTAAGAATTGAAATGAATGACGAAAAGAGAATGAATCACTGGGAAGAATTAGAAAAGCACGAGATACTTGAGGAAATTTAGAGACAAGAGAATGAAGAGATCGCGAACTGATTGAAGAATACTTGGACGAAGCACCGGAAGAATATTGAGAGAACGAAGGGGCATGGATATAGAATAATTGGAGAGTGAATTTGACAACATAGAACGAAGAAATATTCTGAAAAGATGGCCTCCGGATGATCGAGAGAGAAAGCAACTCCTGAAATACTCCAGATGGATGAAAAGAATTGCACGACTAGAAACAATATGAGGGGATAGCATCAAGCTAGCAACATGAATCTTCGGGAGAACGGACAAGATTTAAGAGAAACTCTTCTTCGATCTTCAAATGTTGAGAATGACGATGAGAAAGAACACCAAAATTGTTGAGATACTCCGGGAGAATGAAAAGCGAAGAGGTAGAGTCAACAATGAAAATAATTTGAAATCGATCTTGGAAACGCATCTGACTGATGAAATTCATTCTTACGTCAACTTCGAAAAGAATTTGAGAATAACTCCGGGAAACTTAGAAGAGTCAGGTAAGATCCAGGGAAAAAGACCTGTGGGTTAGGGCCCATTTAAAAGAAACACCGTTGGAAGGATTATAGAAGAGATGATGCACTGGAACAGCTGAAAGACTTGAATGAGGTGATAACCTCAAAATAATTGAATGCAAACACGAATCTTCTGAGAAGTTTTGAGCACTCCGGAAGGATTAAATGGCGAGAGACGAACAAACAAAGGAAAACACTTGAGTCGAGGAAAGGAATATGATGAACAGCAAAAAAAACATGAATTGAAACCTCCGAAAGGAAAACGAGAAAAATGATGATTAACTAGACGAGAATTCACCGGTTGAGACAATTGAGGAAAGACTGAAGATACTCCGCACGAATGAAATTGATGCTTGAATAGAGGCTTAGACTCCGGGAATAAAAAGAGGTGGGAGGGCGGGAAAACACAGACAACTTGAAATAGGGAACCGACGAATAACTTGAAGAGAAGAAACCGGTTGAAATAATTGAGGAGAGAATGCAAAGGCTTCGCACGAGTAGGATGGATACTCGATTTCGGACTCCGGTTCCGAGAAGAAAAGGGGTGGGCGGTGGGAAAAAACAAGGACAACTCCAGACAAGGAAACAACATCGAAAGAGAAAAAAAACTGATGACTGATCTTGCAAAAGATGACGAGGATCGAAACCACTCGAAGAGAAATGCGCCGGATTGAAAAGAGGATGGACAACGAACGAAAACTAATCGCGTGATCCTAAAGAAAAATTTGAAGGGGAAGAGAAGTAAGTCGAAACACCTACGTCCGGATTTCTCACCAGAGCGACGAAGGGGGCTGAGGAGTAAAAAGAATTCCTACTCTCTGATATAACTAGACTCCGAAAAAGTCTTCTTCTAGACTCAACAATGGCCAAACTACACGATCAATCAAGGGGGCTCCTATGGTCGGTCGAGGCTCTGATACCAACTTGTCACGCCCAAGATGCGACCCTATCCTAAAGGAACTCGAAGGTCCCACCAAGGATAGAAGCGCATCTTGAAGACGCTTTTGCAAGGTGGATATCATTACATCAACATTACATAATATATGGGGATACATACAAAAGGCACAAACACCCCAAGAATACATCAACACATCTTACATAAGATCAACATCCGACTACGGATGAACACAAACAGAAACTCAAACGACATCCACCCTGCTCGCCCAGGCTGCCGACCAGGAACCTATCCCAAGATCGACGAAGAAGAAGGAGGAGAACTCCAACACAAGTAAACATCGCTCTCGCGTCATGATCATCGCAATACCTGTACCTGCAACTGTGGTTGTAGTAATCTGTGAGCCACGAGGA
Source organism: Triticum aestivum (assembly GCF_018294505.1). Classification (NCBI taxonomy): domain Eukaryota; kingdom Viridiplantae; phylum Streptophyta; class Magnoliopsida; order Poales; family Poaceae; genus Triticum; species Triticum aestivum. The sequence goes on from NC_057805.1 coordinate 155,024,640, forward strand.
CTCAGCAATCCCATTACCATGGGTATCAAGACTAACAAAGCTTAATGGGTAAGGAAGGGGTAAAGTGGTGAGGCTGCAGCAGCGGCTAAGCACAGTATGGTGGCTAACTTACGCAAATAAGAGCGAGAAGAGAAGCAACGCAAGCGGTCATCAACTAGTAATGATCAAGAAATGATCCTGAACTCCTACTTACGTTAAACATAACCCAAAAACCGTGTTCTCCTCTCGAACAACCCCGAAAAGAGACAATCACGGTAACGCACACGATTGGTGTATTTTAGAAGAGTTTACTTCAAGTTTACTACAACTGGATATTAACAAATTCCCATCTGCCACATAACCGCGGGCACGGCTTTCGAAAGTTTATACCCTGCAGGGGTGTCCCAACTTAGCCTATAATAAGCTCTCATGATCAACGAAGGATATTCCTTCTCCCAGGAAGACCCGATCAGACTCGGAATCCCGGTTACAAGACATTTCGACAATGGTAAAACAAGACCAGCAAGACCACCCGAATGTGCCGACAAATCCCGATAGGAGCTGCACATATCTCGTTCTCAGGGCACACCGGATGAGCCAGACGTCGGGTTGGCATAGACCCTGGTTGCCCAGGGGGCGCCGGACATCGCTCGGTTTGGACCAGCACTCAGAGGAGCACTGGCCCGGGGGGCTAAAATAAAGATGACCCTCGGGCTCCGGAAACCCAAGGGAAAAAGGCTTAGGTTGTTAGGAAAATGTAAAACCAATGTTGGGCCTTGCTGGAAGAGTTTTATCCAAGGCGAACTGTCAAGGGGTTCCCATAACACCCAACCGCGTTAGGGACGCAAAATCCGGGAACATAATACCGATATGACGGAAACTAGGGCGGCAAGAGTGGAACAAAACACCAGGCATAATGCCAAGCCTTCCACCCTTTACCAAGTATATAGATGCATTAATAATATAAGAGATATTGTGATATCCCAACATAAACATAATCCAACATGGAGCAAACTTCATCTTCACCTGCAACTAGCAACGCTATAAGAGGGGCTGAGCAAAAGCGGTAACATAGCCAAACAACGGTTTGCTAGGAATGGTGACAAAGGTTAGAGGTTCATGGCATTTTAGGAGGCTTCATAAGCAAGTGGTAGGTAACGCGGCATAGCGATAGCATCGCGGCAACTAGCATAGCAATGATAGTAATGAGATCCAAGGTGACGGTCATCTTGCCAGAAATCCCGCTAGGAGGAAGAACGAGTCCATGAAGAAGATGAAGCTACGTAGACGAACCAATCGTAGACGAACGAATCCTCACGATCGCAACGAAACAGGAACTAACGAGAAGAAGCAACACTGGAAAGAAGCAAACAACATGGTAAACACCCATCACATAAATATGGCATGATGCACAATCAAGTATGATGCATGTCCGGTTTAATGAGGCATGGCATGGCAAAGTGCACAAACAATACTACAAATTAAGTGGAGCTCAATATGCAACGAGTTGCATATTGACGAAACACCACATCAATTATTTAGTTCGCTCTCATTTAGGGACACACCAATATTAAATGTTGTTAAACATGGCAAGAGGTGAAGCTTAATAATACTAGCTATCTAGGCAAGTTTAAAAGAGGCCCGAACAACAAACAACAATTCCGGAAAATCTTCATATGCATATTTCGAATTTGGTACTGTTCTGCCCTATATACAATTTTAATGTTGTTAAACAGCAAAATAAAGTGCAGCAAGTTAATCTATGCATTTCTCTACCCCATTTACATATAAAGTTTATTTAAAACGGAGCTACGGTTATTTAGATATGAATTAAACCATTTTAGCAAGTCATTTATGCAAATTAAATCAAACAGCATATTAAACATTTTAAACCTGGATGAAAACAGCATATTATGAAACTAGATGAAATTCTAAGCATGTCGCATATATAGTTTGTTTAGTTTGGATGCATGCTTATTTAGCTATAGACAATGTAAAACAGTGGCAATTCTGTAAATAAGAATGCATTGGAAAATGCTAAAATACTCAGACTGGGGAAAAAATATGCACGGGCCGGAGTGCAGCAACCTGCAGCGGCCCAGGAAGATTTGGCCTGACTTAGCGCTGAGTGTGTGTGTGTGTGTGTGTGTGTGTGTGTGTGTGTCCAACAGTACAGGAAAAACAGAGCAAAAAATTGGGGCCCTAGTGTGTGTGTGTGTGTGCAACAGTACAGGAAAAACAGAGCAAAAAATTGGGGCCCTAGGATTCGAACCCAGGACCTCCTGGTGTGTGTGTTGCGTGCTGATCAGTCGGGCTAGCTGAGTGCTTGTGATTGGGAAGGTGCATAGCTCTAGTTGAAGAGGGCAAACGCCCGGTCTTAGATCCATGGATGCACAGCAACTTGCCGGCGACGACGACGAGCAAAGCAGCGGCTACAGATGCAGCGGATCACCGGTGGGGGTGCGGAAATGTGCGAGGATGCGCGCTTGCGAGTGAAGGCTGTTTGTGGGGGTGGCGTGCGTGCAGGCACTTGTGCACGAGCAGGAGCTCATCCCCGGTCATGGAGAAGACTATGACCGGATCCGTGCGGTTGGAGCTGTGCGGCTGCTGCGCGGGCAGCGCGCTAGGATTGTGTGCGTGTGCGAACAGAGAGGGTCGAGCGCTTGCGAGTGTCGTGCGCAAGGGTCCGAACAGAGGAGCTAAAGGCACGAGCTTCCGCTCGCTACCATGGCAAGTCTTGGTGGCCGGAGCTCCTGTTAGCGAAGGGCGGCGACTATAGCGTATGAACGGAGCAGAAAAAAAAAACAGGATAAGGAGCGGAGCATCACCGTGGGTTTGCCGGTGACGACGGACTCGCCGGGGAAGCAGAGGAGATGGCGGAGGCGCTGGTTGTCGGGGACGTACGGGTGCATGATGAAGACGAAGAAGGGGAAGAAGGCATCGAGGAGGAAGCTGATCCAGGCTCTAGGCAGTTTCTGCGGAGCTGAGGACGAAGTAGGGGACGCGTGCGTCACTCCCCGAGGAAGAAGACGACGGCGTCGAGCTTGATCGCACCAGAGTAGAGCTCGTCCATGGCGTTGGCGATGGCTATGGCGTGGAGTGGCTTACCTTGCGGCAGCTAGACGAGGAGGAGGGAGGAATGGAAAGAGGAGAGACCCTAGGGCACCGGGGCATGATTTATAGGTGGTAGGGAGGCTGACCCGGCTATCAAATCAAGCCAGCTGCCGACGTGGAGGTGCTGGATGCGCTGCCGTACAGGAGAGAAGAAGAAGAACAGGGCGCTGGTGCTGGTGGGCTGGATGGGCTGCAACGGAGGGAGTAAGTGGTGCGCTAGACCATGGCTGGGCTAAGGCGCTGGGCTCTCTCTCTCTCCCTTATATTCTTTCCTTTTTCACTTTCCAGAACAGAAAACACTTGGAGGAAAAGAATAGAAGGGCAGGAATGCAATTCGACAGATAAGAATATATGTATGGAGTCCTGGAAATATGCACATTTTAAATGAATTGGTTTGGCAATTTTTAGAGGTAGAAAAATAATTCAAGTTTGAATTAAATTCAAACTTGAGCCATTTTTGAACCCGACCAAATCAAACCAAAATGGGCTGAAATTTGGCAGAGAGATACAAGGCATGGTGTAAGATTATCAGGAAATAAATGAACATTTATGGAGGAGGGGAAAAAGCCACTTGACATGAAAGCCAAAGTTTGAAATAGATGAAGAAGTGGATAGGTTGTGCACTTGGGGGAAAATGCTAATGGAAAAGATCAAGATGGATAGCACACAACCAATACATCAACATGAAGAATGCAACCCACATGATGATCATGATAGAATGCAATAAAATGACACAAGGCATATCAAATATCATACAGCAAGCAAGATGACTATGGCAACAACATGGATGGCACAATGCAATATAACAAATGATGAACATGATGCAAGAATAAAAATATGACAATGGCACACATCATGATCATGGCAAAAACATATAGGAATGAAATATGCAAAACAATTCTGATAATGCAACAAACATAATAAACACACGTCAACAATAAAATAAATGGAAGGGCAACTCAAGCGTCGGTCTCGGGGCCTTACAACTCTCCTCTACTAACAAGAGATCTCGCCCCGAGATCTTAGGACCGAGACGGAAGGGAAAAGGGATGAGGTGAAAAAAAGAATACAAGAGAGAAAATGAACTGGGCCGCGAGCACTCGGGAAGAAGAGCGGCACGACGACTAAGACGAGAACCAAAAGCTCAAGGAACAAGATAAGAACGGAATAAGACTGAAAGAATTTAGGCAGCACTCTGGCTGAACAAGGAAAGAATAAAACATGAACTTGAGAAGATGGAATGATACTTGACGAGAGGAACAACACAATGCCTCCGGAATACTTGAAAGATTGGAATGAGAAGAATGGGGAAGAAGATGAAAACTTCTACCATGAATGAAATAGAAAGCATCCATAGAAGGAAGCATTGAATGGAGTTGTTGGAAATTCAACAACAAAAGAATTGCTTGTTGTGGACATATAGATAACATCTCAAAATTATGAGGTGATCTCCGACCACAAGCAGAAAAGATTACATAGCTGAGAAGAATGAAGAAATGCAAAACTCCACTTCAAAAGAATACGGAGAATTTATTGCACCTCGCGAGGCAAAAAGAAGAATACTTGAGTTCCTCCGGCAAGACTCTTGATGAACACTTGAGGAATGAATTAAATCATGGCGATCCACCATGAAGAACTCCGGTACAAAAGGATGATGAGATAGAATTGAGGGATGAAAGGGATAAGATTAAAGCCTTGCGATGATACCGATGGAGGTTCCGACGAGACGACCAAGGAGAACTTGGAACTCCGGAAGGAAAAGAATAACTCAAGACCGAGAGACTATTCACCATGAAAAATCTTCGACGGAAGGAATTGATCCACTTGATGAAAGCGGAATAAGAATTATGTTAAGCTTATCCTCCACCAATTAAATTCATGAGAAGCAATGGATTTGCATACTACTTATTCGCGTTGGAAAGGATTAAGGGGAGATATAGCGCCAAACATGAGAAAGTCTTCATGAACCACCGGTAGGACTGGAAAAGACGAATTAATTAATATGATAACCAAAAAAAATCTTGAACGAGCCACCGTAAGAATTGAAACGAATGACGAAAAGAGAATGAATCACCGGGAAAAATTAGAAAAGCACGAGATACTTGAGGGAATTTAGAGACAAGAGAACAAAGAGATCGTGAACTGATTGAAGAATACTTGGACGAAGCACCTGAAGAATATTGAGAGAACGAAGGGGAACGGATATAGAATAATTGGAGAGCGAATTTGACAACTTAGAACGAAGAAATATTCCGAAAAGATGGCCTCCGGATGATCGAGAGAGAAAGCAACTCCTGAAATACTCCCGATGGATGAAAAGAATTGCACGACTAGGAACAATATGAGCGGATAGCATCAAGCTAGCGACATGAATCTTCGGGAGAACGGACAAGATTTAAGAGCAACTCTTCTTCGATCTTCAAATGTTGAGAATGACGATGAGAAAGAACACCAAAATTGTTGAGATACTCCGGGATAATGAAAAGGGAATAGGTAGAGTCAACAATGAAAATAATTTGAAATCGATCTTGGAAAGGCATCTGACTGATGAAAATTCATTCTTACGTCAACTTCGAAAATAATTTGAGAATAACTCCGGGAAACTTAGAAGAGTCAGGTAAGATCCTGGGAAAAAGACCTGTGGGTTAGGGCCCATTGAAAAGAAACACCGTTGGAAGGATTGTAGAAGAGATGATGCACCGGAACAGCTGAAAGACTTGAATGAGGTGACAACCTTGAAATAATTGAATGCAAACACGAATCTTCTGAGATGTTTTGAGCACTCCGGAAGGATTAAATGGAGAGAGACGAACAAATAAAGGAAAACACTTGAGTCGAGGAAAGGAATATGATGAACAGCAAAAAAACATGAATTGAAACCTCCGAAAGGAAAACGAGAAAAACGATGATTAACTAGACGAGAATTCACCGGTTGAAACAATTGAGGAAAGACTGAAGATACTCCGCATGAATGAAATTGATGCTCGAATAGAGGCTCAGACTCCGGGAATAAAAAGAGGTGGGAGGGCGGGAAAACACAGACAACTTGAAATAGGGAACCGACGAATAACTTGAAGAGAAGACACCGGTTGAAATAATTGAGGACAGAATGCAAAGGCTTCGCACGAGTAGGATGGATACTCGATTTCGGACTCCGGTTCCGAGAAGAAAAGGGGTGGGCGGTAGGAAAAAAACAAGGACAACTCCGGAAAAGGAAGCAACGTCGAAAGAGAAAAAAACTAACAACTGATCTTGCAAAAGATGACGAGGATCGAAACCACTCGAAGAGAAATGCGCCGGATTGAAAAGAGGATGGACAACGAACAAAAACTAACCGCGTGATCCTAAAGAAAAATTTGAAGGGGAAGAGAAGTAAGTCGAAACACCTACGTCCGGATTTCTCACCAGAGCGACGAAGGGGGCTGAGGAGTAAAAAGAATTCCTACTCTCCGATATAACTAGACTCCGAAAAAGTCTTCTTCTAGACTCAACAACGGCCAAACTACACGATCAATCAAGGGGGCTCCTATGGTCGGTCGAGGCTCTGATACCAACTTGTCACGCCCAAGATGCGACCCTATCCTAAAGGAACTCGAAGGTCCCACCAAGGATAGAAGCGCATCTTGAAGACGCTTTTGCAAGGTGGATATCATTACATCAACATTACATAATATATGGGGATGCATACAAAAGGCACAAACGCCCCAAGAATACATCAACACATCATACATAAGATCAACATCCGACTACGGATGAACACAAACAGAAACTCAAACGACATCCACCCTGCTCGCCCAGGCTGCCGACCAGGAACCTAACCCAAGATCGATGAAGAAGAAGGAGGAGAAGTCCAACACAAGTAAACATCGCTCTCGCATCATGATCATGGAAATACCTGTACCTGCAACTGTGGTTGTAGTAATCTGTGAGCCACGAGGACTCAGCAATCCCATTACCATGGGTATCAAGACTAACAAAGCTTAATGGGTAAGGAAGGGGTAAAGTGGTGAGGCTGCAGCAGCGGCTAAGCGCAGTATGGTGGCTAACTTACGCAAATAAGAGCGAGAAGAGAAGCAACGCAAGCGGTCATCAACTAGTAATGATCAAGAAGTGATCCTGAACTCCTACTTACGTCAAACATAACCCAAAAACGGTGTTCTCCTCTCGAACAACCCCGAAAAGAGACAATCACAGTCACGCACACGGTTGGTGTATTTTAGAAGAGTTTACTTCAAGTTTACTACAACTGGATATTAACAAATTCCCATCTGCCACATAACCGCGGGCACGGCTTTCGAAAGTTTATACCCTGCAGGGGTGTCCCAACTTAGCCCATAATAAGCTCTCACGATCAACGAAGGATATTCCTTCTCCCGGGAAGACCCGATCAGACTCGGAATCCCGGTTACAAGACATTTCGACAATGGTAAAACAAGACCAGCAAGACCACCCGAATGTGTCGACAAATCCCGATAGGAGCTGCACATATCTCGTTCTCAGGGCACACCGGATGAGCCAGACGTCGGGTTGGCATACACCCTGGTTGCCCAGGGGGCGCCGGACATCGCTCGGTTTGGACCAGCACTCAGAGGAGCACTGGCCCGGGGGGGCTAAAATAAAGATGACCCTCGGGCTCCGGAAACCAAAGGGAAAAAGGCTTAGGTTGTTAGGCAAATTTAAAACCAATGTTGGGCCTTGCTGGAAGAGTTTTATCCAAGGCAAACTGTCGCTGCTCTGATCAAGGTTGCTTAAGCAATCATCAAAAGAAATTCCGTAAATGGAAAAATCATCCATGAAAACCTCAACAATCTTTTCACCAAAATCAGAGAATATGGAAGTCATACATATTTGAAAGGTAGCAGGTGCATTACATAAACCAAAAGCATACGTCTATAAGCATAAGTTCAAAAAGGGAAAGTAAAGGTTTTGAAACGGGTATTTGAGAAAAACCAGAATATCCATCAAGAAAACAAAAGTGTGTGTGCTTAGATAATGTTTCTAGCATTTGATCAACAAAAGGCAGAGGGTAATGATCTTTTCTATTAGCTGTATTTAATTTTCCAAAATCAATTGCCATTATATAGCCAGTAACAATTCTTTATGGAATAAGTTCATTTTTATCATTAGGATCAACAGTAATACCTCCCTTCTTAGGGACACAATGAATATGACTTACCCATCTACTATCAGCTATGGGATAGATTATACTTGCTTCCAAGAGCTTTAATATTTTAGTTCTTATCACTTCTTTCATCTTAGGATTCAGACGTCGTTGGTGATTAACAACGGGTTTAGCATCAGGTTCCATATTAATCTTGTGCTGACATAGAGTGGGACTAATGCCCTTAAGATCATCAAGAGTATATCCAATAGCAGCTCGGTGCTTCTTCAGAATTTTCAATAATCTTTCTTCTTCATGTTCTGAAAGGTTAGCACTAATAATAACAGGATGTCGGGGAAACGACACCTATGGGATCACTGGAATCCCTTCTACGGTTGGCGGGTGCGGGGTTGTGAGAAGACCAGGTCTAACAGGAAGCACACGGATCGTTTACCCAAGTTCGGGCCGCGAGGATGCCTAATACCCTAGTCCTGCTTTGGTGGATGTATTGAGTGTTCTTGTGTTCTTGAGCTTGCTATAAGGTGTAACTTGCCCAAAAGAGCCGCATCCCTCTCCTGGTCGCCTCGAGCCTCCTTTTATAGGCAAAAGGGGCCGCCACAGTGGCACACAGGAGGTGGAAAGATGTAAAGTGCGCAAGCTTATCGCCCGGCGTTACGGGACAAAGCACATTAAATGCGCTACTTAGGTGTCTATTAGCTTTATCGGGGACGGGAACGAGGCCCGTCCCTTCCGTCGCCGCTCCGCCCCACTTCGACACGCGCCCAGGCCAGCGATGCGTGCGGTGCCATGTAGGCAGGCAGGCTGGTGAGGTGGCACGATGGTGGAGCCTTCACGAAGATCTGCATACCACCACGCAGGTGCTTGCTGAGTTGGCGTAGAGGCCGCCCGTCGCCACACAGGTGCCTGCCCAGCTGGTTGATCTAGCAGCTGCTTGGGGACGGCGGTGGAGTCTTGGCAGGTGCGGGCATGGCAGTGGCCTCGCTGATGCCCTCGGCAAGGGTCTTGCCGGGGCCCGGCAAGGGTCTTGCCGTGACGTTGCAGTCGTCCCCGGCAAGGCGCTTGCCGGGGGCCTGGTGGATCCCTCGGCTAGGATCCTGCCGAGGGTCGTCGTCTTCGGGTCCTCATCTGATCGTGTGTTTATGATCTTGACAAAGATCTGCATGCCACCGAGGTGCCTCCCGAGCCTTGGTTCCAATGTAGTTGTTGACGGCGTTTGGAACCCTTGGGCTCAAGGGTGGCTCACTCTACTGGCGTTGGGCAAGTTGCCCCGGCAAGGCCCTTGCCGGGGCCGCGGAGGCCACCCCGGCAAGAGCCTTGCCGGGGGAGTCCACCTCGCCCTCTTGCTCTTTGGTGTTTCTGGTCTTAGCGCTGCCTCGGTTGTCTTGCGCCTCGACTTCTCTCCGGCTTCCCCCTTCCGCCCTGCTAGGTGTGGCCGTGGCGCGTGGCTCTGACTGCCCGTGCACAAGTAAAGGGGTCAAAAGGAGAGCCCCTACTTTTGTTCACCGACAGGAGCCCCCGGGCCTGGGCCACACATAAGCGCGACGTGTTGTTGGGCCAGGCCCAGAACGGTGCGCGGGCAGGTGGGGCGGATTTTACCGCAGTAACTGTTTCGTCCGCTGCGCTTCCCCATGCCCCGCGTTGAACGCGCGATGTGGAGGGGCATGCGTAACGTGGGGGTCATGCGTGGGGCGGTTCCCGCACGCATGTGTCACATCGCAGTAAAGAGGCGGCTCGCGCCTTCCCCATAAAAAGAGGGAGGCGTGGAGGCGCGGCTCAGTTACTGAGTGGACTCGGGTCTCGGTCTTCAAGGCGCCCATGCCCCACGATCACGGGGTGGGGAACGGTCACCTCACCCATCCCTTCGACTCTGCTCGCTCGCCACGTGCCTTTCATGCAGGTGGCAGATGGTGGATACGGGAAACCGTACCGTCACCGATTGGGGCAGCGGGTCGGTCCTGGTTCCCTGCACCCCCGATGACTGGATTGGCTGAGCGGGGTGGCCAAGCCTTGACCCCGCCCCTTTATAAGAAGGGGGGAGGAGGTATGGCACCCCCACATTCTCCCAGCATCCATCTTCTTCCACTTCCGCTCCTCCCTTCCACCCATCATAGCGAGAGGGGGCGCAGGCCCTTCAACGGTGGGGGCAAGGGTCGCTGCCCGCGCATGAGGACAGATAGCTAGGTGGTGCTCAATCACCTCCCTGGGAACACCCGGGAACTCAGATGCTTGCCATGCAAACACATCGACGTTCGCCCGCAGGAAGGTGACGAGCGCGCCTTCCTATTTGCTGTCAAGGGTGGAGCTTATGGTGAAAGCCCTCCCGTGCCATCCTGCCTGATGTACACCTTCTTGGTCTATGGTGGCGCAACTCTGGATTTCTCGCTCTTGCCGGTGGAGCTCTCTGGTGCATCCTCGATGGTAGCACAACACTCCGAAGAGGTGCGCTTGCCGGAGTGGGTGTGAGAGGTCTGGCCGGTGCGAGAGGTCTTGCCGGGCTTCTTCTTCCGTCCCGGGGCTTCAGCGGCAGGAGCAAGTGCCTTGGCGGCAGCTGCTGCAACTACCTCTCGGTAGAGTAGGTCGGCGCAGATTAGCGCATCCTTCTTGTCACAGGGGACGGTGATGATGGTCATCGGCCCAGGCATCTTCAGCGTGTCGTAGGCGTAATGCGACGCCGCCATGAATTTGGCTAGTGCCGGGCGGCCGAGGATCCCATTGTAAGGCAAGGGGATCTCGACTACATCGAAGATAATCCTCTCCGTCCTATAGTTCAACTCGCCTCCGAACGTCACAGGCAATGTGATCTTCCACTTCGGCTGGCTTCTTCCCGGGTTGATCCCTTGAAACGTGCCCGTCTCCTCAAGGTCCCCGTCGGGAATTTGCAGCCTCTTGATCACAACGGGCGAGATTAAGTTCAGACCAGCCCCGCCGTCAACCAGCATCTTGTTCACCTTGAGGTTGCATATCGTTGGTGAGACCAACAACAGCAAACACCCGACCGCAGTGGTGCGATCAGGGTGGTCCTCGGCGTCAAAGATGATGGGCGTGCTGGACCACTTCAGCGGCTTCTGAGCGTCGAACGATGGCTCCGCTGCTGTGATCTCACGCGCCCACTGCTTGAGCTAGCGGTGAGAAGTATGCAATGAGGCACCACCATCGACGCACATGGCCTCCGTAACCTTCTGAAACTCTTGCTCACCGGACTCGTCGTCCTCGTCATGATCATCGTCTTCTTGCTTCTTGTCACGGCCTTGGGCGGGCCTCTCTTGCTGGTTATCCTTGCCGCGGCGACCTCCTTGGCCGCCACGCTTCTTGCCGGATCCCTCGGCACCATCCTGGCCCTTCTCCTTGTCCCGCCTCTCATACTAAGCTTTTTGATTCTCAGCAAGCAGCTCGACTTGCCGGCAGTTCTGGAGGTCGTGGCCCTTGGTGCGGTGGATCTTGCAATACTACTTGTGGGAGCCCCCTGGCTTGTCGGCAACCGCCAAGGCCCGGCAGGCGGCGCACCCGGCAATTTCCTTGCCGGGGTCGTCTACCTTGGCCTTCTTGGCAGCGTCGGTGTCATCGGATCCCTCGATGGCAAGCATGGTCTTGCCCTTGCGTTTCCTGTTGCGATGCCGGCCCTTCTTCGTCGGGGCGGCGGTGTCTTCATCAGTAGAGTTAGTTTCCACGCTGGCGTCCTCGCCGGGGTACTTCCTTCCCTCTATAGCCCGGGCGCACCTATCGGCCAGAACATAAAGTTCGGCCACATCCTTAACCTTGTTCATCACCAGCTCTTTGCGCATCTTGCGGTTGCGCACGTTCTGATGGAACGTACTAATCACGGCGGCTGGATGAAGATCGGGGATGTTGTACTGCACCCGGCTAAACCTCTGGATGTACTTGCGCAGGGTTTCCCCTTCCTTCTGGGGGATGATATGCAAATCACTGGCCTGGCCATGAGCTTGGTGGCCTCTTGTGAAGGCACCAACGAACTCGTGGCATAGATCCGACCAAGAAGAAATGGAATCCGCCGGCAAGTGCATCAACCAAGACATGACGTTGGGCTTCGGTGCCAACGGGAAGTAATTGGCGAGCACCTTGTCGTCGTGAGCTCCGGCAGCTTGCATCGCGATGGTGTAGATGCTGAGGAACTCTAACAGATGGGTCTTGTCGTTGTACTTCTCGCCGACGTCGGGCTTGAACGTGCGGTGGGACGGCCACAGGAACTACCGTAGCTCACGGGTAAAGGCTGGGCAACCCACCTCGTAAGGTAGGCCACCGGAGCCCCCCGGTGGTGGGTGGTCCATAGTGGGTCCCGCTTATCCAACTGGTGGCGTGTATCGCGCCGGCGCTCGATAGTGGTTCGAGCGTCTTCACGGGCTCGTTCTTGAAGAACTTGGCGCTGGTCGTGGTGGGTCTGTGGGTCGGACGATGCTATGGAAACGTTATCACATGCGTCGTCACGACGGACCGGCACCGGCGGCAACTAGCGCGGGGGAGGAGAGTGTACTGTGGCTGCAGCTCCCCCGGTTCTCCCACCGCTGACATGTGGTGGCTCAACGGTGTGACACCCCCGATTTGACCGTACACTAATCATGCACACAAATGTGTACGATCAAGATCAGGGACTCACGAGAAGATATCACAACACAAATACAACATAAATAAGTCATACAAGCATCATAATACAAGCCAGGGGCCTCGAGGGCTCGAATACAAGTGCTTGATCATAGACGAGTCAGAGAAAGCAACAATATCTGAGTACAGACATAAGTTAAACAAGTTTTCCTTAAGAAGGCTAGCACAAAAGTAACAACGATCGAAAAGGCAAGGCCTCCTGCCTGGGACCTCCTAACTACTCCTCGAAGGCGAACTCCATGTAGAATCATCCTCGGATCTCTAGCTCCTGGACTCCAGCATCTGGTTGCAACAACCAGGTATAGAAAGGGGAAAAGAGGGAGAAAAGCAACCGTGAGTACTCATCCAAAGTACTCGCAAGCAAGGAGCTACACTACATATGCATGGGTATATGTGTAAAGGGGCATTACAGTGGACTGAACTGCAGAATGCCAGAATAAGAGGGGGATAGCTAGCCCTGTCGAAGACTACGCTTCTGGCCACCTCCATCTTGCAGCATGTAGAAGAGAGTAGATTGAAGTCCTCCAAGTAGCATCGCATAGCATAATCCTACCCGGCGATCCCCTCCTCGTCGCCCTGTTAGACAGCGATCACTGGGTTGTATCTGGCACTTGGAAGGGTGTATTTTATTCAGTATCCGGTTCTAGTTATCATAAGGTCAAGGTACAACTCCGGGTCGTCCTTTTACCGAGGGACACGGCTATTCGAATAGATAAACTTCCCTGCAGGGGTGCACCACATAACCCAACACGCTCGATCCCATTTGGCCGGACACACTTTTCTGGGTCATGCCCGGCCTTGTAAGATCAACACATCGCAGTCCCACCTAGGCTCAACAGAGAGGTCAACACGCCGGTCTAAATCCTATGCGCGCAGGGGTCTGGGCCCATCGCCCATTGCACACCTACACGTTGCGAGGGCGGCCGGAAGCAGACCTAGCCTAGTAGGCGTTCCAGTCCAATCCGGCGCACGCCGCTCCGTCGCTGACGTCAAGAAGAGCTTCGGCTGATACCACGACGTCGGGATATCCATAACAACTCCCGCGTAGATGGTTAGTGCGTATAGACCAAATGGCCAGACTCAGATCAAATACCCATAACTCGTTAAGCGTGTTATTTATCAGCGAACGCCGACCAGGGCCAGGCCCACCTCTCTCCTAGGTGGTCTCAACCTGCCCTGTCGCTCCGCCATAAAGTAACAGTCGGGGGCCGTCAGGAACCCAGGCCCACCTCTACCGGGATGGAGCCACCTGTCCTTTCAGCCCCCTCATCAGAATCACTTGCGGGTACTCAACGAGCCGACCCGACTTTAGTCACCACATGTGTCATGTATATAATGTATATAGTATATACCCGTGATCACCTCCCGAAGTGATCACGGCCCAGTAGTATAGCATGGCAGACGGACAAGAGTGTAGGGCCACTGATGGAACACTAGCATCCTATACTAAGCAGTAGGATAACAGGTAAGGGTAACAACTGTAGCAACAATGACAGGCTATGCATCAGGATAGGATTAACGTAAATCAGTAACATGCTACACTACTCTAATGCAAGCAGTATAGAGAAGAATAGGCGATATCTGGTGATCAAGGGGGGGGGCTTGCCTGGTTGCTCAGACAAGGAGGGGTCGTCGGTGACGTAGTCGACCACAGGGGCATCAGCATCGTCACGGGGTCTACCGAAGAGAAGAGGGGGAGAAACAGTAAATACATAGCAAGCAAGTGCATAACAGGACAACAGGCAGAGCTAGACGTGTTCTAACGCGGTATGAGGTGATACCGGTGAAGGGGGGAAACATCCGGGAAAGTATCCCCGGTGTTTCACGTTTTTGGACAGATGAACCGGGGGTGAAATGTTGCAGGTTCACTATGCTAGGGACGCGTGGCGGACGAACGGACTGCGTATTCGGATTCGTCTCGTCATTCTGAGCAACTTTCATGTACAAAGTTTTTCCATCCGAGCTACGGATTATTTTATATTAATTTTTTAAAGATTTAAATTATTTTTAGAATTTAATAAATTAATTTAATTCGAAAATTAATTAATGCATCAGCATGACGTTAGCATGACATCAGCAGAATCTGGTCAACCTGACAGGTGGGTCCTACCTGTCAGTGACTGTTACTTAATTATCATTAGTTAATTAGGTTAATTAGTTATTAGGTCAATTAATCTTAATTAATTAATATTAACATGATTAAATAAGTTAATTAAATAAGTTAATTAATTAATTAATTATTTTTATTATTTATTTATTTTTCATTTCCTTTTTTTTATTTCGTTCTGGGGTTGGGCCCTGTTTGTCATAGGCCAGGGGCGGACATGTCCGCCCGGGCCCTTTGAGCACCGGACTTGTCCGGGCTCGGCCATAGCGGGCGCGTGCGGCCATGGGCGCGCACGAGTGCGCGGACGGGCTCGGTCGCCACGCGGGCGCTGGAGCGCCGGAGGTGGCCGCGGGCGTGAGGCGCGTCGCGGCCGAGCGCGGAGCGCGCTGGAGCGGACGGTGCGGACAACAGGCGAGGCTAGCGCGCGGGTGCGCGCGTGCTCCGCGCGAGCACGAGCACCGGGCGGCGCGTGAACGACAGCGGGACGGCGCGAGTAACAGAGGGGAAGGGAGGCCGGGGGCCTCACCGGCGTTTTTGCAGGGGCACAAGGGCGTCGAGGCTCGGGGGCGACCCGTGGGGAGGAGGACGGGGACGATCGACGACGGAGTGGAGAAGAGGACGACGGGGGCGAGGCTCGTGGAGCTCCGGGGAGGTCGCGGTGGCGCGGATCAACAGCGACGCTGGGGAGGAGCGGCGATGGCGTCCGGCGTGGTCGTCCCGGTCGGCGGCGACGGTCGGGTCCGGTGAGGAGGAGGTCGTGGCACGGGCGAGAGGGAGGGGGGTCGTCGGCAGGGCGAGGCGCGGGGCGACGTCGGAGCGAGGCGGGGAGGCGAGGTCGTTGGGGCGGCGTCGGGGCGAGGCGGGGAGGCAAGGTCGTCGGGGCGGCGTCGGGGCGAGGCGGGGAGGCGATGTCGTCGGGGCGGCGTCAGGGCGAGGCGGGGAGGCGAGGTCGTCGGGGCGGCGTCGCCCCGATTGGATTGGGGGAGAGAGAGCGATAGGGGGATCGAGGGGGAGTGGGGAATGGGGATCGGGCTAGGGTTCGGTCGGTCGGGGGGATAAGGGGGAATGGGGTGGGCCTCCTGGTGGCCTGGATGCCCAGTTGGGCCGAATGGCCCAGGGGGAGGGGGGCTTTGTCTTTCCTTTTTTTCTGTTTTCTTTTCTTTATCTATTTTCTTTTCTATTTTATTCTTTTAATTTCTGTTTTATAAAATATAAATACAACTCCTAAATTAATGTTATAATTTATTCTACTGCCCCAAGAAGTTTGACACCTGATTAAAATAGTTTGCATTATTATTATTTTTAAAAGGCATTTAATTAATTGTCATAGCTGCTGTTTTAATTACTTTAGAGCCTTTAAACATTTTATCAAAGCTTGGTCTCTCCACCATAATTGCTTACGATTTATTTGAAACAACCCGAACATTTTAGTTTTAATTTTTGAAAACTTTTGTTGTTTGCCATATTTTGAATTTGAATTTTGATCCGGTTTTGAACTAACGCGAGATTATCAACACTAACAGAGGTGACGTGGCATCATTAGCGTAGGTTTACTGTAGCATAATTATCCGGCGTCACAATTCTCCTCCACTACAAGAAATCTCGTCCCGAGATTTAAGAGGGAAGTAAAGGGGGAAGGTTCGGGTTACAAAATTCTAGGGAGCGTTCTTGGTCTTGGTTGTTCTTCTCGAAGAGGTTGATCCATTACATTGATGTCTATATTCTGTTGTTTCAGGTCATCATGATAAAGTTGTCGTCCTTTCTTCGGGAACTCCATCGTACTTACGACAGAGTAAGGGGGGTATTCTGGAAGAACGGACTTCTGCAGGGTTTACTATCTGGTCAATATCATCGGGGAAGGTGGCGGAAAGTATCTCTCGAACTAAATCTTAAGAAAAGCCGAGAGGAAGTAAGAAAGTACCATGAGATGTTTCAAACGGGTAGGCAATCGTTCGAAGCCTGAAACAAAGTGTGAAAGGGGTTCAAAGCAATCGGAATAAGTATTATGTCTGATACCAGTATAGATCAGTAGGACGGTGGTCCGTGAATTACATACGAGGCCACGTGCGATGAATAAATTTGGGAACAGGGGGTGCACAGGAGAGTCAGGTTTCGATCCTGTGGAACTGTGGGTTATGGGCCCACCATGTGGGTTAAAAGTAGGAAGGGCGGTGACATCTTGCACGATCATGATAGCAAGGCATGTCAGAGGGTAGCCTGTCAGTTATATGTTAGCAACATCGTCGGTACCAAGGGCGAGGGACGAAGAGAACCATTTTCCTGCTCGTTGAAACGAGGCGGACCATTAGGCAAAGTTCTCGTCCATCGGTGGTTACCGAAATGTCACCAACAATAGTAACAGGGTCTTGCTGACAGAATTGTACACCGAGGTGTTTACATAAGCAGGAGAATATTACTGCTTAGATCATATAGAACTCAAGAAGGGTTAAACAAAAGAATGGAAAGGAAAATATCATTATCAGATTTAAACAGAACAATGGAAAGGAAAATGTGTTTAAACACATATTTCAAGGGTATATTCTTCCCAAGGGTAAGCAGAGCATGATATCCATGTTGGGATATAACGTAGAAAACCCTTTAGGAAAGAGGAGAGAAATTTCATGCCATTACCCATACAACGGTGTTTGGATAATTGATAAAGAAGGTTTAGCATTATGCTTCAATTGTTCTTATTGAAATTCGGAGTACCACAGACATGCTTCGAGATAGCATTGACATGGTCTTCAAGCAAAAGACAGACTTGGAATACACAAGGATTCATCAGGAACAACATATAGAATAAGTCTTTCAATTTCCTCATGGAAGAATGGTTAACCTTGATAAAAAGGAAATTATAACAAAAGGTCCTCTGGCTAGGGGTGCTAAGCAAAGACACCACCTTATGGAGTTATGTAGAGACCAATGTTATAACTCTTGGAAATATGTTCCAACCATCATATCTGACCGAGATTCAGATCTGATTGGTGTCACGATTCCTCAGACTTAGGATGCCTAAGAATAAAAAGGTGCAACACCAATTGACGAGATGACATTGTAAGATTCTCGGGAAACGAACTATGGAACCGAGTTCCGAAACAAGAGTCCATCAGTATACCAACGAGAGGATGAGGAGGTGGCTGATTGACTCAGCGACAATCCATTGAGATTTCCAAAAGATGGATTTCCACAACTATGTGACCAAGGAGATAACATTAGCTAGATCGAATGATATAATGAGGTATGCTCGAGGAAAACATACCCAATTAAACATTGGTTGAAAAGTGCACCTGAATTATGGGATGGGTTGCACGACCAACGTCAGAATGGTGATTCAATAATCAATAGTCTAAGAATGAACGGCCGACCATTGACTTCAAAGCAATAGGGTTGCTAGAAGTTTTAGAATCCGAACAACGCAGTTCACCTGTTGGTATCCCGGTTAGAATCAACACGTGAACCTGGAAATGAATGGAGATGGCGAGAAGTATTACTATATCAGGAATTCTTAAGAGGTGGGGCAATCCTCACAACATCCTTGACATGAAAGACAGTAATACTTCAATGTAGAGCATAACATAAGCTGGTTAGCAAGGAAATCAAGGTACAACACAAAACACGAACAAGTTTGTGTTGAATGGAAGGCAATAAAATGGTCGATGATAAAACAAATCATCAAGGGCAAGGATGGTATTTCTCATCCAGAATTCGATAGATATCTTGGAAGAAGTCAAATTGTTGACAATGATCACGACAAATTTGTCGAGAGGTTTTCAAGAAGATGTAATTGATCGACGATGACATCAAGTCCAAGGAATGATGAAAGCGAAAGGTTATTGGAACCACGGTTAGGACACAAACTCGAAGTCAAGTTTGCTGTTCAAGGAGAAGTGATATGACGAGGAAGATTGACGCAAGATTAGCTCACTGTTGAAATTTGTGCGCTGGGAAGGTCCAGGTAGCACAGTTAAAATTCAGCACGATAATGATGTAGCCAATCATGCTAGGAATGACGTGATCGGGTACAAACTCATAAGTAAAGAAGATTACTAAGAGTTGTTTAATCGCAGTCCGAACTCGATTCAGTTATCGGTGGTTTTGAGTATTTAAAAACTCGAAGCCCGTGAAAAATTGGAATCAATGAGAATGTAGCACTTGATGGAGAACTCATAATAAGGTATGCAGTTCCTTGATAATCTTGAGATACCAGGGGGGTAATACTCGACGACAAACCAAAGTAGAGGTTGGACTGGGGTATTGCTCTGCAGAAGACAAGTGCTTAAACTTGCACGAGAAATGGTATTTAAAAGAGAACATGGTTGGAACCACGATTGCAAAATGCCAGATCCCAGATATAAGATGAACTTATACCATGGGAATAATTAATTTTAAGAAAAGCTTTAATGATAAGATCTACATCGTGTCCATGGGCATGAACGCAAAGTTCAAGGTCGACTCCCACTTCTTCAATGCATAACCTTTCATTCACTTCTCGCGTTTGATGAAGTTGCAGTGTTGAAAATGTTTATCTGGCAAAATACCAGAAGAGTATGACTCATGAAAACTTTCGAGTTCACACATATTAAGAAAGGCATAGGTTCAACCCATCGGGGCATCGTGGAAACATATACCACAAGCTTCAGGGGTAAATAACTCAAGCTCGATAGTAGAGCATGGGTGTCAAAACGAGAGGATACAATTTACTAAAGGCATTATGTAGCAGGGAAAGAACTCACAAGGTGATTAAATATGAGGGCACTGTCGGATAATAATCTAACAAAGGATTTGGTGGTCCACAAAGGGATCAGATGTGAGCATCGGTACTCAACTAGAGGAAGAAAGAACGCAAGGGGATCAGATTATAGAAACAACTGGCTAACTCAAAGCTCAAATGCAAAGGAATTATGATTTCCAAATCAAGGGATCAGAAGCAAATGCTCTGATTAAGGATGGATAAGTTGAATAGCCTTAGGGGTACAATCGATGGCAATTTGATTGGTCGATACCAGCTCATGTTTAAAATGACGTTTGATCCAGAAGGAAGAATCCTAGGATCTGATTGAGGATTGTGAGCATTCACAATATTTTGAATCAACAGACTCAAAATGATAAAGACAAGGAATGACAATAAGATTACGAGACTTATGGGATTAACCATAATGCAAGCAAGCAAGAATTTCAAGAGCAATAGGCTCCTGAGGATTTTTGGAAGATCGAATAGTATTTTGAAGACTATTGTGGAATACTTGAATCAACTGGGGATGAGAGGATACTCGGTAAGTGCGAGAATTATCCGTAGGGTTATTCAGGTGACAAAGAATAGCAAGGCAGTAAGCTCAAAGGATTCTCGGAACAACAGAGAGAATTTCGGGGTATCTTGTAATAACAAGATCAACTGGGAAACATTGTATGAGTGGCGAGTATACGTGGTTATCCATAGGGGTTTATCGATGAAAGGGAATTGCAAAAGCGATGAACACAAGTTCTCGGGTTGTCAGCGGAGAGTATCTTCAGGGTCTTCATGGGCAGCAGACGATCATCAGTAATAAGGGGCTCTCCGGGTGAAAGTGATAACGAGATCCTAATGTTAGATTTAGCAAAATTCACTTAACCCGAATAGAAGAGAGATCAGAGTGCCAGAGTATAGACAAGGAGTAAAAGATCCTAATACCACCCAATGGCGACGTGGGCCCGTAAGACACACAGCCATGTTAGTAAAAGTTTTCAATGACTAGACTCGACTTCGGCCAAGGAGTTGGAAAGGGGGATTCCTACAGGCAGTTGGCTCTGATACCAACTTGTGACGCCCCCGATTTGACCGTACACTAATCATGCACGCAAATGTGTACGATCAAGATCAGGGACTCATGAGAAGATATCACAACACAACTCTACAACATAAATAAGTCATACAAGCATCATAATACAAGCCAGGGGCCTCGAGGGCTCGAATACAAGTGCTCGATCATAGACGAGTCAGCGGAAGCAACAATATCTGAGTACAGACATAAGTTAAACAAGTTTGCCTTAAGAAGGCTAGCACAAAAGTAGCAACGATCGAAAAGGCAAGGCCTCCTGCCTGGGACCTCCTAACTACTCCTCGAAGCCGAACTCCATGTAGAATCATCCTCGGGATCTCTAGCTCCTGGACTCCAGCATCTGGTTGCGACAACCAGGTATAGAAAGGGGAAAAGAGGGAGAAAAGCAACCGTGAGTACTCATCCAAAGTACTCGCAAGCAAGGAGCTACACTACATATGCATGGGTATATGTGTAAAGGGCCATATCAGTGGACTGAACTGCAGAATGCCAGAATAAGAGGGGGATAGCTAGTCCTGTCGAAGACTACGCTTCTGGCCACCTCCATCTTGCAGCATGTAGAAGAGAGTAGATTGAAGTCCTCCAAGTAGCATCGCATAGCATAATCCTACCCGGCGATCCCCTCCTCGTCGCCCTGTTAGAGAGCGATCACCGGGTTGTATCTGGCACTTGGAAGGGTGTGTTTTATTCAGTATCCAGTTCTAGTTGTCATAAGGTCAAGGTACAACTCCGGGTCGTCCTTTTACCGAGGGACACGGCTATTCGAATAGATAAACTTCCCTGCAGGGGTGCACCACATAACCCAACACGCTCGATCCCATTTGGCCGGACACACTTTTCTGGGTCATGCCCGGCCTCGTAAGATCAACACGTCGCAGCCCCACCTAGGCTCAACAGAGAGGTCAACACGCCGGTCTAAATCCTATGCGCGCAGGGGTCTGAGCCCATCGCCCATTGCACACCTGCACGTTGCGAGGGCGGCCGGAAGCAGACCTAGCCTAGTAGGCGTTCCAGTCCAATCCGGCGCGCGCCGCTCCGTCGCTGACGTCAAGAAGAGCTTCGGCTGATACCACGACGTCGGGATACCCATAACTACTCCCGCGTAGATGGTTAGTGCGTATAGACCAAATGGCCAGACTCAGATCAAATACCCAGAACTCGTTAAGCGTGTTATTTATCCGCGAACGCCGACCAGGGCCAGGCCCACCTCTCTCCTAGGTGGTCTCAACCTGCCCTGTCGCTCCGCCACAAAGTAACAGTCGGGGGCCGTCAGGAACCCAGGCCCACCTCTACCGGGATGGAGCCACCTGTCCTTTCAGCCCCCTCATCAGAATCACTTGCGGGTACTCAACGAGCCGACCCGACTTTAGTCACCACATGTGTCATGTATATAATGTATATAGTATATACCCGTGATCACCTCCCGAAGTGATCACGGCCCAGTAGTATAGCATGGCAGACGGACAAGAGTGTAGGGCCACTGATGGAACACTAGCATCCTATACTAAGCAGTAGGATAGCAGGTAAGGGTAACAACTGTAGCAACAATGACAGGCTATGCATCAGGATAGGATTAACGGAAAGCAGTAACATGCTACACTACTCTAATGCAAGCAGTATAGAGAAGAATAGGCGATATCTGGTGATCAAGGGGGGGGCTTGCCTGGTTGCTCAGACAAGAGGAGGGGTCGTCGGTGACGTAGTCGACCACAGGGGCATCAGCATCGTCACGAGGTCTATCGAAGAGAAGAGGGGGGAGAAACAGTAAATACATAGCAAGCAAGTGCATAACAGGACAACAGGCAGAGCTAGACGTGTTCTAACGCGGTATGAGGTGATACCGGTGAAGGGGGGAAACATCCGGGAAAGTATCCCTGGTGTTTCACGTTTTTGGACAGATGAACCGGGGGTGAAATGTTGCAGGTTCACTATGCTAGGGACGCGTGGCGGACGAACGGACTGCGTATTCGTATTCGTCTCGTCGTTCTGAGCAACTTTCATGTACAAATTTTTTCCATCCAAGCTACGGATTATTTTATATTAATTTTTAAAGATTTAAATCATTTTTAGAATTTAATAAATTAATTTAATTCGAAAATTAATTAATGCATCAGCATGACGTCAGCGTGACATCAGCAGAATCTGGTCAACCTGACAGGTGGGTCCCACCTGTCAGTGACTGTTAGTTAATTATCAGTAGTTAATTAGGTTAATTAGTTATTAGGTTAATTAATCTTAATTAATTAATATTAACATGATTAAATAAGTTAATTAATTATCTTATTTATTTATTTATTTTTCATTTCCTTTTTTTATTTCGTTCTGGGGCTGGGCCCCGTTTGTCATAGGCCAGGGGCGGACATGTCCGCCCGGGCCCTTTGAGCACCGGACTTGTCCGGGCTCGGCCATAGCGGGCGCGGGCGCACGGGCGAGCGGGCGCGCGTGCGGCCGTGGGCGCGCACGAGCGCGCGGACGGGCTCGGTCGCCGCGCGGGCGCTGGAGCGCCGGAGGTGGCCGCGGGCGTGAGGCGCGGTGCGGCCGAGCGCGGAGCGCGCCGGAGCGGACGACGGTGCGGACAACAGGCGAGGCTAGCGCGCAGGTGCGCGCGTGCTCACCGCGAGCACGAGCACCAGGCGGCGCGTGAACGACAGCGGGACGGCGCGAGTAACAGAGGGGAAGGGAGGCCGGGGGCCTCACCGGCGTTTGCAGGGGCACAAGGGCGTCGAGGCTCGTGGGCGACCCGTGGGGAGGAGGACGGGGACGATCGACGACGGAGTGGAGAAGAGGACGACGGGGGCGAGGCTCGTGGAGCTCCGGGGAGGTCGCGGTGGCGCAGATCGACGGCGACGCTGGGGAGGAGCGGCGATGGCGTCCGGCGTGGTTGTCCCGGTCGGCGGCGACGGTCGATCCGGTCGGGTCCGGTGAGGAGGAGGCCGTGGCACGGGCGCGAGGGAGGGGGGTCGTCGGCAGGGCGCAGGGCGAGGCGTGGGGCGACGTCGGGGCGAGGCGGGGAGGCGAGGTCGTTGGGGCGGCGTCGGGGCGAGGCGGGGAGGCGAGGTCGTCGGGGTGGCGTCGGGGCGAGGCGGGGAGGCGAGGTCGTCGGGGCGGCGTCGCCCCGATTAGATCAAGGGAGTGGGGAGGAGAGAGCGAGAGGGGGATCGAGGGGGAATGGGGAATGGAGATCGGGCTAGGGTTCGGTCGGTCGGGGGGATAAGGGGGAATGGGGTGGGCCTCCTGGTGGCCTGGATGCCCAGTTGGGCCGAATGGCCCAGGGGGAGGGGGGCTTTGTCTTTCCTTTTTTTCTTTTTTGTTTTCTTTTCTTTATCTATTTCATTTTCTATTTTATTCTTTTAATTTCTGTTTTATAAAATATAAATACAACTCCTAAATTAATGTTATAATTTATTCTACTGCCCCAAAAAGTTTGACACCTGATTAAAATAGTTTGCATTATTATTATTTTTAAAAGGCATTTAATTAATTGTCATAGCTGCTGTTTTAATTACTTTAGAGCCTTTAAACATTTTATCAAAGCCTTGTCTCTCCACCATAATTGCTTACGATTTATTTGAAACAACCCGAACATTTTAGTTTTAGTTTTTGAAAACTTTTGTTGTTTGCCATATTTTGAATTTGAATTTTGATCCGGTTTTGAACTACCGCGAGATTATCAACACTAACAGAGGTGACGTGGCATCATTAGCGTAGGTTTACTGTAGCATAATTATCCGGGCATCACAAACGGAGCGCCGGCCCGAGGGCCCCGCCGGTCGCGGATCATCTTTATTGGCGACGGCGACGAGGCTCCGGATTCTGGCTCTCCACTCGTCGAGCTTCTCCGCAGCAGAAGGGAAGTCAAGGAGCAATTGTGCGCACGCCAAAGCCTCTGCTGGCATGGGTGGTGGCGACAGCTGCGTGGACCGCGGCGTGCTCCGACTTCTAACCACGTTAGAAGGAGCTCTATCACGGCCCAGCTGCTGCGTGCCAATTTCGCCAGCACTTCGGCGGGCATGCTGGACTCCTTCATCCCGCGGACGATGCACAGGGCTCTTCCCACGGCGGTGTCCAGGGTCACCGGCGTGGTGACGCTGCTCGTCATGCACACCATGGGAAGAGCGCGCTATGGGCGCCGGGGTGGGCGTCTTGGAGGTCGCTGCGCCGCCTGTAGGGGGCACAGCGACGCCCCTGGAGGGCTCCACGCCGCCAGCGGGGGGCCCAGCCCCATCTTTGGATTTGGCGATGCGCGACCCGTCGTTTGGCGCACGAACGACGGCGCTGGCCAGGCTCTGACTTCCAGAGTGATGCTGGTGCTCGCGGGCCGCAGCTCGGGTTCTGTCCGCGACCGGCCCGCTGCTCGTCTGCACTGGCACGGGCCGTTCGGCTCCCGACGAGCCAATCGCCGTGATCGTCTTCTTCTTAGTAGCCATGGCGATGTAGAACTGCTAGGCTAACTGCTAGATCAGATTCTCACGACTGCGCCTTCCCCTACCTAGCGCGCCAAAGATGTCGGGGAAACGACACCTATGGGATAACTGGAATCCCTTCTACGGTTGGCGGGCGCGGGGTTGTGAGAAGAGTAGGTCTAACAGGAAGCACACGGATCGTTTACCCAGGTTCGGGCCGCGAGGATGCGTAATACCCTAGTCCTGCTTTGGTGGATGTATTGAGTGTTCTTGTGTTCTTGAGCTAGCTACGGGGTGTAACTTGCCCAAAAGAGCCGCATCCCTCTCCTGGTCGCCTCGGGCCTCCTTTTATAGGCAAAAGGGGTCGCCACAGTGGCACACAGGAGGTGGAAAGATGTACAGCGCGCGAGCTTATCTCCCGGTGTTATGGGACAAAGCACATTAAATGCGCTACTTAGGTGTCTATTAGCTTTATCGAGGACAGGAACGACGCCCGTCCCATCCGTCGGTGCTCCGCCTCGCTTCGACACGTGCCCAGGCCAGCGATGCGTGCGGTGCCATGTAGGCAGGCAGGCTGCTGAGGTGGCACGGTGGTGGAGCCTTCACGAAGATCTGCATACCACCACGCAGGTGCTTGCTGAGTTGGCGTAGAGGCCGCCCGTCACCACGCAGGTGCCTGACCAGCTGGTTGAGCTAGCTGCTGCTTGGGGACGGCGGTGGAGTCTTGGCTGGTGCGGGCCTAGCAGTGGCCCCGCTGATGCCCTCGGGAAGGGTCTTGCCGGGGGCCCAGGAAGGGTCTTGCCGGGGACCCGGCAAGGGTCTTGCCGTGGCGTTGCAGTCATCCCCGGCAAGGCGCTTGCCGAGGGCCTGGTGGATCCCTCGGCGAGGATCCCGCTGAGGGTCGTCGTCTTCTGGTCCTCATCTGATCGTGCGTTTATGATCTTGACAAAGATCTGCATGCCACCACGGAGGTGCCTCCCGAGCCTTGGTTCCAATGTAGTTGTTGACAGCGTTTGGAACCCTTGGGCTCAAGGGTGGTCGCTCTGCTGGCATTGGGCAAGTTGCCCCGGCAAGGCCCTTGCCGGGGCCGCGGAGGCTACCCCGGCAAGAGCCTTGCCGTGGGAGTCCACCTCGCCCTCTTGCTCTTTGGTGTTTCTAGTCTTAGCGTTGCCTCGGTTGTCTTGCGCCTCGGCTTCTCTCCGGCTTCCCCCTTCTGCCCTGCTAGGTGTGGCCGTGGCGCGTGGCTCTGACTGCCCGTGCACAAGTAAAGGGGTCAAAAGGAGAGCCCCTACTTTTGTACACTGACACAAGATATACATTTTTCTCATCAAGATAAGCATACTTCAAAGTGTCTGGCAATTGTTTTAATTCAAACACAGGATCACCTTAAGGTGGAGGAGGTCCTCCTAGAGTTTCAATAGGCAAATTGTGTTTAAGCAGAGGTTGTTGTTCAAAGAAAATTTTATCTATTTCATTTCTTTCACGCAAGTGCATATCATTTTCATGGTCTAGCAAATATTGTTCTAGTGGATCAGTAGGAGGCATAGCAATAGAAGCAAGACCAATTATTTCATCCTTACTAGGTAGTTCTTTCTTATGAGGTTGCCTACTAAACTTAGAGAAATTAAAATCATGAGACTCATCACCAAAGCTAACACTGACAGTTTGTTTATGGCAATCTATAGTAGCATTGACAGTGTTCAAGAAAGGTCTACCAAAGATAATGGGACAAAATTCATCTTGCGGGGAACCAAGAACTAGAAAATCAGTAGGATATTTTATTTTCCCACACAATACTTTAACATCTCGAACAATCCCAAGTGGTGTGATGGTGTCTCTATTTGCAAGTTTAATAGTAACATCTATGTCTTCTATTTTAGCGGGTGCTATGACATTCATAATTTCTTGGTATAAGGTAAAAGGAATAGCACTCACACCAGCACCTAAGTCACATAAACAACTGAGACAACATGCATGCCAACAACAGGTCTATGTTTATCTTTTTCATCGGGTTTAGCAATTCTAGCAGCTTAATCACAAAATAAATAACATGCCCGTCAATATTTTCTACCAGGAGATCTCTAACCATAGCAACACTAGGTTCTACTTTAATTGGCTCAGAGGGTTTAGGTGCTTTAATATTACTTTTGTGAACCACAATTGATACCTTAGCATGTTCCTTTATCCTAACAGGGAAAGGTGCTTTCTAAAAATAAGCAGTAGGCACAACTAGATCAACATTGTAGATAATAGTTTCATCTTTAGCTTTAATCAGTTCTTTAACTTCTTAATTAATAGGTGGATAATATTTAAACCACTTCTCCTTAGCGAGATCAACATGAGTAGCAAATGATTCACAAAAAGAGGCTACTATCTCAGAGTCAAGTCCATATTTAGTGCTAAACTTGTGAAAAGCATCGGTATTCATAAAAGATTTAACACAATCAAACTCAAGCTTAATGGCTGACTCTTTACCTTTGTCGAGTTCCCAATATTCAGAGTTGCGTTTAATTCTTTCTAAAAGATCCCACCTAAATTCAATAGTCTTCTTCATAAAAGAACCAGTACAAGAAGTATCGAGCATGGATTGATCATCACGAGAAAGCCGAGCATAAAAGTTCTGAATAATAATTTCTCTCGAGAGCTCATGATTGGACATGAATATAACATTTACTTAAGCCTCCCCCAAGCTAGAGCGATACTTTCTCCTTCACGAGGCCAAAAATTATATATATAATTCCGATCATGATGAACTAGATGCATAGGATAAATTTTTTGGTGAAATTCCAATTTCAAACAATTCCGGTTCCAAGATCCAATAACAAGGCATAGCCTATACCATGTCAATGCTTTTCCCTTCAAAGATAAAGGGAAAACCTTCTTCTCACCTTCATCTCTGGGTAAACCTGCAAGCTTAAATAATCCACAAATTTCATCCACATAGATCAAGTGCATATCAGGATGTTCTGTTCCATCTCCTGCATAAGGATTAGCTAGTAGTTGTTCTATCATACCTGAAGGAATTTCATAACCAATATTTTTTAGTAGGTGCAATAGGTTGAGGGGCAACTAATTCAGCTTTCGGTCGAGCTGAAGATACCCCGAACAAACCCCTCAAAGGATGGTTTTCCATAGTAGCAAGTGACAATAAATTTCAGCATGTAGTATAAAGTTTTCCTTACCAAGAGCGCTTCCTTCCCTGGCAACAGCACCATAAACGAGTCTTGATGACTCACAAGTATAGGGGGTCAATCGTAGTCCTTTCGATAAGTAAGAGTGTCGAACCCAACGAGGAGCACAAGGAAATGACAAGTGGTTTTTAGCAAGGTATTTTCTGCAAGCACTGAAATAGTCGGTAACAGGTAGTTTGATAGCAAGATAATTTCTAAGGGATAAGTAACGGTAACGGTAAATAAAGTGCAGCAAGGTAGCCCAATCCTTTTGTGGCAAAGGACAGGCCAAAACGGTCTCTTATAATAAGCAAAGTTTTCTTGAGGGCACACGAGAATTTCATCTAGTTACTTTCATCATGTTGGTTTGATTCGCGTTCGCTACTTTGACAATTTGATATGTGGGTGGACCGGTGCTGGGGTGCTATTCTAGCTTGAACAAACCTCCCACTTATGATTAACCCCCTCGCAGGTATCCGCAACTATGAGAAAAGTATTAAGATAAAATCTAACCATAGCATTAAACATTTGGATCAAAATCGGTCCCTTACGAAGTAGCGCATAAACTAGGGTTTAAGCTTCAGTTAGTCTAGCAACCCATCATCTAATAACTACTCCACGGTGCATTCCCTTAGGTCCAAAGATGGTGAAGTGCTATGTAGTTGAAGTTCACATGACACCACTAAGGGCATCACGACATACATATCATCAAAATATCGAACACATCAAGTTCACGTGATTACTTGCAACATGATTTCTCCCGTGACCTCAAGAACAAAAGTAACTAATCAGAAATGATAATCATGTTCAAGATCATAGGGATATTAAATAGAATAATGGATCTGAACATATAATCTTCCACTAAATAAACCATACAGTAATCAACTACAGGACGTAATCAACACTACCAGTCACCCACAGGTACCAATCTGAGGTTCCGGTACAAAGATTGAACACAAGAGATGAACTAGGGTTTGAGAGGAGATGGTGCTTGATGGCTCGTGTCCGCATCAGTATTTTCCCTGGAGAGGAAGGGATGATGCAGCACAGCTACGGTAGGTGTTTCCCTCAGTGATAAGACCAAGGTTATCAAACAAGTAGGAGAACCACGCAACACTATGTAAACGGTGCCTGCACCCGGGTAAAATATAGATAAATTTGTAGTAGATTGGATAAATAGATCTCGCGGAAATGAGAAATAAAATAAATAAGAAAAAATGCAGCAAGGTATTTTTGGGTTTTTGGATTAATAGATCTGGAAATAAAAGAGGCAAATAATAGATTGGAAAGCAAATATGATGAAGAATAGACCCGGGGGCCGTAGATTTCACTAGTGGCTTCTCTCGAGAAAAATAGCACACGGTGGGTAAACAAATTATTGTTGGCCAAATGATAGAACTTCAAATAATAATGACGATATCCGGGCAATGATCACTATATAGGCATCACGTCCAAGATTAGTAGACCGAATCCTGCCTGCATCTACTACTATTACTCCACACATCGACCGCTATCCAGGATGCATCTAGTGTATTAAGTTCATGGACAAATGGAGTAATGCAATAAGAACGATGACATCATGTAGACAAGATCTATTTATGTAGGAATAGACCCCATCTTCTTATCTTTAATAGCAACGATACATACGTTTCATGTCCCCTTTTGTCACTGGGACTGAGCACCGTAAGATCGAACCCATCACAAAGCACCTCTTCCCATGGCAAGAAAAATTGATCTAGCTGGCCTAACTAAACCAAAGATTTGAAGAAGAAATACGAGGATATAAGCAATCATGCATATAAGAGATCAAAACTAAAATTATTTTCATGGATAAAATAGATCTGATCATAAACTCAAAGTTCATCAGATCCCAACAAACACACCGCAAAAAGAGTTACATCAAATAGATCTCCAAGAGACCATTGTATTTGAAATCAAAAGAGAGAGAGAGAGAGGAAGCCATCTAGCTACTGCCTACGGACCCATAGGTCTATAATGAACTACTCACGCATCATCTGAGAGGCACCAATGAGGATGATGAACACCTCCGTGATGGTGTCTAATTGGATCTGGTGGTTGTGGAACTTGCGGCGGCTGGCATTGTGTTTCGTTGACACCCCTAGGGTTTTTGGATTTTGGGGGTATTTATAGAATAAAGAGGCGGTGCGGGAGGCCACTGAGGTGGGCACAACCCACTAGGGCGCGCCTGGGCCCCCAGGCGCGTCCAGGTGGGTTGTGCCCCCTAGGGGCACCCCTCTGGTACTTCTTCGGCCCAAGTTGTTCCTTATGGTCCAGAAAAAATCTCCAAAAAGTTTCGCTGCGTTTGGACTACGTTTGGTGTTGATTTTTTGTGAAGTAAAAAACAAGCAAAAAACAGCAACTCACACTGGGCACTATGTCAATAGGTTAGTCCCAAAAAATGATATAAAGTTGCTATAAAATGATTGTAAAACATCCAAGAATGATAATATAACAGC
This sequence comes from Triticum aestivum, assembly GCF_018294505.1. Taxonomy (NCBI): domain Eukaryota; kingdom Viridiplantae; phylum Streptophyta; class Magnoliopsida; order Poales; family Poaceae; genus Triticum; species Triticum aestivum. Next base: position 155,055,445 of record NC_057805.1, read on the forward strand.
ATGGAACAAGCAAAAATTATCGATACGTTGGAGACGTACCAGCATCCCCAAGCTTAATTCCTACTCGTCCTCGAGTAGGTAAATGATAAAAACATAATTTTTTATGTGGAATGCTGCCTAACATGTTCATCACATATTCTTTTCTTTTGTAGCATGGACATTTCGTTTTTTATATGATTCAAAGCAATAGTCTAGTTTTGACATGAAGATTTCAATACTGAAGTATATCAACAAGCAACCATGTCTTTCAAAATATCAACACTAAAGCGTCCCTAGCCCATCATGTTCAATCATTGATCCATTCATGAAACATACTCGCATATTAGCTATACCTAATGCTCAAGTGCGATCATAGTGCCCCTTAGTTAGTGCTTTATAAGAGAATATGGAGACTCAAATAAAAATAAAAATTGCATAAAGTAAATAGAAAGGCCCTTCGCGGAGGGAGGTAGAGATTTGTAGAGGTTCCAAAGCTGAAAGCGAAAAAGATACAGATAAAACATTTTGGGTGGCAAGCTTTTCCTATTAACGAAATCGATCGAGTAGTTCCCAATACTTTCCATGCTAGATATATCATAGGCGGTTCCAAACAGAAAATAAAGTTTATTTCTTTTTGCACCATACTTTCACATTCCACGGCTAACTCACTACTAGGAAAAGGCATGTTAGTGGCGCACCTGTTTTGGCCATTAATGGCGCACTACAGGTGCGCCACTATCATCACGCCATTAGTAACTAATACTAATGGCGCACCCCTGGTGCGCCATTAGTATACCAGACAGTAGTGGCGCACCAGGCAGTGCGCCATTAGTATGTCCCCTGGTGCGCCATTAGTATGCCTCCCAGGGGGCCATATTTACCTTGTGCTCTGGGTTACTAATGGCACACTAACAGATAATGCGCCACTAGTATTTTTTATAACAGTGCGCCACTAATGTGATGTATGGTGCGCCACTAGTATGAATATTAGGATTTTTTTTTTCTTTTCTGATATTTGCACAGGTTACAAAATATATTACTGCATAGAATATAGACAGCAAAACATATAAACAGCAGATTCATCGAATACAATAGAAGATTAGTCTCCGAATACAATTCATCATATTAGCTAGTCTCCGAATTCAAAATACCGAACAAAGTTAGAACATTACAAGTCTCGAGACCGCGAGTAGCGAGTTTGTCTTCACATTACAAGTCGATATCGATCATCTAAACTACCATCACATAGAAGAGAGCTACGGTCATCACGATGAGCATCATCGCGATGAAACTGGTCTTCATCCGGTTCCTCCTCCGCTCCCTCCTCTCTCCCACTAGATAGAGCGCATATCCAGCTTCCGCCTCCGCCCTAGTGGTGTACCCTTTGTAACTGTTACCGCTGAAACGGTGAACCTGTCTCCGACACTCCTCCCATTCGTCATAGACTCCGGGAACCTTACCCTTGTACACGACATACGACGGCATCTCTATGCACTAGCCAAACAAAATGTTAGTAGCAATTCACAGACAGTACATAAGCAATATATAAGTATGCAACAAAAGGATCGGAAGAGAAAAGCAAGACATTAATAGCATGATTCATGGTCCTACTAATAAATAGCATCGATTACATATAAGTTGAGCGACTATCCAAACCAAAGAGACATACAAGTTCATTAAAGTTTAATTACAACATGAGCTAATCGATATTTCAGAACTACATAGCATCACTACTTTCGACTCGACTCAGGGACCGGAGCGTGCATGAAGCCGCCGTCTGTCGTGATGGTCATGAAATCGCGGGTGTTGTCAGCCTGCATTTGTAGCGTTGTTTCTATCTCACTGTTGGACGGTTGATATCTGAGGTAGAACTGCCCCGAGGTACGAAGGACATCTTGATGGATGATTTCCGCAAACTCCGACTGGATGCAAAAGAATTCTTGTCTGATGTCCGCGTCCTAGATTGCCGACAAGCGTGCGGCCCAATCTTTGAGATTATTTGGTAGCAGAAGGTGATTATGGTCCCGTACGATCACCCGCATGTGATGGAGGGCATAGTAGGCATCATTCTGACTGCCAGGCGGCTGCTTGACGCAGGGGAACGTCGTATTGTGGGTGAACACATGCTTGTCGTACCTACGAACTGGCCTGCTGAAGGTGCCTCCAGATCTGGCGTAGCCGGGGAGAACATCATCAAGAACTTTCTTGATATTTGTGTAGTCTTTCTTCGATTGACGGTCCGAGTCGAAATACGTGGCCATGGAATATTTCGGGCTTAAGAGGATGAGTGTGCAATGTGTGTCACTGCACAAAACACGGAATGTTAGAAAAAAAAGAACGATTGAAATCTAAGAAATCATATGTTACGGGGCGGTGAGGGGATGACTTAATCGGGAAAGTAAGGCACGAGGAAGTTATCCTTATCTGGGTTTGCCATAATGACGCCTTCGAGGTATGAACTCGCGACTTGCCGGTCCCCAGCGCTGCCCAAGATCTTGGCACGCATGTAGAAGGGGTCGACTATCACGATGTCCGGGGTCTTGTCTCTAATGATCCGCATCTCCATACTCAGCGAAAATAGCCGAACGAAGGTGTAGTGCAGCGGATGAAGGTTAAACATAGCGAAGATGTCATCAAACCGCAGGACGATCGTACCCCCGATGGTGCTATCCACAAAGCCCTTGCCCTCTGGCACCTTGGCCACAAAAACCGGGTATGCCACATCATTCTCGGAGAGACGGCGCTTCTCCAAAGAAAGAACACTGTCATGCAGACTCCGCATAGCACCGGTCGCAGCATTGAGCAGATTAGTCGGTAGCATCGGCCTACCCGCCACATGCACCCTCCTCGAGATATCCTTAGGTGAAGGTGGCCCGTCCTGAGCACGGATTGTACTCGGTGCCGGCTGGCTCGCACCCTTGTTACTCTTTCTTTTCCGTCCCTTCTTCTTCTGTTGTAATGGGATCGAGTTCTGCTCAGAGACTGCCTTCTTGAGTGTGTTGGGGCTGATAATATTTCGCAACTCGGCTATCTGAGGCTCGGTGAAGGCGGCAGCTGGAGGCGTCTCCTGAGAACTGAACGCCAGACGACGCCTGTTGCAATTGGGTTTCTCCGCGGTACCAGCTAGATCGTCTTTTGCAGGGTTGGGTTCTTGAGAAGGAGGCCCCAAGAATTCGTCACCGTACCCATGTTCGTTGAAGTACTTATCGACGTTGGTAAATGTACCATTGTCGTCGTCCGGATCCTGTGCCATATGCATGTCTGGATCCTGTGCCATATGCATGTCCGGCATGTCCGGTAGCATTGCGGGGGTCTTGCCATGGCTTGGCGCCGGCACGACTGGCGGTGTTGTCTGTGGGGTGGAGTCCCCCGCCCCCAAATGAATCTGGCTCTTCAGCCAAAGCATGGGCTAGCTTATGCAGGTGCTGAGGGTCATCACGTCATCTTCGTTGGCCCCATGGGGTCGATACGGAGGTAACATGTCGTCGAAGCCCGGTAGCACCCGAACAAGTTGAACCCTATAAATGGTGGGTGGCATCTGATTACCGTGGAACACGCGGCTGCCCGGTTGAACGATTCTGCCCTTGGCGACATCGACCAACTCGTCGTTTACGAAGTGCAGGAGAGTGCACGCAACGTCGGCGGCGCCCTGCGAAAACATGTAGGGCGTCAGGGATGTCCAATCAAAGGCAAGGAGATGAAGTCATCGGCGGAGAGGCTTAATTAGTTGTTGTGATGGCGTCAAGCTTGGCTAATGTCGAGGCACCGCCAATGGCGGGCGTGCAATTGACAGAGGGGCCGCTTGCTGCCGAGGTGCCGGCCGGCGTATTCTTCCCACACTCGGGTGCATTAAGCTGCAATGTCGGCGCCGCTGCGGGAGACACCAATGCCGCCTCCGCCGGAGACACCAATGGCGCCGCCGGCACGTTGCGCGAGTTGCTGCCTGTGAAGCTGGGAATCGGGGGCGGCCCCTATTGGCCGCCCGCCACCCACGCCTGCAGCCCAGAAACCAAGGTAGGTATAATGGCGGTGATCATCGCTCCCAGTTGGTCTCGCACTTGCTCTTCGACCATCTCCGGAATCTGCGCCACTTGTGCTTTGAGTTGTTGAACCTCGCGTTGCTGGCTTTCTGAGCTGATCTTTCTCTCCTTTCGCCCAGCGGTATAGTATTCCGACCATTTCGTGGACAAGCCTTTGCCGGCCACATGACCAGCTGACGACGGCTTACTGAGCTTATCCTTGTTTTTCATTATGTTCAACGCCCTATTTAAAGGGGTGTCGAAAGGGGAGCTCTGAGACGACCCCGCCCTACTGCTTTCAGTGTCCTGCGGAAGGAACGTGAACCATTTAGAAATTTGGCTTCATTAACTAGAATGCAACCATATGGAGCTAATTACGCGGGGGTGTATTCCTTACCAGAACACGCTCAAGCGCCTTGGTCTTCGTATCCGTGATAAGCTCCTTGGTTACCGGGTCAATCTTGTACCGGGCCCTGACATAGTTCCTGGTCTGCTTGTCACGGTATTTCTCGAAGCGGGGCGGTAGGCCTTGCTCGGCACGCTCCGCGTCCTCCTTGTCCCATATAGGTTCCGCCACTCTGTAACCACCGGGACCGAGTTTGTGGACCCCTAAGTTCAAGTCCCGCATATCTTTCCCCCCACTGACTTGATTCCTCGGATGCGTTGCTCTCGCACTTGATCTTGAACTCCCGGTAGTCATCTTCGCTGATCGAAGGATTTTTCTCCTTGATCTTCTCATAACTATCACCTTTTTCAATCATGCTCTTCACCGCGCCTCTCCAAGTAGCCAGGGCCTTGCTCATCTTCGTGAGGGCGGCACTGTTCACTTTATTCCCTGAGAGGCGTGTGTTTGTGAAGTCACCGGGGAACTTGTATTGTTCGTGCAGCTTCGTGAAGAGGAGGTTGCGCAAATTCCCTCGGTCACGATGCCTTAGGTTCTCGGTGTTGATCGAGACGGTGCTCCGGAGAATGCACCCGAGCTATCCCGCGTCCCCCTTGACTATTTCTTTGGGCGCCGTTGGATGCCCCTCGGAGGACACTTCAGTAAATTCCTCCTTGACGGTGCCGAGCATGTTCGGGCGCCGGTCCTTCCGTTGCCTCTTCGGTTGGCTGCCATCTGTGCGTGCACCGCCATCATCAGTGGTGGCATCCTCGGCGGCACCATCAGTGGTGTCATCCCCGACGCCACTAGGGGTTGTGTAGTCGGGATCAGTGTCTTCCGCGGCATCCTCATAGAGGTGAGGTTCTTCCTCCATCTCCTGGGACAGCTCCCAGAATGCCTTGCCCGAACCGCCGGCCTCATCGTTGTGGGCCATGTTTCGCTCTAAATAGGAAAAAAGTTTGGTCAAAAAGTTGGTTATTGTCAAGGAACAAGATCATCGTCTCATCATTTAGGGTTTGTCGACACCGAGGCATCCTAAAAGCTAAGCTTTTATCATTTAGGGTTTGTCGACGCCGAGGCACCCTAAAAGCCTAAGCTTTCATCATTTAGGTTTTTATCGACACCGAGGCACACTAAAAGCCAAGGTTTTATCATTTAGGGTTTGTCGACGCTGAGGCACCCTAAATGCTAAGTTAAGTTTTCATCATTTAGGGGTTATCGATGCCGAGGCACCCTAGGTTGACTGATATATATGGGTACTCTAAATGGCAGATCGCATTGGCAGCACCGCCTACTCGAGTGCCTAGGAAAAGAGCGCTGGTGCTTCCGATCATGCTACCCCCTCACAGCCAGAGAAACAGAGAAGGCAACTTGCAGGTTAAACTATCCCAAACAGAGTACTATATCACAGGCACACATATATGTATATATATCACACATACTTGAGTTAACACAGACTACGAAATGAAACAAGTTCACAAGGTTGGATATACATATATGGTGACAGATAGAGTAATAACTATGAGTTGATATCACACTTCTATATGTATAACACAAGAGGCAGTTGATCCTACTTAATTAAGTACTAAGATACACCGGCCCATGCATTAGTCGCAAGTACCCCATATGTCCTATTTTTAGCAAAGTCATGCTAAAATTCACGGAAAATTTCAGCATGACCTTTGCTGAAAAAAGGACATATGGAGTACCCGAATTTGCCGGAACGGAAGTTAATCGACATTCCGGCAAACTCAAGGGCCTCTCGGGGTACCTGCAAAATCATTATCCCCGCGTAATGAAGTCACCAATGGGTCATTTCAGAAGATCACAAGTAGCATCATCACAAGTACAACTTCATCACAAGTACAGCAGCAGCAGCAGTGAATACAGGCATAACAGCAGCAGCAGGTTTATTCTTCTTCTTCATAAACACTAATTGTCTAATTGAGCAATACAGCGACAGTGTGAACAAATAAAAACACAAACTACACCTACATATTTGGGTACCTCTATGGTAGTAACATGACATGCTCTGCCTAGAGCTACTGCAGCACGATGAACCCCTCAAACGGTATACTATGAGAACCCAGCGACCATATAAACATCTAAATTTATATATACTGAGCATTCATGGCAGTTCTAGCTACAACATCAAAATCAAGGAGAGATAGGTCAGATTACACAAATAGGTTCCATATTCTGAGAGAAAAGAACAAGTGATAAAATGTATAGCTGGAGCTTTTAAGAAAAAGTTGCAGAAGCTTGTAAAACTATACTTTGAATTTGAAGCTTTTAAGAAGAAGAAAATCCAGCCGGATAACTGTAAGGTAATGATGTTCAGAAGATGGAAGATAATGATTTCCTCCTTAAATCACTACACTGTTGACTGTTCATTCACCAAATTTACCATACAAAATTGACTCTACTCCATGCTTGAGAACTTTCTGTAGTTCAACAAAGAGATATCTTCAGAAAACAAATAGGAGTACTGTACTAGAGTACTCTGAATATCACCACTCTCATATCCTAGATAAAACCAAAATGACATATCCTTGTTCAGTTCGGCTAGCAGAATTTGTTGCCTAGCTAGTCACATTCTCACATATGGACATCAATCCCCTCACTCACATCTACACCTACCAATATCATACGGTTACGGTAGCAGATGATTGCTAGACTACACTCTTAAACTCATTTTGGGATTAGTGGAAAACAGTTAGTGCCAAATTCTTGCTCCACTTTTCTGTCTTGTTTTTTCACTAAAAACTGATATGGGAAAAGTAGTAAATAATTAGCACTAGTTGGCTGGTACAGTAACAGATGGCAACCAATTGACAATGTGAAGTAGAATTTTGTCAAGGTGATGTCAGTCATGATGGTCATAACCAATTACGGTAGCCAGAACTAGAATGTAACAAACGTCTAACATCCATATAACTCATGATGGCACAAAAAGTTCAAATGGTGAGTAGCTTAGCTTGGCATGTCTCAGACTCATTTGTGCACTGGTAACTAGTTTTTTACAGCAACCAACAACAACACTGATCAGGGAGCTGCCTGCATATTTCTAAAAGAGAAGGAAAATTCTGTTTGCTCGTAAACTTGCTGGAGGCTACAAAACTAGTGTAAGTTGTCGCTGTTCTACACACACTTAGTTCCAATTCATGACCATTTCAAGTTAAATGTTCTTCCTGTCTTCCAGGCCCATCTAAGCATGTCCGTCCACTCAATAACTCTGCGACTACTTCTAATGGAGGAGAGGAGGAACAGCAGAGGTGGCTACTCACATCTGCTTCTGGTGGGTGTTGAGGTAGGACTTCTCGCAGTACTCGGAGGCGGAGTAGAGCTGCGGCCGCAGGTTCTTGAGCTCCTGCATTAAGCATGGCCACAATGCGTCAAGAAGGGGAACAGGCCGGATCCCCGAAAGGTCCTAAAACAATTTATAGCTTCGGGATGGAGGCGTCGTGGGCAGCCGGTGCAGAGGGGCGCAACGGCGGCTTCCCGTTGTCCTGGCTGCGGCAGAGGGGCAGAGGGGCAGAGGGGCAGAGGGGCCGTGGAGGAAGCTGGGCTGCGGCGGGAGTGGGTCCCGGCGGCGGCGAGGACCGAGACGGCGAGGCGGGGCCGGCGACGGCGCTGGAACCCTAGCGCTGGCCCTGCTCGAGTTTGAGCCGAGCGAAGGAGGGTTGTTCGCCTGTTCGGTCGGAGCACCTCGTCGGAGCGGGCGCGGGGGTCATCGGAGCGGGTGTGGAGCGGGCGCGGGGGTCGTCGGAGCGGGTGTGGCGAGGGAGAGAAGGGGGATCTGGCGAGGGAGGGAAGGGGGATCGGGCGAAGGGGGATCTAGCTAGAGGGGGGAAGGATAGTAATGGCGCACCATCTAGGGGTGCGCCATAAAAACACTGATAGCAATGGCGCACTCACCTCTGGTGCGCCATTAGTAACTTTTTTCTGATAGCAATGGCGCACCCTCCTCTGGTGCACCATTAGTAACTTTTTTTCATTATTTTTTGTTGCATCTAATAATTTGTTTTTTATCAAATTTGTTATTTTCATGAGGACTAGAACAGAAGATATCATCAAATATCATCAAATTTGTTTTTTTAATATCATCAATTTTTTTATTTTTAATTGAAAATATCATCAAATTTGTTTTTTTTAATATCATCAAATTTGTTTTTTTAATTTTAATTGAAAATATCATCAAATTTGTTTTTTTTGAAAATATCATCAAATTTGTTTTTTATTTTTAATTGAAAATATCATCAAATTTGTTATTTGAAAATATCATCAAATTTGTTATTTAAAAATATCATCAATATTTTTTTGGATTTTTAGTTGCTTTCATTTGTGAATTGGTAAAACATTTATGAATATGAAAAAATATCATCAAATTTGAAAAATATTCATGAATTCAAAAAGAGCCCATGAAATTTTAAAATATTCATGAGTTCAAAAAAATGAACAAATTCAATATTCATGAGGACTAGAACAGAAGAAATATCATTTCAAAATGTCAAAATACAATCGAGAAATGAAGACTACGATTTAAATACAATCGATCTTAGCTAGCTATCTTTTCACAAACTTCTTGCCCTTCTTTTTCGCAAATGGAGTTCTTCTGTTGAACGGGCATCCTTTAGGTAGGGTGGTCCTGCTTCTTCTTGTGGTGTATGGCACTTCATCGTCGTCGTCATGTTCCATCTTCGGGTCGCCGTACTTGTCGAAGTCTTGCTCATTGGCGACTCCATCCATTCCGATGATCTTCCTTTTGCCTCTCCTCACGACAACACGACTGGGCTTTGACGGGTCGGTAATGAAGAAGCATTGGTCCACTTGGGAAGCCAGTACCCATGGCTCATTTTTCGCGGTGACGTTTGCGCCCGCGGTCTTGTATTTGGCTTCGGGTATAACCATGGTGGTGAAATACCGGTCTTCTTTTAGGACGCTCTTGGCCCATCTGACACGGAACATCGGGACCTTCTCTCCAGCGTAGCTCAGCTCCCAGATCTCCTCGATCCTTCCGTAGTATCTGTCCTTGTCGTTACCGGTGTAGGATTCCATCGTTACCCCAGAGTTCTGATAACCATCGCTCTTCATGTCCTTGTCCTCGGTGTAGAATGTATAGCCGTTGATATCGTACGCCTCATAGGTCATCAGGTTGTGCTCGGCGCCCTGTGACAAGGCGAATATGAGTTTTTCATCCGCGGAAGAATCCTCATGTAAAGGGTACGACAGAAGCTTCTCCTTGAACCAACGCATGAAACATGAGTTGTGCTCTTTGATTATATCTTCGTCCATCCTTTGTTGGCCTCGGTCATTGTACGTCTTCTCAATAAAGGTTTTGTGCTCTACCACCCAAGGATCGACCACGTCTATGTGTTGTAGCGCGACTAGGTTTGCTCTTTCAAAGTCGGCGAGTCGACCCTCGAAGTCGACATGCATTTCGCGGCGACCATCGCGGTGACCCCATCCAGCGAGCCTGCCGAGGTGCCTGTTGACGGGCAGACCAATGGGGTTCTCGATGCCTAGATAATTCGTGCAGTAGGAGATGCACTCTTCGGTCAGAAAGCCCCTGGCTATGCTTCCCTCTGGATGTGACATGTTGCGAACGTATCCTTTGATGACACCATTCATCCTTTCGAACGGCATCATGCTGTGCAGGAACGTCGGCCCGAGTTGGATGATATCCTCCACGATATGGACCAGCAGATGCACCATAACATCGAAGAATGCGGGCAGGAAGTACATCTCAAGCTCGCATAGTATCACCACGATCTCTTCCTGTAGCCTTCTGAATTGCCTCACGCCAACCGACTTCCGAGAGATGACGTTGAAAAAGTTGCATAGGACAAATAGCGTTTCATGGACGTGCGCGTCCATGATCCCACGGATTGCAACTAGAAGTATCTGCGTCATCAGCATGTGACAGTCGTGAGACTTCATCCCGCTGAATTTCGTCTTCGCTGAGTCTAGGTATCTGCTTATCTTCCCCGCGTAACCGTAAGGAAGTTTTACTCCTACGAGGCAGGTGAAAAACTGCTCGATCTCCTCCTGACTTAGAGAGAAGCACGCGGGAGGGTAGTCATTTCCGGTCTTCTTGGCCTTTTTGCCTTTGCGACGACTTTCCGTGTCCTACTTCACCTCATCATCATCATCATCATCATTAGTGTGAAGCTCCTCCCTGATGCCCATTGATTTCAAGTCTGCCCTTGCTTTCGGCCCATCTTTGGTCCTCTCTGGCATGTTGAGCAGGGTACCAAGCAGACTCTCTGCTATGTGTGCTTCTCTGGCTGCCAAACGGATTGACTCCATCGGTGCTCGCGCCCAGCATGATGTTCCTTGGATCGTCCCCAAATTTTGGGTGTTTGAAGTTCAACGCTTGGCACTGGCTCGCATCCTTAGGGTGACTCAGCATCTTGTCTTTTTTATTTATCTCCGGATCATTTCCGTCATCTTCTCGCTTCTTCTCCTCCCTATCCGCGTGCCAATGCAGGAGCTTTGCTAGCTTAGGGTCCGCGAAATACCGCTGCAGACGAGGAGTGATCGGAAAGTACCACACCACTTTCCGAGGAGCTTTCTTCCTCTTCTTGTATCGAGTGACGCCGCACACCGGACATATGGTAGACTCCGCGTGCTCGTCCCGATAAATGATGCAATTGTTCATGCACACATGGTATTTCACGTGCGATAAATCCAGAGGACACACGATTTTCTTCGCCTCCTCGAAACTGGCCGGGCACTTGTTCCCCTTGGGAAGACGTTCGTGCCAGAATGACATGTTCTCATCGAAGCATGCGTCGGTCATTTTGTGTTTTACCTCCATCTCCAGAGCCATGAGCGTTACTTTCAGGCGGGTATCCTCGGGCCTGCATCCTTCATACAATGGAGTAACCGCGTCTAACTCCAGTTGATCCAGCTTGGCTTTGTCTCGGGCGGCAGCTCTTGCGTTATCCGTCTGCTTGAGAAGCAGCTCTTGAAAATGAGGGTCCTGCACCCAGCCCATCGATGATCCATTGTTGTCTGCTCCGGCATCTTCATCTTCATGATCATGCCCTTCGTCTTGATCTTCCTCATCATCATGTCCGGCATCTTCTACATGATGACTGTGTACAGCATCACCGTCGTGATCATGTCCTGGAGATTCTTCGTCTTCTCGCCCGCCCTCACCGCGGTGGTTGTCTTGCTGCCCTTCCTCATTTCTTGCCCGGCCCCATGGACGACTTCATAGTCATCTTCATCACCTTGCCACCGATAGCCATCCATGAAACCATGCAAGAGCAGGTGGTCCCGCACCTGCCCGGAATCCGGGTCCGCAATAAGGCTCTTCAGCTTACATCTTCGACACGGACATCTTATCTCCGTCTCGTTCTTTTGAAGCATCTCGGCCTTCGCGGAGCTCAAAAACCTATTCACGATGCCTTCGGTCATCGTGCGGACCATGGTCGCCTGCGGGGTAGAGCAAAACGATATTTTAGAACCAAGAAAAAAATTGGCATGACTTTGCCTAAAAATAGGACCAAAAAGAATGCATAGTGCCAAATTCTCGCCGAAACGGAAATGAATCAACATTCCAGCAAAATATTGGCAACTATCGCATTTCAAATACCGGTACCTGCAAACACAAACATATATGCAACACCACAAACATATGCAACACCACAAACATATGTAGATCTAGCTAGGCCATAAAAAGTGCATGTGCACGTTGTTGGAGGGAGAAAAAAGTAGATCTACAACATAAAGAAAGCTTTCCCCTTACTTACCTATCAAAAAAAAGATAATTTAACCACTTAATTTGGGTGAATCTATGGTGCAAATGAGGTGAGGAGGAGGAGGCAGCCGAGACAAGCTTGGAGGAGGAGGTGGAGAGAATGAAGTGGGGAAAGTGAGTGTGGCAGGTGGCTGTCCAAAATATCTAGCTGGTCTCAGGTTACTAATGGCGCACCACCTAAAAATGCGCCATTAGTAACCCTGGTTACTAATGGCGCACCAGTTAGGGGTGCACCATAACTAGTTTTGCAAAAAAAATTGTTAGTAGTGGCGCACCGTGGTTGTGGTGCGCCATTACTAGTTTGAACTAGTAATGGCGCACTTCGCACAGGTGCGCCATTACTAGTTTGAACTAGTAATGGCGCACTTCGCACAGGTGCGCCATTACTAGTTTTGAAAAAAAAGTAACAAAAAAATTGTTAGTAGTGACGCACAGAGCTTGTGGTGCGCCATTACTAGTTAAAACTAGTAGTGGCGCACTGTGCCCTGGTGCGCAAGTAATAGTTTTGGAAAAATAAAAAAATTGCTAGTAATGGCGCACCGTGTGTCTGGTGCGCCATTAGTAATGAGGACACTAATGGCGCACCTGTATCTGGTGCGCCACTGCTATATAGCAGTGGCGCACCACATACATGGTGCGCCATTAATGTCCATATCAGCTATAGCCCTTTTCCTAGTAGTGACTGTATCCACGGGTGCCGTCCATATCAACACTTCCCAAGGAATTTATTATTTGACAACATAAAGTAAATTCATTTTTTTATTTCGGGACTGGGCATCCCTAATACCTTTGCCGTACTCTCGTGCATTGACAAGTGAATAAACACTCATCTTGAGAATAACACATCTAGCATGGAAAAATATCAGCCACCCCATACCGTTTCATGAGCGGTACGAGCACACAAAAAGGATATTATTTTGAAAATTAGAGATGGCACATGCAAATTTGCTTAGAACGGCAAGAGAATACCCCATATAGGTAGGTATGGTGGACTCATATGGAAAAACTGGGTTTAAGGAATTTGGATGCACAAGTAGTAATCCCACTTAGTGCAAGGGAAGGCTAGCAAAAAGATTGAGAAGCATCCAACCAAGAAACAAAAAATCATGTAAGCGAGCATTAAGCATAACTAACACCGAGTAATCACCACAAGTAAGATGTAATTTCATTGCATAACTATTGACTTTCGTGCTTGCATAGGGAATCACAAACCTTAACACCAATATTCTTACTAAAGCATAATTACTCACCAACATGACTCACATATTATATCATCATACAGCAAAAACTATTACAAAGAATCAAGTTTATTTTGTCCAATGATCTTCATGAAAGTTTCTATTATATCCTATTGAATATCTATCACTTTGGGACTAGTTTCATGTGTTGCTTTTGATAGCTCAAACAAATCTAAGTGAAGAACATGAGCATAAAAATTTTCTTCTCTCAAAATAATATAAGTGAAGCATGAGAGAATTTCTTCAAAAATTTACTAACTCTCAAATAAATCTAAGTGAAGCATGAGAGAATTTCTTCAAACATACTAAAGCACACCGTGCTAAAAAGATATAAGTGAAGCACTAGAGTAATTCCATAGCTCAAAAATTTTAAGTGAAGCATAAAGAGCAATTCTAACAAATCATAGCATAATTTTGGCTCTCTCAAATAGTTTTGTCCAGCAAGGATATATGACACAAACTAAAAACTAAAACAAGCTAAGACTCATATAACAGAAGACGCTCCAAGCTAAACTCATGATATGTGACGAATAAAAATATAGCTTCAAGTAAAATACCGATGGTCATTAGAAGAAAGAGGGGATGCCACTCAGGGGCATCCCCAAGGTTAGTTGCTTGTTTCTCTTTGGATAATAACTTGGGGTGCCATGGAGCATCCCCAAGCTTAGGCTCTTCTTACTCCTTATTCCTTCATCCATTGTGATCTCACCCAAAACTTGAAAACTTCAATCACACAAAACTCAACAAAACCTTCGTGAGATCCATTAGTATAACAAAGCAAATCACTACTCTAAGTACTGTCGCAACCCCATTCATATTTTACTTTTGCTTTATAACTATTGTATTCCAACTTTAACATGGCTTATACCCCCCGATACAAACCATAGATTCATCAAAACAAGCACATAACGGAAAGAAAACAGAATCTGTCAAAAACATAACAGTCTATAGCAATCTGAAAACTTCGTATACTTCTGTAACTCCAAAAATTCTGAAAACTTAGGACAACGTAGGAAATTTTTATATCAATCGTGTGTAAAAAATTCAGAATTTTTTGTCACTTCTGTGGTTTTTCAAAATTATTTTACTAGACGCAGAAGTTTCTGTTTTCCAACAAGATCAAATCAACTATCACCCAACATGATCCCAAAGGCTTTGCTTGGCCCAAACACTAATTAAAACATAAAAAACACAATCATAACAGATTCATAATTGTGTAAACAATCAAGAACGGAAAGAAAAAAGCAAAAATAAATTTTATTCATTGGGTTGCCTCCCAACAAGCGCTATCTTTTTACGCCCCTAGCTAGGCATAATAATTTTAATGATGCTCGCATGAAAGACAAGAATTGAAGCACAAAGAGAGCATCATATAGCATGTGAAAATCGCATTTAAGTCTAACATACTTCCTATGCATAGGCATTTATAGGGAAAAGATTTAGCAAGACAAGTAAAAACTAGCATATGCAAGGAAGAAGAAAGAAACAATAGCAATCTTAACATAACGAGTGGTGATTTAGTAACATCAAAATTTCTACAACCATATTTTCCTCTCTCATAATAATTACATGTGGGATCATATTCAAATTCAACAATATAGCTATCATATAAAATTTTATCTTCGTGATCCACATTCATAAAAGTCTTATAATCATCCAAGATAGTGGGATTAACATCAACTAAAGTCATGACCTCTCCAAACCCACTTTTATAAAAAAAAACATAAGATTGAACACTCTCCAAATATGTGGGACTATTTTTAGCTAGAGTTGACACTCTTCCGAACCCACTTTCAATATTATTGCAAACATATTCATCATGAGGTTTAAATTAATTTTCAAGATCATAAGAATCAATATCACCCCAATCATGATCATAGAAATAAGTAGTGGACATAACAAAACAAGCATCCCCAAGCTTGGGGTTTTGCATATTATTAGCAGAATTAACAGTAATAGAATTTATAACAAAATCATTGCAATCATGCTTTTCATCTAAGGAGCTATCATGAATCACTTTATAAATTTCTTCTTTTAACACTTCATCACAATTTTCAGATTCACGAATTTCAAGCAAAACTTCATAAAGATAATCTAGTGCACTTGAATCACTAGCAATTGGTTCATCATAATTGGATCTTCTAAAAAGATTAGCAAGTGGATGAGGATCCATATCGATAGATTATTAGCAAGCGAAGATGCAAGCAAATAGAAGACACATCAGAACACAAGCAAACAAAAGATCGAACGAGAAAAAGGCGAACGAAAAGAAGACGAATAAAAAGGTAAATTTTTGTGAAGTGGGGGAGATGAAAATGAGAGGGAAATGGTGAATAATGTAAATAGGAAGGAGATGAGATTTATGATTAGGAACCTGATAGATGTTGATGATGTCTCCCCGGCAATAGCGCTAGAAATCCTTTCTTGATGGCTCGTGTCCGCATCAGTATTTTCCCCGAAGAGGGAGGGATGATGCAGCACTATGGTAGGTATTTCCCTCAGTGATGAGATCAAGGTTATCGAACTAGTAGGAGAACCACACAACACTATGTAAATGGTACATGCACACAAAGAACAAATACTTGCAACCAGACGCGTAAGAGGGGTTGTCAATCCCTCCCAGGTAAAAGATAGATACATTTGTAGTAGATTGGATAAATAGATCTCGTGGAAACGAGAAATAAAATAAATAACAAAAAATTGCAACTAGGTATTTTTGAGTTTTTGGATTAATAGATCTGAAAATAAAAGAGGCAAATAATAGACCGGAAAGCAAATATGATAAAGAATAGACCCGGGGGGCATAGATTTCGCTAGTGGCTTCTCTGGAGAAAAAAAGCATACGGTAGGTAAAAAAATTACTGTTTGGCAATGGATAGAACTTCAAATAATTATGTTGATATCCGAGCAATGATCATTATATAGGCATCATGTCCAAGATTAGTAGACCGACTCCTCCCTCCATCTACTACTATTACTCCACACATCGACCGCTATCCAGCATTCCTCTAGTGTATTAAGTTCATGGAGAAATGGAGTAACGCAATAAGAACGATGAGATCATGTAGACAAGATCTATCCATGTAGTAATAGACCCCATCTTGTTATCCTTATAGCAACGATACATACGTGTCATGTCCCCTTCTGTCACTGGGTTGAGCACCGTAAGATCGAACCCATCACAAAGCACCTCTTCCCATGGCAAGAAAAATCGATCTAGTTGGCCTAACTAAACCAAATATTCGAAGAAGAAATAAGAGGATATAAGCAATCATGCATATAAGAGATCAAAACTCAAATAACTTCCATGGATAAAATAGATCTGATCATAAAACTCAAAGTTCATCGGATCCCAACAAACACATCACAAAAAGAGTTATATCAAATAGATCTCCAAGAGACCATTGTATTGAGAATCAATACAATGGTCTCTTGGAGATCTATTTGATATAACTCTATTTGTGATGTGTTTGTTGAGAAACCATTGTATTGAGAATCAATACAATGGTTTCTATCAAAAAAACCATTGTATTGAGAATCAAAAGAGAGAGAGGAAGCCATCTAGCTACTGCCTATGGAGTCATAGGTCTACAATGAACTACTCACGCATCATGAGAGAGGCACCAATAATGATGATGAACCCCTCTGTGATGGTGTCTAGATTGGATCTGGTGGTTCTGGAACTTGCGGCGGCTGGAATTGTGTTTCGTTGACTCCCCTAGGGTTTTTGGATTTTCGGGATATTTATAGAGCAAAGAGGCGGTGCGGGAGGCCACCGAGTTGGGCACTATTGGAAATATGCCCTAGAGGCAATAATAAAGTGTTATTATTATATTTCCTTGTTCATGATAATCATTTATTATCCATGCTATAATTGTATTAATTGGAAACTCAAATACATGTGTGGATACATAAACAACAACGTGTCCCTAGTGAGCCTCTACCGGACTAGCTTGTTGACCAAAGATAGCTAGGGTTTCCTAGTCATGGACATGAGTTGTAATTTGGTAATGGGATCACATCATTAGGAGAATGATGTGATGGACAAGACCCAAACTATGAACATAGCATATGATCGTGTCAATTTTATTGCTATCATTTTCTGCATGTCAAGTATATGTTCCTATGACCATGACATCATGAAACTCACTGACACCGGAGGAGTACCTTGTGTGTACCAAACATCGCAACGTAATTGGGTGACTATAAAGGTGATCTACATGTATCTTCGAGGGTGTCTGCTGAGTTGGCATGGATCAAGACTGGGATTTGTCACTCCATATGACGGAGAGGTATCTCAAGGCCCACTCGGTAATACAGTATCAAAATGAGCTTGCAAGCAATGCGACTAATCAGTTAGCCACAGGATCTTGTATTACAGAATGAGTAAAGAGACTTGCCGGTAACGAGATTGAACTAGGTATGGAGATACCAACGATCGAATCTCGGGCAAGTAACATACCGATAGACAAAGGGAACTGCATATGGGATTAGCTGAATCCTTGACATCGAGGATCAACCGATAGGATCTTCGTAGAATATGTAGGAACCAATATGGGCATCCAGGTCCCGCTAGTGGTTATTGACCGTAGAGGTGTCTCGGTCATGTCTGGATAGTTCTCGAACCCGCAGGGTCTACACACTTAACGTTTGGTGACGATATAAGTATAGTTGAGTCATTATGGTGGTTACCGAAGGTTGTTCGGAGTCCCGGATGAGATCTCGGACATGACAAGGAACTCCGAAATGGTCCGGAGGTGAAGATCGATATATTGGACGAAGGGTATTGGAGTCCGAAATTGTTCTGGGGGTACTAGGTGATGACTAGCGTCACCAAAAGGGGTTTCAAGGGGCCCAACAAGTGTTGGGGGCCCCATGGGCCAAGGGGAGGGGGCAAACCAGCCCACTAAGGGGCTGAGAGCCCCCATCTCATGTAACCATGAGGGTTGGGGGCGTTCCCCTAGGGCTTCCCACCTCCCGGCTTGGGGGGTAAATCACCCTAGGGGAGATCCCATCTGCCCTGGCCGCCGCCCCTCCTCCCTTCCCCTATATATAGAGAGGTAGAGAGAGGGCAGCCGCACACCAGAGAACACATCTCCATGCCACGGCGCTGGTCCTCCTCACCCTCGCATCCCTCTTCCTCTCCATAGTGCTTAGCGAAGCTCTACTGAGATTCCGCCACCACCGCCGCCACCACGCCGTCGCGCTGTTGGAGGACGCGAGCTACTACTTTACCATCGCTCGCTGGATCGAGGAGGTGAAGGCGTCATCAAGCCGTACGTGTGTTGAACGCGGAGGTTGTCGTCCATTCGGCACTTGGATCAGGAGTTCGCGGGACGGATCGTGATTGGATCACGAAGACATCCGACTACATCAACCACATTTCTTAACGCTTCCGCTTAGCAATCTACAAGGGTGTGTAGATCCAATCTCTCCTCTTGTAGATGGTCATTTCCTAGATTGGATCTTGGTGAGCGTAGGAAATTTTTTGTTTCCCATGCAATGTTACCCAACAGGCACAACCCACCAGGGCGCGCCTAGGCCCCAGGCACGCCCAGGTGGGTTGTGCCCCCCTTGGGGCACCCCACTGGTACTTCTTCGGCCCAAGTTGTTCCTTCTGGTCCAGAAAAAATCTCCAAAAAGTTTGGCTGCATTTGGACTCCGTTTGGTATTGATTTTCTGCGAAGTAAACAACAAGCAAAAAACAGCAACTCACACTAGGCACTATGTCAACAGGTTAGTCCCAAAAAATGATATAAAGTTGCTACAAAATGATTGTAAAACATCCAAGAATGATAATATAACAACATGGAACAAGCAAAAATTATAGATACGTTGGAGACGTATCAGTGTTGTTGAAGATGTTGATGGAGATTGCCCTCCCAAATATGTGAGGGTTGTTGGTAATGACGATGGCTTCGATTTCCCCCTCCGGGAGGGAAGTTCCCCCCGCCGAATCGCTCCGCCGGAAGGAAAAAGTGCTCATGCCCAAGTTCTGCCTCGAGACGGCGGCGATCCGTCCCAAAAGTCCTCTCCTTCTTTTTTCTAGGTCAAAATGACCTATATACCAGAAGATGGGCACCGGAGGTGGGCCGGGCGGACCACAACCTACCAGGGTGCGCCTGGGGGGGCCGACGTGCCCTGGTGTCTTGCGGTCACCAGGTGGCCCCCTCCGGTAGCTATTTGCTCCAGTATTTTTATATATTCCAAAATAATTCTCTGTAAATTTTCAGGTCATTTGGAGTTGTGCAGAATAGGTAGCTCTGACGTAGCGTTTTCAGGTCCAGAATTCTAGCTGACGGCATTCTCCATCTTTGCGCAAACCTTGCATATTATGAGAGAAAAGGCATTAGTATTATTGTGCATAAAGCATTATTATGCATAAAAATATTATAACAGTAGGAAAACATGATGCAAAATGGACGTATCAGCTATCGCCTCAGCATCCGGACAGTCGACGATTTGGTTCTTCTTAGTCAAGAACCGATTGCAAAATTGCTGGGCCGATTCTCCGGGCTGTTGGACCACATGGCTCAGGTCATCAACATCCGGAGGCCGAACATAAGTTCCTTGAAAGTTGGCTCAGAAAGCATCCTCGAGTTCCGCCAACCTACCTACGGAGTTTTCGGGGAGGTTGTTCAATTAATACCTGGCTGGTCCTTTGAGCTTGAATGGCAGGTACTTTATGGCATGGAGATCATCGCCTCGAGCCATATGAATGTGGAGAAGAAAATCTTCGATCCACATGGCTGGGTCTCTTGTCCCGTCGTATTATTCGATATTCACGGGTTTAAACCCTTCAGGGAATTGATGCTGCATTACTTCATCCGTAAAGCACATCAGGTGAGCAGCGCCCCTGACCCGGGGTACATCGCGCCGGAGATCGACTGCCATCTCGGCCCGGTGCTGCTCCCGAACTCTACAGTTTCGGTCGCGCCAAGCTTGGTATCTGTTTCGTCCAGCCGGAGAATGCTCTCTAGATCCATAGATGGATCTTGTCTGACCTTCTCTAACGGCGAGGTCGTTCATAGATCATATGCATACTCTAGCTGCGCCGTCTCCTTGCCTTTACGGCGAGGGGCGGTGGATATTTGGCCTCAACAGCCAACATATCCCATTCTCGAGGGGGGCGGTCGGGCTGGTTTGCCTAAATACGTCTCGGGGTGCAGGCTCAAGAGCCTCGTCGTCGAATTGTGGCAGCAGTTTATGCTTAGGGTAGCTTTTGGTTTGCCTCTCATAGCCATACCCTTCTTCGGCTGCTAGGACTTTTGTCCATCTATTGTTGAGGGTGTCTTGTTTGGCTTTTAGCTGTTGCTACTTCTTCTTCAAGCTTCGTGCGGTGGCGATAAGTTGCCATTTAAACCTTTCTTGATCCAGTGGCTCCTCGGGGATGATGAAATCCTCGGCTCCAAGGTTGACCTCCACTTCGGAGAGGGGGAGGTAGTTACTGTCCTCGAAGTCATTTGGGTCCTTGGGGTTATACCGATCCTCATGCTCCTTCGAGTCGTCGGGCTGTTGCTCGGGGGCAGCAGGGTTGCCGGGGTCTTCCATATTATCTGAGGTGTCGTTTTCTCCGGTGCTCGTGTTGCTTTCCCTGCCCCTACGCCCCTTGGATCATCGGCGCTGTCTTCGGCGTTTGGACGGCTCCTCACCTAGCTTGCTGCCATCTTGTCTGAGGGTGCTGTCGCCGTTCTTCCCATTGGTTCCATTACCGTTATCCTTGGGGGTGTCCACGATCTAGACATCATAGGTGTAGGTGGTCGTCCACCTTCCAGTGACGGGAGGGGCGGTAGCGGTGTGGGCGATGGCTTCGACGTTTTCATCCATGTAGTTGAAGGAAATATGCCCTAGAGGCAATAATAAAGTTATTATTTATTTCCTTATATCATGATAAATGTTTATTATTCATGCTAGAATTGTATTAACCGGAGACATGATACATGTGTGAATACATAGACAAACAGAGTGTCACTAGTATGCCTCTACTTGACTGGCTCGTTGATCAAAGATGGTTATGTTTCCTAGCCATAGACAAAGAGTTGTCATTTGATTAACGGGATAACAACATTAGGAGATTGATGTGATTGACTTGACCCATTCCATTAGCTTAGCACTTGATCGTCTAGTATGTTGCTATTGCTTTCTTCATGACTTATACATGTTCCTATGACTATGAGATTATGCAACTCCCGTTTACCGGAGGAACACTTTGTGTGCTACCAAACGTCACAACGTAACTGGGTGATTATAAAGGTGCTCTATAGGTGTCTCCGAAGGTACTTGTTGGGTTGGCGTATTTCGAGATTAGGATTTGTCACTCCGATTGTCGGAGAGGTATGTCTGGGCCCACTCGGTAATGCACATCACTATAAGCCTTGCAAGCATTGCAACTAATGAGTTAGTTGCGGGATGATGTATTACGGAACGAGTAAAGAGACTTGCCGGTAACGAGATTGAACTAGGTATTGAGATACCGACGATCGAATCTCGGGCAAGTAACATACCGATGACAAAGGGAACAACGTATGTTGTTATGCGATCTGACCGATAAAGATCTTCGTGGAATATGTGGGAGCCCATATGAGTATCCAGGTTTCGCTATTTGTTATTAACCAGAGACGTGTCTCGGTCATGTCTACATAGTTCTCGAACCCGTAGGGTCTGCACGCTTAACGTTTCGATGACAGTTATATTATGAGTTTATATGTTTTGATGTACCGAAGGTTGTTCGGAGTCCCGGATGTGATCACGGACATGACGAGGAGTCTCGAAATGGTCGAGACATGAAGATTGATATATTGGAAGCCTATATTTGGATATCGGAAGTGTTCCGGGTGAAATCGGGATTTTACCGGAGTACCGAGGGGTTACCGGAACCCCCCGGGGCCTTAATGGGCCATAGTGGGCCTTTGTGGAGAAGAGGAGAGGCGGCCAGGGAAGGGCCGCACGCCCCTCCCGCCTAGTCCGAATAGGACAAGGAGAGGGGGCGACGCCCCGCCTTTCCTTCCTCTCTCCCTACTCTTTCCCCCTCCACTCCTAATCCAACTAGGAAAAGGGAGGGAGTCCACCTGGCCGCATAGTAATTTCAAAAAAAAATCTACGCACACGCAAGATCATGGTGATGCATAGCAACGAGAGGGGAGAGTGTTGTCCATGTACCCTCGTAGACCGATAGTGGAAGCGTTTAACACAACGCGGTTGATGTAGTCGTACGTCTTCACGATCCGACCGATCAAGTACCGAACGCACGGCACCTCCGAGTTCAGCACACGTTTAGCTCGATGACGTCCCTCGAACTCCGATCCAGCCTAGTGTTGAGGGAGAGTTTCTTCAGCACGACGGCGCGGTGACAATGTTGATGTTCTACCGGCGCAGGGCTTCGCCTAAGCACCGCTACGATATTATCGAGGTGTAATATGGTGGAGGGGGGCATCGCACACGGCTAAGAGATCAATGATCAATTGTGTGTCTAGAAGTGCCCCCCTGCCCCTGTATATAAAGGAGCAAGGGGGGTTCGGCCGGCCTAGGGGAGAGGCGCGCCAGGAGGAGTCCTACTCCTACCGGGAGTAGGACTCCCCCCCTCTCCATGTTGGATTAGGAGAGAAAGGGGGAAAAGGTGGAGGGGAGGAAGGAAGGGGGGGCGCCGCCCCCCTCTCCCTGTCCTATTCGACTAGGGGGGAGGGGCGCGCGGCCCTGCCCTAGCCTCCTCTCCTCTCTTCCACCTAGGCCCACTAAGGCCCATTAAGTTACCGGGGGGTTCCGGTAACCTCCCAGTACTCCGGAAAAATCCCGATTTCACCCGGAACACTTCTGATGTCCAAACATAGGCTTCCAATATATCAATCTTTATGTCTCGACCATTTCGAGACTCCTCGTCATGTCCGTGATCACATCCGGGACTCCGAACAACCTTTGGTACATCAAAACATAAAAACTCATAATATAACTGTCATCGTAACATTAAGCGTGCGGACCCTACGGGTTCGAGAACTATGTAGACATGACCGAGACACCTCTCCGGTCAATAACCAATAGCGGAACCTGGATGCTCATATTTGTTCCCACATATTCTATGAAGATCTTTATCGGTCATACCGCATAACAACATACGTTGTTCCCTTTGTCATCGGTATGTTACTTGCCCGAGATTCGATCGTCGGTATCTCGATACCTAGTTCAATCTCGTTACCGGCAAGTCTCTTTACTCGTTCTGTAATACATCATCCCGCAACTAACTCATTAGTCACAATGCTTGCAAGGATTATAGTGATTTGTATTACTGAGTGGGCCCAGAGATACCTCTCCGACAATCGGAGTGACAAATCCTAATCTCGAAATACGCCAACCCAACAAGTACCTTTGGAGACACCTGTAGAGCACCTTTATAATCACCCAGTTACGTTGTGACGTTTGGTAGCACACAAAGTGTTCCTCCGGTAAACGGGAGTTGCATAATCTCATAGTCATAGGAACATGTATAAGTCATGAAGAAAGCAATAGCAACATACTAAACGATCGAGTGCTAAGCTAACGGAATGGGTCAAGTCAATCACATCATTCTCCTAATTATGTGATCCCGTTAATCAAATGACAACTCATGTCTATGGCTAGGAAACATAACCATCTTTGATCAACGAGCTAGTCAAGTAGAGGCATACTAGTGACACTCTGTTTGTCTATGTATTCACACATGTATTATGTTTCCGGTTAATACAATTCTAGCATGAATAATAAACATTTATCATGATATAAGGAAATAAATAATAACTTTATTATTGCCTCTAGGGCATATTTCCTTCAGTATCCCACTTGCACTAGAGTCAATAATCTAGATTACACAGTAATGATTCTTACACCCATGGAGTCTTGGTGCTGATCATGTTTTGCTCGTGGAAGAGGCTTAGTCAACGGGTCTGCAACATTCAGATCCGTATGTATCTTGCAAATTTCTATGTCTCCCACCTGGACTAAATCCCGGATGGAATTGAAGCGTCTTTTGATGTGCTTGGTTCTCTTGTGAAATCTGGATTCCTTTGCTAAGGCAATTGCACCAGTATTGTCACAAAAGATTTTCATTGGTCCCGATGCACTAGGTATGACACCTAGATCGGATATGAACTCCTTCATCCAGACTCCTTCATTTGCTGCTTCCGAAGCAGCTATGTACTCCGCTTCACACGTAGATCCCGCCACGACACTTTGTTTAGAACTGCACCAACTGACAGCTCCACCGTTCAATGTAAACATGTATCCGGTTTGCGATTTAGAATCGTCCGGACCAGTGTCAAAGCTTGCATCAACGTAACCATTTACCATGAGCTCTTTGTCACCTCCATAAACGAGAAACATATCCTTAGTCCTTTTCAGGTATTTCAGGATGTTCTTGACCGCTGTCCAGTGATCCACTCCTGGATTACTTTGGTACCTCCCTGCTAAACTTATAGCAAGGCACACATCAGGTCTGGTACACAGCATTGCATACATGATAGAGCCTATGGCTGAAGCATAGGGAACATCTTTCATCTTCTCTCTATCTTCTGCAGTGGTCGGACATTGAGTCTTACTCAATCTCACACCTTGTAGTACAGGCAAGAACCCTTTCTTTGCTTGATCCATTTTGAACTTCTTCAAAATTTTGTCAAGGTATGTGCTTTGTGAAAGTCCAATTAAGCGTCTTGATCTATCTCTATAGATCTTGATGCCTAATATATATGTAGCTTCACCGAGGTCTTTCATTGAAAAACTCTTATTCAAGTATCCCTTTATGCTATTCAGAAATTCTATATCATTTCCAATTAGCAATATGTCATCCACATATAATATCATAAATGCTACTGAGCTCCCACTCACTTTCTTGTAAATACAGGCTTCTCCAAAAGTCTGTATAAAACCAAATGCTTTGATCACACTATCAAAGCGTTTATTCCAACTCCGAGAGGCTTGCACCAGTCCATAAATGGATCGCTGGAGCTTGCACACTTTGTTAGCTCCCTTTGGATCGACAAAACCTTACGGTTGCATTATATACAACTCTTCTTCCAGAAATCCATTCAGGAATGCAATTTTGACATCCATTTGCCAAATTTCATAATCATAAAATGCGGCAATTGCTAACATGATTCGGACAGACTTGAGCATCGCTACGGGTGAGAAAGTCTCATCGTAGTCAATCCCTAGAACTTGTCGAAAACCTTTCGCAACAAGTCGAGCTTTATAGACAGTAACATTACCGTCAGCGTCAGTCTTCTTCTTGAAGATCCATTTATTTTCAATGGCTTGCCGATCATCGGGCAAGTCAACCAAAGTCCATACTTTGTTCTCATACATGGATCCCATCTCGGATTTCATGGCTTCAAGCCATTTTGCGGAATCTGGGCTCACCATCGCTTCTTCATAGTTCGTAGGTTCGTCATGGTCTAGTAACATAACCTCCAGAACAGGATTACCGTACCACTCTGGTGCGGATCTTAATCTGGTTGACCTACGAGGTTCAGTAATAACTTGATCTGAAGTTTCATGATCATTATCATTAACTTCCCCACTAATTGGCGTAGGTGTCGCAGAAACTAGTTTCTGTGATGATCTACTTTTCAATAAGGGAGCAGGTACAGTTACCTCATCAAGTTCTACTTTCCTCCCACTCACTTCTTTTGAAAGAAACTCCTTCTCTAGAAAGGATCCATTCTTAGCAACGAATGTCTTGCCTTCGGATCTGTGATAGAAGGTATACCCAACAGTCTCCTTTGGGTATCCTATGAAGACACATTTCTCCGATTTAGGTTCGAGCTTATCAGGTTGAAGTTTCTTCACATAAGCATCGCAACCCCAAACTTTAAGAAACGACAACTTTGGTTTCTTGCCAAACCATAGTTCATAAGGCGTCGTCTCAACAGATTTCGATGGTGCCCTATTTAGACTGAATGCAGCCGTCTCTAAAGCATAACCCCAAAACGATAGCGGTAAATCAGTAAGAGACATCATAGATCGCACCATATCTAGTAAAGTATGATTACGATGTTCGGACACACCATTACGTTGTGGTGTTCCGGGTGGTGTGAGTTGCGAAACTATTCCGCATTGTTTCAAATGTAGGCCAAACTCGTAACTCAAATATTCTCCTCCACGATCTGATCGTAGAAACTTTATTTTCTTGTTACGATGATTTTCAACTTCGCTCTGAAATTCTTTGAACTTTTCAAATGTTTCAGACTTATGTTTCATTAAGTAGATATACCCATATCTGCTCAAATCATCTATGAAGGTGAGAAAATAAAGATATCCGCCACGAGCCTCAATATTCATCGGACCACATACATCTGTATGTATGATTTCCAACAAATCAGTTGCTCTCTCCATAGTTCCGGAGAACGGTGTTTTAGTCATCTTGCCCATGAGACACGGTTCGCAAGTACCAAGTGATTCATAATCAAGTGATTCCAGAAGTCCATCATTATGGAGTTTCTTCATGCGCTTTACACCGATATGACCTAAATGGCAGTGCCACAAATAAGTTGCACTATCATTATCAACTCTGCATCTTTTGGCTTCGACATTATGAATATGTGTGTCACTACTACTGAGATTCATTAAAAATAGACCACTCTTCAAGGGTGCATGACCATAAAAGATATTACTCATATAAATAGAACAACCATTATTCTCTGATTTAAATGAATAACCGTCTCGCATCAAACAAAATCCAGATATAATGTTCATGCTCAACGCTGGCACCAAATAACAAT
The DNA here is from genome assembly GCF_018294505.1 of Triticum aestivum. Classification (NCBI taxonomy): domain Eukaryota; kingdom Viridiplantae; phylum Streptophyta; class Magnoliopsida; order Poales; family Poaceae; genus Triticum; species Triticum aestivum. The sequence continues at coordinate 155,082,573 of NC_057805.1, forward strand.
TATTTAGGTCTAATACTAATCCCGAAGGTAGATGTAGAGGTAGCGTGCCAACGGTGATCACATCGACTTTGGAACCGTTTCCCACGCGCATCGTCACCTCGTCCTTGGCCAGTGTTCGCTTAATCCGTAGTCCCTATTTTGAGTTGCAAATATTAGCAACAGAACCAGTATCAAATACCCGGGTGCTACTGCGAGCTCTGGTAAGGTACACATCAATAACATGTATATCACATATACCTTTGTTCACCTTGCCATCCTTCTTATCCGCCAAATACTTGTTGGGTAACGTAGTAATTTCAAAAAAATTCCTACGCACACGCAAGATCATGGTGATGCGTAGCAACGAGAGGGGAGAGTGTTGTCCATGTACCCTCGTAGACCGACAGCGGAAGCGTTATTACAACGCGGTTGATGTAGTCGTACGTCTTCACGATCCGACCGATCAAGTACCGAACGCACGGCACCTCCGAGTTCTACACACGTTCAGCTCGATGACGTCCCTCGAACTCTGATCCAGCCGAGTGTTGAGGGAGAGTTTCGTCAGCACGACGGCGTGGTGACGATGATGATGTTCCACCGACGCAGGGCTTCGCCTAAGCTCCGCAACGGTATTATCGAGGTGTAATATGATGGAGGGGGGCACCGCACACGGCTGAAATATCATATATCAAGTGTGTCCATGGGGTGCCCCCCTGCCCCCGTATATAAAGGAGCAAGGGGGAGGCCGCTGGTCTAGGGAGGAGAGGCGCGCCAAAAGGGGGAGTCCTACTCCCACCGGGAGTAGGACTCCTCCTTTCCTTGTTGGAATAGGAGAAGGGAAGGGAGAAGGAGAAAGAAGGAAGGGGGCGCCCCCCTTCCCTAGTCCAATTCGGACCAGATCATGGGGAGGGGTGCGGCCACCTTTTGAGGCCTTTCTCTCCTTTCCCGTATGGCCCATTAAGGCCCAATACGAATTCCCATAACTCTCCGGTACTCCGAAAAATACCCGAATCACTCGGAACCTTTCCGAAGTCCGAATATAGTCGTCCAATATATCAATTTTTACATCTCGGCCATTTCGAGACTCCTAGTCATGTCCCCGATCTCATCCGGGACTCCGAACTCCTTCGGTACATCAAAACTCAATAAAACTGTCATCGTAACGTTAAGCGTGCGGACCCTACGGGTTCGAGAACTATGTAGACATGATCGAGACACCTCTCCGGTCAATAACCAATAGCGGGACCTGGATGCCCATATTGGCTCCCACATATTCTACGAAGATCTTTATCGGTCAGACCGCATAACAACATACGTTGTTCCCTTTGTCATCGGTATGTTACTTGCCCGAGATTCGATCGTCGGTATCTCGATACCTAGTTCAATCTCGTTACTGGCAAGTCTCTTTACTCGCTCCGTAATACATCATCCCGCAACTAACTCATTAGTCACAATGCTTGCAAGGCTTATAGTGATGTGCATTACAGAGTGGGCCCAGAGAACCTCTCCGACAATCGGAGTGACAAATCCTAATCTCGAAATACGCCAACCCAACAAGTACCTTTGGAGACACCTGTAGAGCACCTTTATAATCACCCATTTACGTTGTGACGTTTGGTAGCACACAAAGTGTTCCTCCGGTAAACGGGAGTTGCATAATCTCATAGTCATAGGAACATGTATAAGTCATGAAGAAAGCAATAGCAACATACTAAACGATCGGGTGCTAAGCTAACGGAATGGGTCAAGTCAATCACGTCATTCTCCTAATGAGGTGATCTCGTTAATCAAATGACAACTCATGTCTATGGCTAGGAAACATAACCATCTTTGATTAACGAGCTAGTCAAGTAGAGGCATACTAGTGACACTCTGTTTGTCTATGTATTCACACATGTATTATGTTTCCGCTTAATACAATTCTATCATGAATAATAAACATTTATCATGATATAAGGAAATATATAATACTTTATTATTGCCTCTAGGGCATATTTCCTTCAGTCTCCCACTTGCACTAGAGTCAATAATCTAGTTCACATCGCCATGTGATTTAACATCAATAATTCACATCACCATGTGATTAACACCCATAGTTCACATCTCTATGTGACCAACACTCAAAGGGTTTACTAGAGTCAATAATCTAGTTCACATCGCTATGTGATTAACACCCAAAGAGTACTAAGGTGTGATCATGTTTTGATTGTGAGATAATTTTAGTCAACAGGTCTGTCACATTCAGATCCATAAGTATTTTGCAAATTTCTATGTTTACAATACTCTGCACGGAGCTACTCTTAGCTAATTGCTCCCACTTTCAATATGTATCTAGACCGAGACTTAGAGTCATCTAGATTAGTGTCAAAACTTGCATCGACGTAACCCTTTACGACGAACCTTTTGTCACTTCCATAATCGATAAACATATCCTTTTTCCATTAAGGATAATTTTGACCGCTGTCCAGTGATCTACTCCTAGATCACTATTGTACTCCCTTGCCAAAATCAGTGTAGGGTATACAATAGATCTGGTACACAGCATGGCATACTTTATAGAACCTATGGCCAAGGCATAGGGAATGACTTTCATTCTCTTTCTATCTTCTGCCGTGGTCGGGCTTTGAGTCTTACTCAATTTCACACCTTGTAACACAGGCAAGAACTCTTTCTTTGACTGTTCTATTTTGAACTACTTCAAAATCTTGTTAAGGTATGTACTCATTGAAAAACTTATCAAGCGTCTTCATCTATCTCTATAGATCTTGATGCTCAATATGTAAGCAGCTTCACCGAGGTCTTTCTTTGAAAAACTCCTTTCAAACACTCCTTTATGCTTTGCAGAATAATTCTACATTATTTCCGATCAACAATATGTCATTCACATATACTTATCAGAAATGCTGTAGTGCTCCCACTCACTTTCTTGTAAATACAGGCTTCACCGCAAGTCTGTATAAAACTATATCCTTTGATCAACTTATCAAAGCGTATATTCCTACTCCGAGATGCTTGCACCAGTCCATAGATGGATCGCTGGAGCTTGCATATTTTGTTAGCACCTTTAGGATTGACAAAACCTTCTGGTTGCATCATATACAACTCTTCTTTAATAAATCCATTAAGGAATACAGTTTTGTTTATCCATTTGCCATATTTCATAAAATGCGGCAATTGCTAACATGATTCAGACGGATTTAAGCATAGATACGAGTGAGAAACTCTCATCGTAGTCAACACCTTGAACTTGTCGAAAACCTTTTGCGACAATTCTAGCTTTGTAGATAGTGACACTACTATCAGCGTTCGTCTTCCTCTTGAAGATCCATTTAATCTCAATGGCTCGCCGATCATTGGGCAAGTCAATCAAAGTCCATACTTTGTTCTCATATATGGATCTCATCTCAGATTTCATGGCCTCAAGCCATTTTGCGGAATCTGGGCTCATCATCGCTTCCTCATAGTTCGTAGGTTCGTCATGGTCTAGTAACATAACCTCCAGAACAGGATTACCGTACCACTCTGGTGCGGATCTTAATCTGGTTGACCTACGAGGTTCAGTAATAACTTGATCTGAAGTTTCATGATCATTATCATTAACTTCCTCACTAATTGGTGTAGGTGTCGCAGAAACTGGTTTCTGTGATGATCTACTTTCCAATAAGAAAGCAGGTACAGTTACCTCATCAAGTTCTACTTTCCTCCCACTCACTTCTTTCAAGAGAAACTCCTTCTCTAGAAAGGATCCATTCTTAGCAACGAATGTCTTGCCTTCGGATCTGTGATAGAAGGTGTACCCAACTGTCTCCTTTGGGTATCCTATGAAGACACATTTCTCCGATTTGGGTTTGAGCTTATCAGGATGAAACCTTTTCACATAAGCATCGCAACCCCAAACTTTAAGAAACGACAACTTTGGTTTCTTGCCAAACCACAGTTCATAAGATGTCGTCTCAACGGATTTAGATGGTACCCTATTTAACGTGAATGCAGCTGTCTCTAATGCATAATCCCAAAAATGATAGTGGTAGATTGGTAAGAGACATCATATATCGCACCATATCTAATAAAGTACGGTTACGATGTTCGGACACACCATTACACTGTGGTGTCCAGGTGGCGTGAGTAGTGAAACTATTTCACATTGTTTTAACTGAAGGCCAAACTCGTAACTCAAATATTTTACCTCTGCGATCATATCGTAGAAACTTTTATTTTCTTGTTACGATGATTCTCCACTTCACTCTGAAATTCTTTGAACTTTTCAAATGTTTCAGACTTGTGTTTCATCAAGTAGATATACCCATATCTGCTCAAATCATCTGTGAAGGTCAGAAAATAACGATACCTGCTACGAGCCTCAATATTCATCAGGCCACATACATCTGTATGTATGATTTCCAACAAATCTGTTGCTCTCTCCATAGTTCCGGAGAACGGCGTTTTAGTCATCTTGCACTACAGGAATCAGCTACTTTGCCATCTGCCACGGCGGACGGCAAAGGCATGAACGGCGGACGGCAAAGGCCTTTGCCCTCAGCCGCGGACGGCAAAAGGCTCCGGCAAAGTAGGCTACGGCAAAGACCTACTTTGCCGTCTGCTTTCGGCGGCTGACGGCAAAGGCGCCTTTGCCGTCTGCCGCGGACGGCAAAGAAGTGGACGGCAAAATGAGTAGTGTTAGTGTCCGTTAGGTGGCTAACGGCAGCCTTTGCCGTCCGCCAGCTGACGGCAAAGGCTGCAGGCTCTTTGCCATCTGTTGGCAGATGGCAAAGAGACCAAATAGGCATTAATTCTGTTTCTTCTTATATCAATTCATTTTCACAGAAAATCAAACACACATATATATATATATATGACCAATATAGCATATCCAACACATATTACCAATACTCATGAACACATATATATCCAACACATGTTACCAATATATAGTCATGAACACATATATATCCAACACATATCCATGAACACATATCCAACAAATATTACAAGGAATGATCTAAAACTAAATATCTATTTTCCTAAAAAACTATCTTATTACTAAGATCTTCTCCGGATCTTCTTCTTTTCTTCCAACCTGCATAACAAAAACACTAAGAAAGAGAGAATGGGTTAGGAGTAGAAATGTAGCATTTCACTTGGTGAAATGCAATGCCCTAGGAGCCAGTACTTGAGATCAAGATAATCAGCCAACCAGACCAAGTCCCAACACATCCAACCACCAGCAGCTTAGAAGAGATAACTATTAAGGAGAGCTACAGAAGACCTCAAGGTATACTTGAGGGATTATGTGCTCAGACAGCCTGGAAGTGCCAGGGCTAGTTCATCATAGCACAGGGATAGTCACATGTAAATTAAGCCTAAGAGAGGGGGGCTCAGACCAGCATCACTGCCCAAATCAGATGTAGTATCTGTCTTATCAGTAGAAAACTAGGAAAGTAACAGCCAAAACCAAGTATAGCATCTGTTCATAGGCTATTAGAAAGAGACAAATAGGAATAGCCAAACCAAGTGGTATCTGTTCATATCAGTATTAGAAGTAAAATAACTAAGAACAAGTGAGTATCCGTTCATGAGTAAAGTAACTGACCAAAGTAACAACTCCAGGATCAACTAAACAGAACAGAGCAGTACAGGAGTATATATACTTCACAAATACACATAGATGGTCACTGACCAAAACCCTGACACAGCAAGAATCCATCACAGAGAGCTCCAATACAAGTTGATGCTCATCTACAGCAGCTAACCACAGCTAATAGAGCCTCACATCCCACAAGATCAAAATCTAGAGCTATGCATTAGAGAGATCAGGAGGGGAGCAAGGAGAAGCTCACCAAAAGGAGTTGTAGCCGAAGTAGGATGCAGCCACACCATCACTATGGTGTGACCAGCATCACAACCAACACCACCACAACAAGCCGGAGCTTGCCAGAGAGCACCACAACGGCAGCACCAGTGAGAGCACGGGCACGAAGGCGCCAACCAGGGGCACCGCAGCACGGAGGCGCCACCCAGGGGCACCACCGCGCCACGGCACATCCAGCGTCGCCGGCGACGTGGGCACATCCAGCACCACCGCGCCACGGCACATCCAGCACCGCCGGCGACGTGGGCACATCCAGCACCACCGCGCCACGGCACATCCCACAACCACGGCACATTCAAGTTGTGAAGTGCCATTCATGTGTCACTAACATGTGGCCCCAGGGCACTTTTTAGGTATACATCTTTCTGTGGTACCAAGTTAAAAAAAATCTTGGTACTAGTTGGCATGCTAAGACCCAAAAAATAATATTTACTGGTACAGTTTGGCGAGTTATGTCTAAGAGAACCACCAATGCCTAAGAATTAGCAAGTCTGATGCCACAGCAGATAACTCACAATCAAACTCAAGGAGCAAACATAGAAACAAATGAATCCAATATCCATATGATCGACAGGGTGAACTTTCCATATGAATGAATGAATGAGCTAGCTATCGATCTTAAAATTCAAGTGACCAGCAATGACTTATGTTACACTGAGAATTATAATAGCCACAGGATGATTTGAATACGCCGCAGTCAAAATCTATATCACAGAAATGGACAAACGGAATGTTAGGCAACCGACCAGATCAACAGTTCAACACTAAAGCTAGATCTCGAGCAACACAAGCGAACATGAACCAGGAAGTTGTGGTACCAGCGACAACTAACCGAAGGAGACCCTGCCGATCGGAGGGGAGCCACGTCCGCCTGAGCGCGCGGCGGCGGCCGACGGAGCCGAACCCGGTGAAGATCCCGACGAAGGCCATGACCTTGTGCCTGCCGCGCGATCCGGTGGCGAGGCCCGCCGGGAGGTCGGTGGCGCCGCCCGCGACATCCCCGGGGCGCCGGTCCCAGGCGACGGAGACGGAGAGCGGGTGCGAGGAGTCCGGGCAGCGGCCCCGCGGGGCCTCGGCGGGCGCCCGGGAGAGGGAGACCGCGGCGGCGAGGAACCTGGCGAGGCCGAAGAGGAGGCAGGCCGCGGAGACGGCCGGCGAGGAGAGGAGGCGGCGGAGCGAGGAGCGGCGGGGGCGGCGGTGGGTGTGGATCTGGTGGGCGTCGGGGAGGGGAGAGAGGGAGAGAAGAGATAACGGGCGGGCGGGAGAGAGGGAGAGAAGAGATAACGCGCGGTGGGTGTGGATCTGGTTTGCCGTCCGCTGTTTTGTCTCTTTGCCGTCTGCTAGCAGACGGCAAAGAGGGGGCGTTTTTTTTTCGTAAACGGCTCATTAGTGGGGGGGCCACCTCTCTCTTTGCCGTCCGCCAGCTGACGGCAAAGATTCTTTGCCGTCCGCCAGCTGATGGCAAAGATTCTTTGCCGTCCGCCAGCTGACGGCAAAGAAGTGACTGATGGCAAAGGCCTGTTTTGCCGTCTGCCATTTCTTTGCCGTCTGCTTTTGGGTAGCTGATGGCAAAGAGCTTCTTTGCCATCCGCTAGCAGACGGCAAAGAGCTGGCAGATGGCAAATTAGCTGATTCCAGTATTGTTGCCCATGAGGCACGGATCGCAAGCATCAAGTGATTCATAATCAAGTGATTCCAAAATCCCATCAGTATGGAGTTTCTTCATGCGCTTTACACCAATATGACCTAAACGGCAGTGCCACAAATAAGTTGCACTATCATTATTAACTTTGCATCTTTTGGCTTCAATATTATGAATATGTGTATCACTAAGATCGAGATCCAACAAACCATTTTCGTTGGTGTGTATGATCATAGAAGGTTTTTATTCATGTAAACAGAACAACAATTGTTCTCTAACTTAAATGAATAACCGTATTGCAATAAACATGATCAAATCATATTCATGCTCAACGCAAACACCAAATAACACTTATTTAGTTTCAACACTAATCCCGAAAGTACAGGGAGTGTGCGATGATGATCATATCAATCTTGGAACTACTTCCAACACACATCGTCACCTCGCCTTTTTACTAGTCTCTGTTTATTCTGCAACTCCCGTTTCGAGTTACTTCTCTTAGCAACTGAACCAGTATCAAATGCCGAGGGGTTGCTATAAACACTAGTAAAGTACACATCAATAACATGTATATCCAATATACCTTTGTTCACTTTGCCATCCTTCTTATCCACCAAATAGTTGGGGTAGTTCCGCTTCCAGTGACCAGTCCCTTTGCAGTAGAAGCACTTAGTCTCAGGGTTAGGACCAGACTTAGGCTTCTTCACTTGAGCAGCAACTTGCTTGCCGTTCTTCTTGAAGTTTCCCTTCTTCCCTTTGCCCTTTTCTTGAAACTAGTGGTCTCGTCAACCATCAACACTTGATGTTTTTCTTGATTTCTACCTTCGTCGATTTCAGCATCACGAAGAGCTCGGGAATTACTTTCGTCATCCCTTGCATACTGTAGTTCATCACGAAGTTCTACTAACTTGGTGATGGTGACTAGAGAATTCTGTCAATCACTATTTTATCTGGAAGACTAACTCCCACTTGACTCAAGCGATTGTAGTACCCAGACAATCTGAGCACATGCTCACTAGTTGAGCGATTCTCCTCCATCTTTTAGCTATAGAACTTGTTGGAGACTTCATATCTCTCAACTCGGGTATTTGCTTGAAATATTAACTTCAACTCCTGGAACATCTCATATGGTCCATGACGTTCAAAACGTCTTTGAAGTCCCGATTCTAAGCCCTTAAGCATGATGCACTAAACTATCAAGTAGTCATCATATTGAGCTAGCCAAACGTTCATAACGTCTGCATCTGCTCCTGCAATCGGTCTGTCACCTAGCGGTGCATTAAGGACATAATTCTTCTGTGCAGCAATGAGGATAATCCTCAAATCGCGGATCCAATCCGCATCTTTGCTACTAACATCTTTCAACATAATTTTTTTGCTCTAGGAACATATCAAAAATAAACACAGGGAAGCAACAACGCGAGCTATTGATCTATAACATAATTTGCAAAATACTATCAGGACTAAGTTCATGATAAATTTAAGTTCAATTAATCATATTACTTAAGAACTCCCACTTAGATAGATATCCCTCTAATCATCTAAGTGATTACGTGATCCAAATCAACTAAACCATGTCCGATCATCACGTGAGATGGAGTAGTTTCAATGGTGAACATCACTATGTTGATCATATCTACTATATGATTCACGCTCGACCTTTCGGTCTCCGTGTTCCGAGGCCATATCTGCATATGCTAGGCTCGTCAAGTTTAACCTGAGTATTCCGCGTGTGCAACTGTTTTGCACCCGTTGTATTTGAACGTAGAGCCTATCACACCCGATCATCACGTGGTGTCTCAGCACGAAGAACTTTCGCAACGGTGCATACTCAGGGAGAACACTTTTATCTTGAAATTTTAGTGAGAGATCATCTTATAATGCTACCGTCAATCAAAGCAAGATAAGATGCATAAAGGATTAACATCACCTGCAATCAATATAAGTGATATGATATGGCCATCATCATCTTGTGCTTGTGATCTCCATCTTCGAAGCACCGTGCTCGTGATCTCCATCTCCGAAGCACCGTCATGATCACCATCGTCACCGGCGCGACACCTTGATCTCCATCGTAGTATCGTTGTCGTCTCGGCAACTTATTGCTTTTACGACTATCGCTACCGCTTAGTGATAAAGTAAAACTATTACATGGCGATTGCATTTCATACAATAAAGCGACAACCATATGGCTCCTGCCAGTTGCCGATAACTCGGTTACAAAACATGATCATCTCATACAACAAATTATATCACATCATGTCTTGACCATATCACATCACAACATGCCCTGCAAAAACAAGTTAGACGTCCTCTACTTTGTTGTTGCATGTTTTACGTGGCTGCTACGGGCTTAGCAAGAACCGTTCTTACCTACGCATCAAAACCACGACGATAGTTTGTCAAGTTGGTGCTGTTTTAACCTTCGCAAGGACCGGGCGTAGCCACACTCGGTTCAACTAAAGTGAGAGAGACAGACACCCGCCAGTCACCTTTAAGCAATGAGTGCTCGCAACGGTGAAACCAGTCTCGCGTAAGCGTACGCGTAATGTCGGTCCGGGCCGCTTCATCTCACAATACCGCTGAACCAAAGTATGACATGTTGGTAAGCAGTATGACTTATATCGCCCACAACTCACTTGTGTTCTATTCGTGCATAGCATCAACGCATAAACCTGGCTCTGATACCACTGTTGGGTAACGTAGTAATTTCAAAAAAATTCCTACGCACACGCAAGATCATGGTGATGCATAGCAACGAGAGGGGAGAGTGTTGTCCACGTACCCTCGTAGACCGACAGCGGAAGCGTTATTACAACGCGGTTGATGTAGTCGTACGTCTTCACGATCCGACCGATCAAGTACCGAACGCACGGCACCTCCGAGTTCTACACACGTTCAGCTCAATGACGTCCCTCGAACTCCGATCTAGCCGAGTGTTGAGGGAGAGTTTCGTCAGCACGACGGCGTGGTGACGATGATGATGTTCCACTGACGCAGGGCTTCGCCTAAGCTCCGCAACGGTATTATCGAGGTGTAATATGGTGGAGGGGGGCACCGCACACAGCTAAAATATCGTATATCAAGTGTGTCCATGGGGTGCCCCCTGCCCCCGTATATAAAGGAGCAAGGGGGAGGCCGCCGGCCTAGGGAGGAGAGGCGCGCCAGAAGGGGGAGTCCTACTCCCACCGGGAGTAGGACTCCTACTTTCCTTGTTGGAATAGGAGAAGGGAAGGGAGAAGGAGAAAGAAGGAAGGGGGCGCCCCCCTTCCCTAGTCCAATTCGGACCAGATCATGGGGAGGGGCGCGGCCACCTTTTGAGGCCTTTCTCTCCTTTCCCGTATGGCCCATTAAGGCCCAATACGAATTCCCGTAACTCTCCGCTACTCCGAAAAATACCCGAATCACTCAAAACCTTTCCGAAGTCCGAATATAGTCGTCCAATATATCGATTTTTACATCTCGGCCATTTCGAGACTCCTCCTCATGTCCCCGATCTCATCCGGGACTCCGAACTCCTTCGGTACATCAAAACTCAATAAAACTGTCATCGTAACGTTAAGCGTGCGGACCCTATGGGTTCGAGAACTATGTAGACATGACCGAGACACCTCTCCGGTCAATAACCAATAGCGGGACCTGGATGCCCATATTGGCTCCCACATATTCTACGAAGATCTTTATCGGTCAGACCGCATAACAACATACGTTGTTCCCTTTGTCATCGGTATGTTACTTGCCCGAGATTCGATCGTCGGTATCTCGATACCTAGTTCAATCTCGTTACCGGCAAGTCTCTTTACTCGTTCCGTAATACATCATCCCGCAACTAACTCATTAGTCACAATGCTTGCAAGGCTTATAGTGATGTGCATTACCGAGTGGGCCCAGAGATACCTCTCTGACAATCGGAGTGACAAATCCTAATCTCGAAATACGCCAACCCAACAAGTACCTTTGGAGACACCTGTAGAGCACCTTTATAATCACCCATTTACGTTGTGATGTTTGGTAGCACACAAAGTGTTCCTCCGGTAAACGGGAGTTGCATAATCTCATAGTCATAGGAACATGTATAAGTCATGAAGAAAGCAATAGCAACATACTAAACGATCGGGTGCTAAGCTAACGGAATGGGTCAAGTCAATCACGTCATTCTCCTAATGTGGTGATCTCGTTAATCAAATGACAACTCATGTCTATGGCTAGGAAACATAACCATCTTTGATTAACGAGCTAGTCAAGTAGAGGCATACTAGTGACACTCTGTTTGTCTATGTATTCACACATGTATTATGTTTTCGGTTAATACAATTATAGCATGAATAATAAACATTTATCATGATATAAGGAAATATATAATACTTTATTATTGCCTCTAGGGCATATTTCCTTCAATACTTGGGGCAGTTCCGCTTCCAGTGACCAGTCTGCTTGCAGTAGAAGCACTCAGTCTCAGGCTTAGGTCCAGATTTGGGTTTCTTCTCCTGAACAGCAACTTGCTTGCTGTTCTTCTTGAAGTTCCCCTTCTTCTTCCCTTTGCCCTTTTTTGAAACTAGGGGTCTTATTGACCATCAACACTTGATGCTCCTTTTTTATTTCTACCTCCGCTGCCTTTAGCATTGCGAAGAGCTCGGGAATTGTCTTGTTCATCCCTTGCATGTTATAGTTCATCACGAAGCTCTTGTAGCTTGGTGGCAGTGATTGAAGAATTCTGTCAATGACGCTCTCATCCGGAAGATTAACTCCCAGTTGAATCAAGTGATTATTATACCCAGACATTTTGAGTATATGCTCACTGACAGAACTATTCTCTTCCATCTTGCAGCTGTAGAACTTATTGGAGACTTCATATCTCTCAATCTGGGCATTTGCTTGAAATATTAACTTCAACTCCTGGAACATCTCATATGCTCCATGATGTTCAAAACGTCGTTGAAGACCCGGTTCTAAGCCGTAAAGCATGGCACACTGAACTATCGAGTAGTCATCAGCTTTGCTCTGCCAGATGTTCATAACTTCTGGTGTTGTTCTTGCAGCAGGCCTGGCACCCAGCGGTGCTTCCAGGACGTAATTCTTCTGTGCAGCAATGAGGATAATCCTCAAGTTACGGACCCAGTCCGTGTAATTGCTACCATCATATTTCAACTTTTCTTTCTCAAGGAACGCATTAAAATTCAACGGAACAACAGCACGGGCCATCTATCTACAATTAACATAGACAAGCAAGATACTATCAGGTACTAAGTTCATGATAAATTTAAGTTCTATTAATCATATTACTTAAGAACTCCCACTTAGATAGACATCCCTCTAATCATCTAAGTGATTATGTGATCCAAATCAACTAAACCATAACCGATCATCACGTGAAATGGAGTAGTTTTCAATGGTGAACATCACTATGTTGATCATATCTACTATATGATTCACGCTCGATCTTTCGGTCTCAGTGTTCCGAGGCCATATCTGCATATGCTAGGCTCGTCAAGTTTAACCTGAGTATTCTGCGTGTGCAAAACTGGCTTGCACCCGTTGTAGATGGACGTAGAGCTTATCACACCGGATCATCACGTGGTGTCTGGGCACGACGAACTTTGGCAATGGTGCATAGTCAGGGAGAACACTTTTATCTTGAAATTTTAGTGAGAGATCATCTTATAATGCTACAGTCATTCAAAGCAAGATAAGATGCATAAAAGATAAACATCACATGCAATCAATATAAGTGATATGATATGGCCATCATCATCTTGTGCTTGTGATCTCCATCTCCGAAGCACCGTCATGATCACCATCGTCACCGGCGCGACACCTTGATCTCCATCGTAGCATCGTTGTCGTCTCGCCAACTATTGCTTTTACGACTATCGCTACCGCTTAGTGATAAAGTAAAACAATTACATGGCAATTGCATTGCATACAATAAAGCGACAACCATATGGCTCCTGCCAGTTGCCGATAACTCGGTTACAAAACATGATCATCTCATACAATAAAATATAGCATCACGTCTTGACCATATCGCATCACAACATGCCCTGCAAAAACAAGTTAGACGTCCTCTACTTGTTGTTGCAAGTTTTACGTGGCTGCTACGGGCTTAGCAAGAACCGTCCTTACCTACGCATCAAAACCACAACGATAGTTTGTCAAGTTGGTGCTGTTTTAACCTTCGCAAGGACAGGGCGTAGCCATACTCGGTTCAACTAAAGTGAGAGAGACAGACACCCGCCAGACACCTTTAAGCAACGAGTGCTCGCAACGGTGAAACCAGCCTCGCGTAAGCGTACGCGTAATGTCGGTCCGGGCCGCTTCATCTCACAATACCGCTGAACCAAAATATGACATGCTGGTAAGCAGTATGACTTATATCGCCCACAACTCACTTGTGTTCTACTCGTGCATATAACATCAACGCATAAAACCAGGCTCGGATGCCACTGTTGGGAAACGTAGTAATTTCAAAAAAATTCTACGCACACGCAAGATCATGGTGATGCATAGCAACGAGAGGGGAGAGTGTTGTCCACGTACCCTCGTAGACCAATAGCGGAAGCGTTTAACACAACGCGGTTGATGTAGTCGTACGTCTTCACGATCCGACCGATCAAGTACCGAACGCACGGCACCTCCGAGTTCCGCACACGTTCAGTTTGATGACGTCCCTCGAACTCCGATCCAGCCGAGTGTTGAGGGAGAGTTTCGTCAGCACGACGGCGTGGTGACAATGTTGATGTTCTACCGACGCAGGGCTTCGCCTAAGCATCGCTACGATATTATCGAGGTGTAATATGGTGGAGGGGGGCACCGCACATGGCTAAGAGATCAATGATCAATTGTGTGTCTAGAGGTGCCCCCTGCCCCTGTATATAAAGGAGCAAGGGGGGGGGGGTTCGGCCGGCCTAGGGGAGAGGCGCGCCAGGAGGAGTCCTACTCCTACCGGGAGTAGGACTCCCCCCCCTCTCCATGTTGGACTAGGAGAGAAAGGGGGAAAAGGTGGAGGGGAGGAAGGAAGGGGGGCGCCGCCCCCCTCTCCTTGTCCTATTCGGACTAGGGGGGAGGGGCGCGTGGCCCTGCCCTGGCCTCCTCTCCTCTCTTCCACCTAGGCCCACTAAGGCCCATTAAGTTACCGGGGGGTTCCGGTAACCTCCCGGTACTCCGGAAAAATCCCGATTTCACCCGAAACACTTCTAATGTCCAAACATAGGCTTCCAATATATCAATCTTTATGTCTCGACCATTTCGAGACTCCTCGTCATGTCCGTGATCACATCCGGGACTCCGAACAACCTTCGGTACATCAAAACATATAAACTCATAATATAACTGTCATCGTAACGTTAAGCGTGCGGACCCTACGGGTTCGAGAACTATGTAGACATGACCGAGACACCTCTCCGGTCAATAACCAATAGCGGAACCTGGATGCTCATATTGGCTCCCACATATTCTACGAAGATCTTTATCGGTCAGACCGCATAACAACATACGTTGTTCCCTTTGTCATCGGTATGTTACTTGCCCAAGATTCGATCGTCGATATCTTGATACCTAGTTCAATCTCGTTACCGGCAAGTCTCTTTACTCGTTCCGTACTACATCATCCCGCAACTAACTCATTAGTCACAATGCTTGCAAGGCTTATAGTGATGTGTATTACCGAGTGGGCCCAGAGATACCTCTCCGACAATCGGAGTGACAAATCCTAATCTCGAAATACGCCAACCCAACAAGTACCTTTGGAGACACCTGTAGAGCACCTTTATAATCATCCAGTTACGTTGTGACGTTTGGTAGCACACAAAGTGTTCCTCCGGTAAACGGGAGTTGCATAATCTCATAGTCATAGGAACATGTATAAGTCATGAAGAAAGTAATAGCAACATACTAAACGATCGGGTGCTAAGCTAACGGAATGGGTCAAGTCAATCACATCATTCTCCTAATGATGTGATCCCGTTAATCAAATGACAACTCATGTCTATGGCTAGGAAACATAACCATCTTTGATCAACGAGCTAGTCAAGTAGAGGCATACTAGTGACACTCTGTTTGTCTATGTATTCACACATGTATTATGTTTCCGGTTAATACAATTCTAGCATGAATAATAAACATTTATCATGATATAAGGAAATAAATAATAACTTTATTATTGCCTCTAGGGCATATTTCCTTCATGAAATTCCCGGTGACCCGCCTCAAACCGAGCCTGGCGTGGGTCGAGGATGGGCCATCCATGATGGTCATAATCCGAATCCGATCTAGCTCCTCATTTAACAAGGCGAGACTAGCCGGATCGGCGTCTGGGGTTTCTTCGGAGTCGACCTCTGATACGATGGTGCGAGGGGCAAGTCCGGCCAGGGTTGACTCCTAGTATTCGGACGCTGAAGTCGCATCTGGACTTGAGGCCCGGTCCATAGCAAAAGAAATTAGGCCGGCTAGGGTCGACTCCCGATCTTGGGACCCAAAGATCATGTCCACGCTTGAAGCCGGATCCGAGATGAGGGCCGACCTAGGGATTGGGTCGGAACCCGAAGTTAAGGCTTCAGGGTCTTCGGGCGCCTCGGGCAAAGCCGAGAAGCCGGTGAAGGTGAGATCGCCTCGAGCGTCAACAAAGTACTCAAGGTTGCCAAACCTAATCTGGTGTTCAGGGGCGAAGCTGTCGACCTGGTTAAGATGACCGGCCGAGTTGGCGTGCAGGACGGTGCTACCGAACATGAAAAGATGGCCGGGGACGAAGATACCCCCTGTGTTGATGCCGTCTTCGATGATTAGGCGAGCCATCGATCCTCCGGAGTTTTCATAGTGGAACTCTCAATGAAAGCACCAATGTTGGTGTAAAAATCAGCGGATTTCGGGTAGGGGGTCCCGAGCTGTGGATCTTGGATCAGTGGGGAACAAGGGACGAATGACTCGATGTTTACCCAGGTTCAGCCCCTCTCGAAGAGGTAAAACCCTACGTCCTTCTTGATTATATTGAAGTGTATAGGACGATTACATAGTCGATCTACCACGAGATCAGATGAACTAAACCCTAGGTGAGTAGGATGATGGTTCTTGTTCTAGCCTCTACGGAATAAACCCTCTAATTATATAGACAACAGGGGTACTAGGGTTACACATGGTCGGTTACAAGGAAGGAATAATCACTTCGATTCTTCTTATCATGACTTGGAGGACACACCAAGGCATCAAAGATCTCCTATCCGGATACGGAGTCACCTCATAGTTCGGCCTTCTAGCAGTTTCAGTGCGGCCCACCTGTCCGGCCCATAAGAGATAGGCTGGCAGCCCGAGGACCCCCTAGTCCAGGACTCCCTCACCCCCAGCCCGGACAACTGACACCTTGTTGTGCGCAGAGATCGGGCCAAAGGCCCATGTACCCCTCTCCTTTCGCCCCCACTTGTACTAGCACTATAAATATACTACCCCTTCTCCTTCTAGGGTTAGCAAAGGTTAGAGCTCATTTGAGATAGAGGTTTGCTCATCCACTTACCACTCCCATGGAGTTCAAGACCTCCATGTGAGAAGATCCCCCAAGTGGATTTAAGACCCCTTCATGGGAAGATCTCTCTAGGATTGAAGACCTATCTCCTCCAAGGATTGGGATGAAGTAGTTACCCTTTGGATCCTCTTGTGTTGACTTCGGATCCTCGTACCTTCTTTATGTGTATGTGGATTTAGCATATGTGTGATTGGATCTTGTCTATTTGAGAGTTCTTCTTGTGTTTCTCTTTGATTTGCTCTCTTCCCCCCCTCCAAGTGTGAAAAGATCACCTATTAGGGTTCCACCCTACATCACTGGGGGTATCTAGGGTTACACATGATCGGTTGTCAACTAGGAATAAACACGTCGATGGTTGGAGCAGTCCTTGAAGTACACGCCAAGTCTTCGACGGTGTCCGTCTTGATCACGTCGGGGTTCAAGGCTTCTGGAGTCCTTCCTCGTGAGATAGGCGGGTCGTAAGCTCAACCCATGGACTGTGGGCCAACGAGGTTGGTACCCCCTAGTCCATGACACCCTCAATCGTAGAGCGATTTTTTTGTTTCTACTATGTTACCCAAGAGCAACGCATGTAACATAAGAGCTACTCTACGTGATCAAACAACATAAAACGAAATCGGCATCAAACGGACAACCAAATGCGCATCAACAAACTGTATATCATCCAAAAAATCATCGGAGTTTATTGACGGACAAGTTCTTAAGTTCAACAACTAAAAACCGATAATAAACATAGGAGGAGGAGCATCTTCACCACTTCATCGCTGGGCATTTTCCCATCCGGTCGTCGGCGTAGCTGTAGGCGTCCGCAGTTGGTGGAGGATCTTGGTTGTCGGAGGAGGAGGTGGAACTATGGTCATCGTCGTCGTTGTCCTGCCTCTGCCGCTGCCTCCTTCGCCTCGCGCTCCGACTGCTCTATGGCAAGTCGGAGCGCCCTCGCGTTCTTTTGCCGTAGGCGGTGAGCGTGCGTCTCCGCCGTCATGAGCGACCAACGGTAGCCTAGCGAGGAGCCGCTCGTCCTTGTTGGGCTCCGCCGGCAACCTGCGGCGGTGGTGCGCGGACTGCTCCGCTGCGTCCCTCTCTCTTGCCTGTTGCCTCTCGCGGCGAGCGGTGTGTGCCTCTGATTCCGGGGTGCGCATGCGGGCCGGCGGCACGGGCACTAGCACCCATCGCGGGCCACGCGGAGCAGCGACCGGCGGGGGAAGGGGATGACGCGGGGGCGGAGCGGATTGCGCTGCCCCAACGGTGCTGCCCTCAAGACGGGAGGGGTCAGCTCCGACGTCCGCGCAGCGCCGTCGCTGAAGCTGCGGCGACGCTGGAGATCCGGAGCTACCCCGATGTCCACCTTGAACCACTCCAAGGCAATGCAGAAGTCCAGCTCCTCGTCGATGTTGAGGACGGAGCCGGAGTGGCTGCCGGAGCTCGACATTGTGTCGGATTGGATCGAAATCAGAGAGGGAAGAGGAAAGGACGGAGCGAGAGAGGGGATTGAGTGAACTAGGGTTCCAAGGAGCTTTTTTTTTCGAGACAATCCAAGCGAGGAGCTGGATTGGGATCTTTTATGGGAAACCCGTGGGTCAGGCCGGGCCTGTTAGCAAGCCGTCCTAGGCTAAAGACGCCGGACAGCACGAACATTTGCGCCCGGTGGAACCGGTCCGCCATTCATTTGTTCGAGTTGCTGTAATCTACCGCATTCCTTAGCGCCTGATATGCAGACGTAAAATTCCCACAAATTGAGTTCGTCCGTAGCGGCTCAACGACACCTCCCCGCTCCTCCCTGGCGGCGATCAGCCTCCGGCCACAGGAGATGGGCACCGCCGCGAAGCCCCCTCCCTTCGTCTGCTTCAAGTGGCCTTGGGGCCCTAGCCTTAATGCGAGCCCTAGCGCCAGCCCAAGCCCCTGCGGCGACCTCGAGCGCCCCTGGCTCTCCAAGTCTATCTCCACCGTCGCGCAAGGCCTCGTCATCGCCGGTGACATCCCCTCCGCTTCCACTGGAAGCGGAGGTCATGGGGCGAGGTTGTGGAAGCGTTACCCGGGCACCGCGCCGGTGGAGGCGGACCGCGGGGACGCGGAGCAGCGGGCGCTGGCGGCGGCGCTGGCGAGCGCGAGGGCGACCACGGTGCTGGAGTTCTACTCGCCGCGCTGCCGCCTCTGCTCATCGCTGCAGGGCCTCGTGCGCGAGCTCGAGGACGGTGGCAATGCATCTGCGAGCTTCGTGTTCGCTGACGCCGAGGACGACCGGTGGCTCCCGGAGGTGAGGGCGTCTCCTCCTGTTCATGCCGATTGCGTTGCTATCCATATTCTCTAGATTTATGCTGTTAATTTTCCTATCAATCGATGGATTAGTCTCGTTAGCCTCGTTGCTCTAATTATTTTTTGTCGGAGCTGGTGCATTGTGTGGTGATTTGTAGAGAACTGAGGTTATAAACACTGATATTTCAGGAGAAGGTTGGTTGCTTATAAGTTTTGTTCGTTAGCATATGCTGGGATGGTATTGAAGAGTTAGGTGCAGTTATTTTCATTTAACTCAAACCCTGTGGTGTGCTTGCATTTCAGTTCGTATGTGAATTGGGTGTTGAAAGTTGCTGCTTTAGGTTCCACTTCCTTGAAAGCCACGTGTTAACTCATAAAACGGTAAATGAATGAGGACGAGCTTCTTATCTTAGATGTAGTTATGTCAATCCCTGTTCCACAACCCACAGTCAGCTGCGTTGTTTGAGATCAAAGAGTTGTGGTGTTTACACTTTACACTGATTTATGTACTGCAATGGTAGCATCAGTGGACATAGTTTGCAGTCATTAGTGTGTGTTGGTGAAGGCTCTTGTTACTGCTAAAATGTAGCCTCGGTAGAAGCAACAATTTGTTCAACTTGAACATGCCTCCTGACTGTCAGGTTACAGCCAATCGTCTAACTGTGTTATCCTCTCATCATCTGAAGGTTACTGATGGAGTGAGTAAATACCATGCAGATGAATGGCTCGGAGAGTGCAACATGAGGGGTATGACATGCTAGACTAAGGAGAAATAAACTATACATGAGAGAGCACTTCAAATGAGGATTAGACATGGTTCTTAATCTCCAAGACACACAGTGCCCACGCCTATATAGTATATAGTGATGACCGGACCCCAATTAATGATTATGTCGACTGGGATACAGACCCTTGGTTAACCTACATCTACCATCTGGCTCAATCTCTAATATGTTGTTCTTTTCATATGATTCAACTTCTTAATCCTCATGGGCCCTAGGCTCTTGCTGCATTCTGCTGCTAGTGTTAGTTTTGGACTCCCGAACAACCTGACTGTCTTGCTGCTGGCGGATGTCCTGGCCATTGTTGCCGAATGTATTGCTGCCACGATGCTCCTATTGCCTTTCCTAGCGCCGTAGCCCCTTTGTCCACAACATCCTCTTTCTGCACAGACATGGCTATTCTTCTTCTACTTAGCATCGATCAAGCGGTATGATGCATATGCTATAGTTTACTTTAAGGAACTCTGTTACGGATATTTGATATGCCCAAAAAAAAAAGGCTAGGACATGCATTCGAAGGTGCTAGGTAGTATTTACTAGTAATGGTATCCTTTTTTTTAAAACAGTAATAGTGGTACCTTTGTGAGTAGGTCCACATAGGTTTTCAAACACATGTCAATACGATGGAACAAGCCCTAGTGCTTGGAAAGTTGGAAGTAAGCAGTTGGGCAATGAAGATGGTGGGCTTAGTTGAAGGATAAGCAGACGGCAGTTCAGGATAAGTATAACAGAGGCTTGACTGATGCTAAATTTGGTTATTTTGGGCGTTAAGGTTGTTTGAATATCTGACTTGCTAATCATTTCGAACATGGTTGATCTCTACTTTGGTTCTTCTGTGTCAGCAGTACTGCTGTCGTTTTCTGCAGAAACATTGGCCCATTCTGCTTTCCCATTTGGAGAAAGGGTTGCTCAGTTGCTAGACTTAAGTTCTTTGAAATTGAACTACAAACTGTTCCAGTCTCGCAGACACCCAAAACCATCCACCAACCCACTCAGGGTTCCAATTCGTTTAGGGTAGATAGGGATTAGACTTGATCTCTTGTGATGTTCTGGAAATTGAACTAACTTCCCTCCCCACATGAAGGGATTGGGTAAAAATTCTCACCATTCCAGAAAAGTTCTATTGCATGTTAGTAGTCTGTAACAATTCCTGAAAACATTTTTTTTATACTAGTCTCCTTTATGGCTCACAGGCTCAGCTTACCAAGCTCACCGAAGATGCTATTTTTCTTGACATTGTTTGTTTTGAGGTTGCTTACCGTTACGACATACACCATGTGGTTACTGAAGATGCTATTAGTACTATGGGTTGTCCATATTCATATACTGCAATATCTGCTCATGCTTTCATATCCATGACGTTTCCACTCTGAAGTCTGATGCTTCCAGCTTTTTAACAGCAACAATTATATGTATATTTGCAGCTTCTGCATTATGATGTCAGATATGTTCCTTGTTTTGTGCTCCTGGACAAGAATGGTAGAGCCCTAGCGAAAACCGGAGTTCCAACTAGCAGGCAGCATGTTATCGCCGGCCTTCATCATCTTCTTAACATGAAGCAACCATCTGGGCAGGACGGAAAGAAGAGTCGATCATGATGACAATTTCTTGCGCATGATCTGTAATCATGGATCGTATCAGATAACACATTTTTTTTGTTAACCAAGCATAGACAATGTTGGAAAATATATTTTTAGCCAACTCATATATGGTCAGAATTCTAGAAGTTGATGTGGTGTAATTAGAATGTGGGAGAATGTGCTGCTTTTGTGTCCTTTTTCCTGATGAATAGCGGTGTATCTGAATATACACGCTGGAATATTCTTCTGAAATAATTCATCATGATTTGTGATTTGCTGTTAAGGCTGCAGGTGGGACTGCTCGTGGGTGTCCACCTCGTCCCAATACAACTTGGTGGGCGTGAGCGGGAAGCCTGCCAAAGCTTAGACTACCCACAGTGGGAGTAACATAGGTGGTAACATCACACTTATCTAGGCAAAATAGATGATGTGGCATGTAATTAATGAAGAAAGAGAGGCATGTGGTAACATAGCTAGTTACTGTAACATTATACATATCAAGAAAAGATGAGTCTACAACATAATAAATGAAGTGTTGCATGACACAACACATATGTTACTACCCATTGTGGAGGTAGTAACATTGACTAGTAACATATACATGTTACTAGTCTAAGTTACTACCCATTGTGACTAGTCTTAGACGGATTAAGTGGGCTTAGTGGGGTAAGCTCTACAATAACAGATGGAATCCTAACAGATGAATCGATCATCATTGAGAAATGAGAGAACACGGTTTAACTCCCAGAGCTTGCATCCTCTACACGACGCTGCTTGTCAGTCTCGAGTGCAGGTGGTGCGTCCCAGCCAGCCATCCCCTGTTCTTGTTCAACTCCCTCCCAGAGCCGCCGCCTCTTGCCCTGTGCCCTCTACTTCTCACCGTGTTCCTGACTTGGCCGCTGCGTGAAGGAGGCCCGATTCTCACCCTGTGTCCCGCCGTCCTGGCCTGACAAGCAGCGGTGGCCATCCGCATTCTCTGCAGCCGCCCGTCTGCCTCCCAGATCCGGCCAACGCTGCCTGTGCAGCGCGGCCAGACCAAGAAGAAGTCCGACCATGTGGCATTTGAAGAGGACGGACTCTGTAACAACTGAGACTGTGACGGAGGTCGATCTCTCAGTGAACGTGACCCGCATCGGCAGGGTCTGCGAGCTGGCCGCGGCCAATGTCTTCGATGGGCGCGTTGGGTGTGGCGGCCGACTGCATGCATGTCCCTGGGCGCCATGGGCTGCCCTGCATTGTGAGGTCCCGAGAAACGTCAAGCAAGTCGCCGTACTTGATAGGCTGGTCGGTTTGCCAGGCCTCCCAGGTCGATTGGCACTCCGGTCTTCGGCGAAGTAGCAGATGGTCTGTGCGTCTTCTCTGTCAAGGTTGATTTTTTTACTTTTCCGAGAGAACTGCTGGGGATGGGCAAAGCATATTAGTGGAGTCCCGATGGGTTAAATGGGATAGCCCATTTAAAATTTATGACGTCCCACGGATGTCCCCTAAACAGTTTAAGTGGGATGGGCTAAGTTAGTCCCACTATTATACACTCCCTTACTATCCATTTTGGTGCTTGCAAATTCTTGTGTTTTAGGTGTTATTGAAATTTCACTCAGAAAAAAGATGTGATTGAAATGTACCTCCCCTACTTATGGTATTCAAAGTCAGAATTCTTTGATACTTTCAAACGTGGGTTGCATGAAAAATGTATTTGCAACAGCTTCTTACATGTGTTCATCCTGCTGGACATATCATTTACCCCGTGTGGCATATGTTCAGACCTGAAAAACTCCATCACTCTTGCAACCACCTGAGGTTTCATTATCACCCAATTCTGCTGGAAGAACTGTGTCAGGAAGTCGTCCGGTCTTGGTGCCTTTAGAGGACCAATCTGAAACAAGGCATATGAAATTTCCTTCTCCGTGAATAAAAATGTGAAAGTAAAATTAGATGATGATATCGGCGACACTGTTGAAGGGAATGATGATCTAGCATGTCATATTGTGAACCTTTTGGTGATTTGTTCACATCTGAAATGAATATTCCGGGACCAAGGTGCTGAATAGTGTACAAGCAAAGGTCACTGTTGCAATGTACGATGTGTTGCTTGTGTCGTCATAGCTAAAGAGGTTAAAAATGCAATGTTTAGCATCGGGGATATGGAGACCTTTTGGTGATTTGTTCACATCTGAAATGAATATTCCGGGACCAAGGTGCTGAATAGTGTACAAGCAAAGGTCACTGTTGCAATGTACGATGTGTTGCTTGTGTCGTCATAGCTAAAGAGGTTAAAAATGCAATGTTTAGCATCGGGGATATGGAGCCTAGTGTGGACGGTTTTCATGCGATATTTTTATAAAAGGTTTTGGCCCATGATTCAGGAAGATCTGTAGTCGAGGTTCTCCAGGCTATGAATTCACATAAAATACCAGAGGGGTAAATGCGACTATTATAGTTCTTATACCAAAAATTGATGTTCCAAAGAAGATTACTGAATATAGTACCACAAGTCTATGTCTTGTGGTGTATAGTAAGATGTTGGAAACTAGACTGAAGCATGAATAAAGCGTATGATGGGGTGAAGTGGAATGTTTTGAGGGCAATGTTGGAGAAACTGGGTTTCGCCAGAGAGTGTATTGATATGCTCATGGAATGTGTGTACTTGGTAAGCTATTATGTTAACTTCAAATCTATTGAAACCGGCTGCTTCTTGCCCACTAGGGGACTTAGGCATAAGAATCCCCTCTCCCCATATCTTTTATTGTTGTATGTGGAAGACTTGTCTAGAATGTTGCTAGTTGCAGAAGATGAAGGGTCTTTATCCAACGTCACTGTTTGTAGAGATGGTTCATCGGTGTTGTAGTATCGAAATTATGTCTAGAGGGGGGGTGATTAGACTACTTGACCAAATAAAAATATTTCCTTTTTCCAATTTTAGTTGTGGGCAGATTTTAGTAATCATCACAAGTCAAGCAATCAACCTACACATGCAATTTTAAGAGTATAGCAGCGGAATGTAAAACATTGCATATGAAGGTAAAGGGAAGGGTTTGGAGAAGGCAAACGCAATGGAGACGCGGAGATTTTTGGCGTGGTTTCGATAGGTGGTGCTATCGTACGTCCACGCTGATGGAGACTTCAACCCACGAAGGGTAACGGTTGCGCGAGTCCACGGAGGGCTCCACCCAAGAAGGGTGCACGAAGAAGCAACCTTGTCTATCCCACCATGGCCATCATCAACGAAGGACTTGCCTCACTCGGGTAGATTTTCACGAAGTAGGCGATCTCCTTGCCCTTACAAACTTCTTAGTTCAACTCCACATCACGACGGACGCTCCCAAGCGACACCTAACCAATCTAGGAGACACCACTCTCAAAAAGGTAATAGACGATGTGTTGTTGATGAACTCCTTGCTCCTGTGCTTCAAATTATAGTCTCCCCAACACTCAACTCTTTCTTACAGATTTGGCTATGGTGTAAGAGGGATTTGAGTGGAAAGCAACTTGGGGAAGACTGGAAATCAAGGTTCAAATGGTAGGAATGGGATTTCTTGATCTCAACACATGAGTAGGTGGTTCTCTCTCAGAAAATGAATGGTGGAAGTGTAGGCACGGTTCGACGGCTCTTTCTCGAATGGAGATGGGGGTGGAGGGGTATATATAGCCTCCACACATAATCTGTCGGTGTACAAAAGTAGGGTTCCCTTTTTGTACCCCTTTACTTGTGCGCGGGCAGTCGCAGCCCCACGCCCCTGGCCACACTTGGCGGGGCAGAGGAAGCAGAGCCACAAGACGACCAGAGCAACGCCAAGCCAGAAACACGAAGAGCAAAAGGGCAAGGTGAACTCCCCCGGCAAGGCCCTTGCCGGGGCGGCCTCCACAGCCCCGGCAAGAACCTTGCTGGGGCAACTTGCCCAATGGCAGCAGGGCTGCCACCCTTGAGCCTAAGAGTTCTGACGCCCTCAACCACCTTGGAACCAAAGCTCGGGAGGCGCCTCCGTGATGGCATGTAGATCTTTGTGAAGACCAAGAACATGCAAGATTAGATGAGAATCAGAAGACGAAGATCCCTGGCAAGATCCTTGCCGAGGATACCCACGAGACCCCCCCGGCAAGACCCTTGACGGAGACATCCGCGGGGCCACGGCCAGGCCCCCACCAGCCAAGACTCCGACGCCTTTCCCACACAGCTGCCAGCCCACCATCTAGGCAGGCACCTGCGTGGCAACGCGCGGCCTCTAGGCCAACTCAGCAAGCACCTGCGTGGTGGCATGCAGATCTTCGTGAAGACTCTACCACCGCACCAACTCAGCAGCCAGCCAGCCAGCATGGCGCTACACGCCTCGTCAGCTTGGACGCGCGTCGAAGCCAGGCAAGGCGGCGACAGTTGGGATGATCTTCCTTGCCGTCCCCGATAAAGCAAGAAGGGCACGTCGGCAGCGCATTAAATGCGTTTGTCCTACGGTGCCAAGAGATAGACTCGACTACTATACAACTTTCCACCTCCTGTGTGCCACTGTGGCAGCCCCTTTTGACTATAAAAGGAGGCCCGCGGCGTACTGAGAGAGGATTCAAACTTTTTGGACACTGCACACTTTGTAGCTAGTCCAAGAACATCAGATAAACATAAACCAGCAGGAGTAGGGTATTACGCATCACTTGCGGCCCGACCCTGGATAATCCCTCTGCGTTGATATTTTAATCCCGCTCTTTCCACAGCCCCGTGCCCGCCAACCGTAGCAAAAGGGATTCTTCGTGCTCCCGTAGGTGTCGTTTCCCCCGACAACTTTGGCGCGCCAGGTAGGGGGCGCAAGCCGTGGAAATCTGGTTTTGGAGCCGACGCGTCGACTCTTTCGTCGGGATGGCTCGAAGGGAGAGGGCGACGTCGATCATCCGCCCTCTGGTCATACAAATTTTTGGCTAATTTCATTTATATAAGTCTGTCCTCCTCGGAAGATCTCATTCCTTGTATGGGAAACCTGCACGCAATGGGACCCTTCCACTATTGCCAACGCCCTTGTCTCTGTTTCGAGTCCGCTCGACAGTTCATGCGGTCGCGCTGAGAACGGCAAGGTGGCCTACCCGCTACTAGCAGCGCTCTTGTCCTGTTTTGAGTCCCCTCAACAGTTCAAGCGACCGCGCTGGGGGCGGCAAGGTGGTTTGTCCGGCAGCAAGCGCCCTCCCGGCAGGGTGCTAAGGATCCGTCCTCAAAGCACCACGGCATGGGTTTACGCGCCGGCAGCCTTATCTTACCAAGCGTAGGGTGCAAACATACAAAGAAAGATCTAACGGGAAGATAACATGCGTGATATTGAAGTACTGCAGAGTTATATTACATCAAATAATCGATGCGGTTCTAACTTAAGATAAAATTGTCTTGGTCTTGAACTCGCAGCGGCGACGAGAAACGGGGTGCCTAGTCCCGGCGCTGGCCCTCCACCCTCTCAACTCCATCGACGCAGTCGATGATGGGTTTGATACGCTCCTTGAGCACCGCGAGGTCCGCCTCCTCCGGCAAGCTCTCCAATGCGTTGGCAAAGTTGTCGGTGGGGTTCCAGAACGCCACCTTGGTGAGCACGTTGGTCAGGGCACCCCGACAGAGCCTCTGGGACTCGTTGGCCAGATAAGTTGCCCGGTTGGAGTGGAGCTGCTCCAGGGCTCCAAGAACGCCCTCGAAGAACAGGGTCAGTTTGGCATTGGGACTCACGTTCGGCTCCAGGGCGTACCTCATGTTCGGCATCCCCATGGCAGCCAGCTTCGTGGTGGTCCTGCCGGTGACGTCAGCGAGGCAGCTGACCCAACGGTTTATGCCCTCCGCGTATTCCTTGTGTTCGGTGGCATCATTCCTCCGCAGCTGCCTCTCCTCCTCCAGGTCCTTGGTCAGGGTCTCTTCCCAGGCCCTGACCTCCGAAAGCGTCCCCTCAAGGCCCTCCAGCTTCAGCTTCAGGTGATTGATAGAGTCGTTGGCCTTGGAGAGCAGCTCGGCCTTGCTGAGGACTGCGGCCTGCGCCTCCACCAAAGCGCCGTTGATCGTGTCCTTCTCCTTCGCTAGCTCCAGGACCTGTTTCTTCAGCCCGTCCCGCTCCACCTCTAGCTCCTGCACCTTGCCGGCATGGACCAGGGCTTGAGCATTGAGTGCCTCCTTGTGCCTCTGCTCCCGCTCCTGAGTTCGCTGCGCGGCGAGCTTCTCAACCTCCTCATCCTTGCCGCGGAGTGTGGCGGCGAGCGCCTCCTCACGAGCAACAAGGTCCTCCTCCTGGGAGTTCAGCTCGACCTAGTGCTGATGCGGAGCGGCCTCGTTCTTGGCGGCCTGTTCCTTCGCCGCCTCCTGGGCCTTCACGACATCGGCCTGCTTCAGGACAAGCTCCTGTTTGCGCTCAGCCAGCAGATGCTGGGCAACCTTCAGTTCTTCGTGGGCCTTGCGAAACCAGGCCTGCATCTCGGCGACGCGCTCCTCGAGATCCATCTCCGCCTTCTCCACCGCCGCCATCCTAGATTTTGCCTTGTCCAGGCGGGCACGGTGGAGCACCTGGAGCTTTTGGAAGTTGATGCTCATGGCCCGAAGGAGCTTCTCTTCTTGGGAACCGCCACCACCGGCGCTCGGTTCGTCAACAACCTCAAAACCGGCGGCGGTGAGCGCCTCGTCGTTGAAGACCTCCCCCTCGGTTGGCGCCCTGGTGCCCGCCGTTCCTGGGAGGTGGACGAACAGGTCATCGGCCACCTTCATGTACTTGCCCGAGCCAGAGGCAGCAGACGAGGAGGGTTGGTCGTCAACGACCCCCTCCTCGGCAGCGGCCTTGCCGGCCTCCCCGGCAGACCCCTTGGTGGCCTCCTCAGCGGCGGTCTTGGCGGCCTCCTCGGCGGCAATCTTGTCGGCCTCGGCCTCGGCGTCCCTGGTGACCTCCTCGATGAAGGTGTCGATGCCCCCCCGGTCCGCCGAGGAAGGGTCTGGATACCAAGAAGGGGAATGAGGTGGAGCCAAGGTCGAGGTTCAAAAAGAAGAAGAAAGAGCAGGGACAGAAAGTAAATGACTTACCCACACTGGGCTGGGAAGAAGTGGCGCCCTCCCCTCCAGCATTCGTTGTCGGGGCAGAACCCCCGGCACCCAAGTTCGCCTCCTCCTCCTCCATATGCGTGGGCTCGGTGGTGGATGCCCTTGACGGGGACGCCCCTCGGGGCAGCATAGTCGAGAGGGGTGGCGTGTTGGGGGTGGCCCTCGGCGGCTCCTGCTGCTGCTGTTCTTCTCCTGCAAACCCGGCAAGATCAGCATCAAGGATTCACACCCCAATGTTCATCAGTGGATGTAACGCCCACGATGCGGCTATATCTCCCACGTGTCGAGGCATGACTTAGAGGCATAGCCGCATTGTGGTTTCGTCGCAAGAAGGGTCATCTTCACACAATCCCATGTAATGAACAAGAATGGGATAAAGAGTTGGCTTACAACCGCCACTTCACACAATACATAAATAAATTCATACATCATTCAAGATACACACATAGACCGACTACGGTCAAAACCAAATAAGAAGAAGATAACCCCAAATGCTAGATCCCCGATCGTCCCAACTGGGCTCCACTACTGATCAACCGGAAACGAAACATAGTAACGACCAAGGTCCTCATCGAACTCCCACTTGAGCTCGGTTGCATCACCTGCACTCGTATCTTCGACACCTGCAACTGTTTTGGAAGTATCTGTGAGTCACGAGGACTCAGCAATCTCACACCCGCGAGATCAAGACTATTTAAGCTAATGGGTAGGAGAAGGTAGTGAGGTGGAGCTGTAGCAAGCACTAAGCATATATGGTGGCTAACATACGCAAATAAGAGCGAGAAGAGGAGCAACGGAACGGTCGTCAACTAGTAATGATCAAGAAGTGATCCTGAACTCCTACTTACGTCAAACACAACCCAAAAGCCGTGTTCTCTTCCCGGACTCCGCCGAAAAGAGACCATCACGGCTACACACACGGTTGATGCATTTTAATTAAGTCAAGTGTCAAGTTCTCTACAACCGGATATTAACAAATTCCCATCTGCCAAATAACCGCGGGCACGGCTCTCGAAAGTTTATACCCTACAGGGGTGTCCCAACTTAGCCCATTATAAGCTCTCACGGTCAACGAAGGATATTCCTTCTCCCGGGTAGACCCGATCAGTCTCGGAATCCCGGTTTACAAGACATTTCGACAATGGTAAAACAAGACCAGCAAAGCCGCCTGAATGTGCCGACAAATCCCGATAGGAGCTGCACATATCTCGTTCTCAGGGCACACCGGATTGTCCAAGCTTCCGATAGGCGAGCCCAGAGTTGCCCCTGGTGGCCACCGGCGACTGACGGGTTGGACCAACACTCAGAGGAGCACTGGCCCGGGGGTTTAAAATAAAGATGACCCTTGAGTCTGCAGAACCCAAGGGAAAAAGGCTTAGGTGGCAAATGTTAAAACCAAGGTTGGGCCTTGCTGGAGGAGTTTTATTCAAAGCGAACTGTCAAGGGGGTCCCATAAATCACCCAACCGCGTAAGGAACGCAAAATCAAGGAACATAACACCGGTATGACTGAAACTAGGGCGGCAAGAGTGGAACAAAACACCAGGCATAAGGCCGAGCCTTCCACCCTTTACCAAGTATATAGATGCATTAATTAAATAAGAGATATTGTGATATCCCAACATATCCATGTTCCAACAAGGAACAAACTTCAACTTCACCTGCAACTAACAACGCTATAAGAGGGGCTGAGCAAAAGCGGTAACATAGCCAAACAACGGTTTGCTAGGAAAGGTGGGTTAGAGGCTTGACATGGCAATATGGGAGGCATGATATAGCAAGTGGTAGGCAGCGCGGCATAGCAATAGAGCGAACAACTAGCAAGCAAAGATAGAAGTGATTTCGAGGGTATGGTCATCTTGCCTGAAATCCCGCTAGGAAGAAGTACGAGTCCATGAAGAAGACAAATAGACGTAGTCGAACGAATCCTCACAACTCCGGAACGAAACCGAAGCTAACGAGAGAAGCAACCCGGAAAGAAACAAACAACATAGTAAACAACCACCACATACACATGGCATGATGCACAATCAAATATGATGCATGTCCGGTTTAATGAGGCATGGCATGGCAAAATGCAACAAACAATACTACAAATTCAGTGGAGCTCAATATGCAACGAGTTGCATATTGACAAAACACCACATTGAAGTTATTTAATTCGCTCTTGTTTATGTACCCAACAAAGTTAAATGTTGTTAAACATGGCAAGAGGGTGAAGCACAAATAAACTAACTATTTAGGCAAGTTTAAATGAGGCCGGAAATAACAAACAACAATTCCGGAAAATCCTCATGTGCATATAGCAATTTAATGCAAACACAATTTTAAACATTTTAAATGTTATCATGATGCGGATGACATATGCAAGGTTTAAGCAATTTATGAAAATGTTGACATGAAGGATGATATAGAGCATTTGGTCACCATGGCGGAACGAAAGGGTGCCACGGCAACATATCGGTACCGGTAACTCGATTGAGATACCGATGCAAAAGAGAAGTGTGCGGATGTGTGGAACACGCAAGAGATGGTGGGGTGCTCCCGATTACCGGGTGTCCCACATGTCGGTGGCATGGAAACAAGGAACGCGCAAGCGACAACTGGGACACGGTTCGAACATGAGCAACTCATACATCACAATCATTCGTTCACGGGCGTCGTCTCGGCGGTTATACCTTCGAAGCGTGCTTTTTCGGAGTGGATCGGGTTTGACGGTAGTGGAAGTAGTTGTTCACGGGTCGCCGAGGGAAGTAGTGGTACACGGCGACGGTAGTTGCACACGGGTCTTCGGCGAAGATAGTGGTACACGTTTTCGTAGATGCTCGGGGTTGTCGGTAGAGGTACTTGACGTCCACGGGGTCGACGATAGAGTTACACACGTTGTAGGGGTACTTGTTGTTCCGGTCTTGGCGTCCGTAGATGTACACGACAATCGTAGTGGTACTTGGCGGTTTCGTATAGTCGAACTTGACGATCCGAGGGGGTACTTGGCGCATCACCGTGTAGTTGTACATGGGTCAAACAGAGGCATTGACACATCTGTAGGGGCATCGAGGGACTTGTCAAGGCCCTGCCTCGGGAGGTCACAGGAGGTGCGTGGAGGTAGCTCGAGCTGCTGGTCGTCGGGGCATGGCCGAGCAGCGGCTGGAAGAAGTGGCCGGCGTTGGTCTTGTCATGAAGCAAGGGAGGCAGAGCTCCTGCTAGGGCGATGGCGGCGAGCAGGCAACGGAACTTGGCGTCGACGTATAGGCGCAGCCGAGAGGAGCAACGACTGGACCGTGCAACAGTGGGCGAGGGACTCCGGGACGCGCGGAGGTCGAGGAACTCGGCCGGTGGCGTGGCTTGGAGCAGATCGGGCGCGAGGAAGGTCGGAGGCGCCCGAAGCGAACGATGAAGGGGCGCGAAGGGCGGCGCTCGACGCTAAGGAGGTGGATCAGAGGAAGGGGCGGAGCGGACGAGGCTGGCGAGCGGCGTGGAGCTTGACGGCGAGGACTTGAAGCATGGCTTCGACAGCGCCGGGAACAGCGAAGACGGGTGGATCCAGCCGGCCGGCGCCGGATCCGGGCAAACGGCAGCGCGAACGGAGCTCGGGGCGGAGGAGCTTGGGCGCGGGACGGCGGCCTGGTGGCGTTGGCGCTCCTGCGGGCATTCGTGGCGGCGGTGGCCTCCTGCTAGTCGGGTGGCTGGACTCTGGTGACGAGGAGGAGGCAGAGGGGAACGGAACGAGGGCGCGGCGCTGGTCTCTCTCTCTGACGGCGCATCGAGGGAAGAGGGGATCGAGCAGGGCTGTCCCTTCCATCTAGGGTTAAGAGGAGAGGGTGGCTGGGCCTAGCAGATGGACCTAAATGGGCTGCTGGGCTGCTGGGAGGTTGGGCCGACCCTCTTCTCTCTCTAATTTATCTCTCTATTCAAAGAAACAGAAGCTTAGAAGAAATGTCGAGAGAGATTGGAGTGGAGTTTGGGCATGGGGATTATTTTCCCGGACTCACAAAAAATGAGCTTGAACCAGGAAAAATAGAAGTGGGCATGACCGAAAGTTTAAATTCAAACTCATTTGATTTAAATTCAAATGGTTTGAATAGGAAGCGAGGGTTGGGAAGGTCCAAAAATGTTGAGAATTTTGGTGGGGCTTCGGTAGACGAAGAAAGAATTATAGACAAGGTTAGAGAGTCAAAACATGAAGAAGAAAAGGCCAAGGGATTTAACAAGCACGTGTGTTGTGGTAAATTCCAAATTAATGGAATATAATTTTTATAGCTCCCTAATAATATTGGGAGGATATATGTTATAAAGAGAAATCACCATATGAATTCCCTCGATTTAAATAGATCAAAAATCTATGCAATTTATTTAGTTGAGTTTTAAAAATTAAATGACATGATGGCATGATGACATGATGCAATGCAAAATAATTAGAGCAAGCAAAAGAAACACACAGCGATCACGAAATATATGGAAGGCGTCTGGAGCGTCGGTCTCGGGGCGTTACAGTGGAGGAGTGAGTGATGAGCTTACGCTGTGGGCTGAAGCGGGGGCGACGCCGGGGGCTGCTCTCCACCAGCAACGGCGTATGCGAAGTACCCGCCGGGGGCTTGTCGCCCGTCGAGGCCTTGGCCATCTTCGCCACCCTCTGGGCCAGCGTCTCCATGTCCCTGTGAAGATAACATCAAATCAAAGAAGGATAACACATGAGTAAAGTCAGGAGAAGATGTGGGGGGAGAAATACTTACTCTTCCTCCACCTCCTCCTCCACTAGCTTCCTCTTCCTTGCCGGGCTAAAAGATCCGAGGTCAAACTCGGCCTCCAAGGTGCTGTTCGAAGGGGAAGGAGATGGGGTCCGGTACCGCTTGGACGAGGAGGAAGCAGTCGCCGTCCTCTTCGCCACGGCGGCCTTCGCCGCCTTCTTCGTTGCCGCGGCCTTCATCGCCCTCGTTTCGTGCACGAGCTGCTCCTGGGGCGGCTGCCGCTGCATGATCCTGCCAGGCCGGACCGGCCAACCAGAGCTGGCCTGCCGCAGGACGCGCTGCCTCCCCGTGACCGGGGGGTCGTTACCTCGACCTCCTCTTCGGACGACTCGTCGCCTGCGTCTTCAACAAGGGGGGGCCTCGGTGTTGGCACCGCTGGCCTCCCCGGCAGACTCCGCCCACTGGGCGTGCTCCGTCTCCTCCGCGGCCGCGTCGGCCTCGTCCTCCACGGCGCCAACGCTGTTGGCCTCCCTACCAAGCGCCGCCTCCGCCACCCTGGCGGCGATGTAGTCCAGCTCCGCCTTGGTGGTGTCCTGGATGAGCAGCGGCTCGTCACGGACATAGCTCTCCGACAAGGTGTCGAAGTGTTGGGGAACGTAGTAATTTCAAAATTTTCCTACGCACACACAGGATCATGGTGATGCATAGCAACGAGAGGGGAGAGTGTGTCCACGTACCCTCGTAGACCGAAAGCGGAAGCGTTAGCACAACGCGGTTGATGTAGTCGTACGTCTTCATGATTCGACCGATCCAAGTACCGAACGTACGACACCTCCGAGTTCAGGACACGTTCAGCTCGATGACGTCCCGCGAACTCCGATCCAGCAGAGCTTCACGGGAAAGTTCCGTCAGCACGATGGCGTGATGACGGTGATGATGTTGCTACCGACGCAGGGCTTCGCCTAAGCACCGCTACGATATGATCAAGGTGGAATATGGTGGAGGGGGGCACCGCACACGGCTAAGAGATCAATGATCAATTGTTGTGTCTATGGGGTGCCCTCGGGCCATGAATATAAAGGAGTGGAGGAGGGGGGAGAGGGCCGGCCCCTATGGCACGCCCTGGAGGAGTCCTACTCCCACCGGGAGTAGGATTCCCCCCCTTCCAAGTAGTAGGAGTAAGAGTCAAGGAAAGGGAAGAGAGAAGAGAAGGAAGGAGGGGGCGCAGCCCCTCCCCCTAGTCCAATTCGGACTCAGCCTTGGGGGCGGGGGGGGGGGGGGGGGGGAGGGGGGGCGGGGAGGGGGGGGGGGCGCAGCCTCTCCTCTCTCTTTCCCCTAAAGCCCCAATAAGGCCCATATACTCCCCGGCGAATTCCCGTAACTCTCCGGTACTCCGAAAAATACCCGAATCACTCGGAACCTTTCCGATGTCCGAATATAGACGTCCAATATATCGATCTTTACGTCTCGACTATTTCGAGACTCCTCGTCATGTCCCCGATCTCATCCGGGACTCCGAACTACCTTCGGTACATCAAAACACATAAACTCATAATACAAATCATCACCGAACATTAAGCGTGCGGACCCTACGGGTTCGAAAACTATGTAGACATGACCGAGACACGTCTCCGGTCAATAACCAATAGCGGAACCTGGATGCTCATATTGGCTCCTACATATTCTACGAAGATCTTTATCGGTCGAACCGCATAACAACATACGTTGTTCCCTTTGTCATCAGTATGTTACTTGCCCGAGATTCGATCGTCGGTATCTCAATACCTAGTTCAATCTCGTTACCGGCAAGTCTCTTTACTCGTTCCGTAATACATCATCTTGCAACTAACTCATTAGTCACAACGCTTGCAAGGCTTATAGTGATGTGCATTACCGAGAGGGCCCAGAGATACCTCTCCGACAATCGGAGTGACAAATCCTAATCTCGAAATACGCCAACCCAACAAGTACCTTCGGAGACACCTGTAGAGCACCTTTATAATCACCCAGTTACATTGTGACGTTTGGTAGCACACAAAGTGTTCCTCCGATAAACAGGAGTTGCATAATCTCATAGTCATAGGAACATGTATAAGTCATGAATAAAGCAATAGCAACATACTAAACGATCAAGTGCTAAGCTAACGGAATGGGTCAAGTCAATCACATCATTCTCCTAATGATGTGATCCCTTTAATCAAATGACAACTCATATCTATGGTTAGAAAACTTAACCATCTTTGATTAACGAGCTAGTCAAGTAGAGGCATACTAGTGACACTATGTTTGTCTATGTATTCACACATGTATTATGTTTCCGGTTAATACAATTCTAGGATGAATAATAAACATTTATCATGAAATAGGGAAATAAATAATAACTTTATTATTGCCTCTAGGGCATATTTCCTGCAGTCTCCCACTTGCACTAGAGTCAATAATCTAGTTCACATCGCCATGTGATTTAACATCAATAGTTCACATCTTTATGTGGTTAACACCTATAGTTCACATCGATATGTGACCAACACCCAAAGGGTTTACTAGAGTCAGTAATGTAGTTCACATCGCTATGTGATTAACACCCAAAGAGTACTAAGGTGTGACCATGTTTTGCTTGTGAGATAATTTTAGTCAACGGGTCTGTTACATTCAGATCCGTAAGTATTTTGCAAATTTCTATGTCTACAATGCTCTGCACGGAGCTACTCTAGCTAATAGCTCCCACTTTCAATATGTATCCCGATTGAGACTTAGAGTCATCTGGATCAGTGTCAAAACTTGCATCGACGTAACCCTTTACGATGAACCTTTTGTCACTTCCATAATCGAGGAACATATCCTTATTCCACTAAGGATAATTTTGACCGTTGTCCAGTGATCTACTCCTAGATCACTATTGTACTCCCTTGCTAAACTCAGTGTAGGGTATACAATAGATCTGGTACACAGCATGGCATACTTTATAGAACCTATGGCTGAGGCATAGGGAATGACTTTCATTCTCTTTCTATCTTCTGCCGTGGTCGGGCTTTGAGTCTTACTCAATTTCACACCTTGTAACACAGGCAAGATCTCTTTCTTTGACTGTTCCATTTTGAACTAATTCAAAATCTTGTCAAGGTATGTACTCATTGAAAAAACTTTATCAAGCGTCTTGATCTATCTCTATAGATCTTGATGCTCAATATGTAAGCAGCTTCACCGAGGTCTTTCTTTGAAAAAACTCCTTTCAAATACTCCTTTATGCTTTCCATAAAATTCTACATCATTTCCGATCAACAATAAGTCATTCACATATATTTATCAGAAATGTTGTAGTGCTCCCACTCACTTTCTTGTAAATACAGGCTTCACCGCAAGTCTGTATAAAACTATATGCTTTGATCAACTCATCAAAGCGTATATTCCAACTCCGAGATGCTTGCACCAGTCCATAGATGGATCGCTGGAGCTTGCACATTTTGTTAGCACTTTTAGGATCGACAAAACTTTCTGGTTGCATCATATACAACTCTCCTATAAGAAATCCATTAAGGAATGTAGTTTTGATATCCATTTGCCAGATTTCATAAAATGTGGCAATTTGCTAAGATGATTCGGACAGACTTAAGCATCGCTACGAGTGAGAAAATCTCATCGTAGTCAACACCTTGAACTTTGTCAAAAACCTTTTCCGACAAGTCTAGCTTTGTAGATAGTAACACTACTATCAGCGTCCGTCTTCCTCTTGAAGATCCATTTATTTTCTATGGCTTGCCGATCATCGGGCAAGTCAACCAAAGTCCACACTTTGTTCTCATACATGGATCCCATCTCAGATTTCATGGCCTCAAGCCATTTTGTGGAATCTGGGCTCATCATCGCTTCCTCATAGTTCATAGGTTCGTCATGGTCAAGTAACATGACCTCCAGAATAGGATTACCGTACCACTCTGGTGTGGACCTCACTCTGGTTGACCTACAAGGTTCGGTAGTAACTTGATCTGAAGTTACATGATCATCATCATTAGCTTCCTCACTAATTGGTGTAGGAGTCACAGGAACAGATTTCTGTGATGAACTACTTTCCAATAAGGGAGCAGGTACAGCTACCTCATCAAGTTCTACTTTCCTCCCACTCACTTCTTTCTAGAGAAACTCCTTCTCTAGATAGGATCCAAATTTAGCAACAAAAGTCTTGCCTTCAGATCTGTGATAGAAGGTGTACCCAACAGTTTCCTTTGGGTATCCTATGAAGACACATTTTTCCGATTTGGGTTTGAGCTTATCAGGATGAAACTTTTTCACATAAGTATCGCAACCCCAAACTTTAAGAAACGACAACTTTGGTTTCTTGCCAAACCACAGTTCATATAGTGTCATCTCAACGGATTTAGATGGTGCCCTATTTAACGTGAATGCAGCTGTCTCTAATGCATAACCCCAAAATGACAGTGGTAAGAAACATCATAGATTGCACTATATCCAATAAAGTACGGTTATGACGTTCGGACACACCATTATGCTGTGGTGTTCCAGGTGGCGTGAGTTGCGAAAACTATTCCGCATTGTTTCAAATGAAGACCAAACTCGTAATTCAAATATTCTCCTCCATGATCAGATAGTAGAAACTTTATTTTCTTGTTACGATGATTTTCCACTTCACTCTGGAATTATATGAAATTTTCAAATGTTTCAGACTTATATTTTATCGAGTAGATATACCCATATCTGCTCAAATCATCTGTGAAGCTCAGAAAATAACGATACCCGCCGCGAGACTCAACGCTTATCGGATCACATACATTAGTATGTATTATTTCCAATAAGTCAGTTGCTCGCTCCATTGTTCCGGAGAACGGAGTCTTAGTCATCTTGCCCATAAGGCATGGTTCGCAAGCATCAAGTGATTCATAATCAAGTGATTCCAAAAGCCCATCAGCATGGAGTTTCTTCATGCGCTTTACACCAACATGACCTAAACGGCAGTGCCACAAATAAATTGCACTATCATTATTAACTTAGCATCTTTTGGCTTCAATATTATGAATATGTGTATCACTACGATCGAGATCCAACAAACCATTTTCATTGGGTGTATGACCATAGAAGGTTTTATTCATGTAAACAGAACAACAATTATTCTCTTAAATGAATAACCGTATTGCAATAAACATGATCAAATCATATTCATGCTCAACGCAAACACCAAACAACACTAATTTAGGTTCAACACTAATCCCGAAAGTATAGGGAGTGTGCGATGATGATCATATCAATCTTGGAACCACTTCCAACACACATCGTCACTACACCCTTAACTAGTCTCTGTTCATTCTGCAACTCCCGTTTTGAGTTACTAATCTTAGCAACTGAACTAGTATCAAATACTAAGGGGTTGCTATAAACACTAGTGAAGTACACATCAATAACATGTATATCAAATATACCTTTGTTCACTATGCCATCCTTCTTATCCGCCAAGTATCTAGGGCAGTTCCACTTCTAGTGACCAGTCCCTTTGCAGTAGAAGCACTTAGTCTCAGGCTTAGGTCCAGACTTGGGCTTCTTCACTTGAGCAACAACTCGCTAGCCGTTCTTCTAGAAGTTCCCCTTCTTCCCTTTGCCCTTTTCTTGAAACTAGTGGTCTTGTCAACCATCAACACTTGATGTTTTTCTTGATTTCTACCTTCGTTGATTTCAGCATCACGAAGAGCTTGGGAATCGTTTCCGTTATCCCTTGCATATTATAGTTCATCACGAAGTTCTAGTAACTTGGTGATAGTGACTAGAGAACTCTGTCAATCACTATCTTATCTGGAAGATTAACTCCCACTTGATTCATGTGATTTTAGTACTCAGATATTCTGAGCACATGCTCACTAGCTGAGCAACTCTCCTCCATCTTGTAGGCAAAGTACCGCCAGAGGTCTCATACCTCTCGACACGGGCATGAGTATGAAATACCAATTTCAACTCTTGGAACATCTTATATGCTCCGTGGCGTTCAAAACATTTTTGAAGTCCCGGTTCTAAGCCGTAAAGCATGGTGCACTAAACTATCAAGTAGTCATCATACCGAGCTTTTGTCAAAATGTTCATAACGTCTGCATCTGCTCCTGGAATAGTTCTGTCACCTAGCGGTGCATCAAGGACATAATACTTCTGTGTAGCAATGAGGATAATCCTCAGATCACGGATCCAATCCGCATCATTGCTACTAACATCTTTCAACTCAGTTTTCTCTAGGAATATATCAAAATAAAGCAGGGGAGCTAAACGCGAGCTATTGATCTACAACATAGATATGCTAATACTACCAGGACTAAGTTCATGATAAATTAAAGTTCAGTTAATCAAATTATTAAAGAACTCACACTTAGATAGACATCCCTCTAATCCTCTAAGTGATCACGTGATCCATATCAACTAAACCATGTCCGATCATCACGTGAGATGGAGTAGTTTCAATGGTGAACATCACTATATTGATCATATCTACTATATGATTCACGCTCGACCTTTCGGTCTCAGTGTTTCGAGGCCATATCTGCATATGCTAGGCTCGTCAAGTTTAACCTGAGTATTCCGCGTGTGCAACTGTATTGCACCCGTTGTATTTGAACGTAGAGCCTATCACACCCGATCATCACGTGATGTCTCAGCACGAAGAACTTTCGCAATGGTGCATACTCAGGGAGAACACTTACACCTTCATAATTTAGTGAGAGATCATCTTATAATGCTACGGTCAATCAAAGCAAGATAAGATGCATAAAAGATAAACATCACATGCAATCAATATAAGTGATATGATATGGCCATCATCATCTTGTGCTTGTGATCTCCATCTCCGAAGCACCGTCATGATCACCATCGTCACCGGCGTGACACCTTGATCTCCATCGTAGCATCATTGTCGTCTCGCCAACTTATGCTTCTACGACTATCGCTACCACTTAGTGATAAAGTAAAGCATTACAGGGCGTTTGTATTGCATACAATAAAGCGACAACCATATG
The DNA here is from genome assembly GCF_018294505.1 of Triticum aestivum. Taxonomy (NCBI): domain Eukaryota; kingdom Viridiplantae; phylum Streptophyta; class Magnoliopsida; order Poales; family Poaceae; genus Triticum; species Triticum aestivum. The sequence continues at coordinate 155,122,916 of NC_057805.1, forward strand.
GCATCATCTCATACAATAAAATATAGCATCATGCCTTGACCATATCACGTCACAACATGCCCTGCAAAAACAAGTTAGACGTCCTCTACTTTGTTGTTGCAAGTTTTACGTGGCTGCTACGGGCTGAGCAAGAACCATTCTTACCTACGCATCAAAACCACAACGATAGTTTGTCAAGTTAGTGCTGTTTTAACCTTCTCAAGGACAGGGCGTAGCCACACTCGGTTCAACTAAAGTTGGAGAAACTGACACCCGCCAGCCACCTGTGTGCAAAGCACGTCGGTAGAACCAGTCTCGCGTAAGCGTGCGCGTAATGTCGGTCCGGGCTGCTTCATCCAACAATACCGCCGAACCAAAGTATGACATGCTGGTAAGCAGTATGACTTATATCGCCCATAACTCACTTGTGTTCTACTCGTGCATATAACATCTACGCATAAAACCAGGCTCGGATGCCACTATTGGGGAACATAGTAATTTCAAAATTTTCCTATGCACATACAGGATCATGGTGATGCATAGCAACGAGAGGGGAGAGTGTGTCCATATCGGGACCCCGATTCCAAGTCACACCGATCTAGCCTGTAACACCTCATATCACCTTGCGGCCTCACGCACGGTACTCCCACGGGTGTCGCCTTACCATGGCCCGGGACCGTTTGCGCCTTTTGGCTCGCGTATATGACAATGTCGCTAGCATCCATATGACAGAGAACCCGGGCCGACATGGCTAGTCGTGAACCCAAAGCGGCACTAACGTATGGGGACAGGCATACATGAATCAACATCGAACATGTCGGTCAGCAGCGTGCGAATCCGGGCTGTAGCACTGGGCTAACAGGACTCCGGGAACCCGGGCTGTAGCAGGCTAGGCAGGACTCCGGATGTCACCGCGTGACATTTCCCCGAAGGGACAGACACAGGAACGATATGAAACACATGCCGGCCAGTCAAGTGTTCCGGAGCAGTAGTGCTGGGCTAGCAGGACTCCGGTGAACCGGGCTGTAGCGGACTACTATGGCTCAAGGAGGCACTAGACTACATTTCCCCATAAGAGAGGCTGCTAAGGATAGACAACTAGATTGTCGGATCCCACACATACCAAGCATTTCAATCATACACACAATATGCTCGATATGTGCAAATACAACATGGCATCACAACAAGACTCTACGACTCAGAGTATTTATTCATTAGGCTCCGAAGAGCCAGATATTACAAACATGGGTCTCATGACCCAACATTCAGAGCATACAAGTCAAAGCACATGCGGAAGCTTAACATGTCTGAGTACAGACATCTACAAATGAAAAAGGCTGAGAAGCCTGACTATTTACTAGATCCTGCCGAGGGCACAAGATCGTAGCTGAGGTATCAAGCTAAACGTCGAAGTCCACACGGAACTACTAGCGAGACTGACGTCTCTCTGCAAAACATAAAATAAGCAAACGTGAGTACAAATGTACCCAGCAAGACTTACATCAGAACTATCTACATATGCATCGGTATCAACAAAGGGGGTGGTGGAGTTTAACTGCAGCAAGCCAGCTTTGACTCGGTGGCTATCCTAACTACGACTGCAAGCAACTCTTTTGAGGTGGCGCACACGAGTCCACATATTCACCATATCAATACTCCACTATGGATCCGCTCCCGTCTCCCTACGAGAACGCCATCCATAGCACTCACGCTTATCTTGCGCATTTTAGAGTATCCACTTTCACTTGTCTATGAACTGTTATAGGCAACCCAGAAGTCCATTTCCGCGGACACGGCTATTCGAATAGATGATGTTAACCCTGCAGGGGTGTACTTCGTCACACACGCTCTCGCCACTTACCACCATGTACACGTCGTGTACCTCGGCAACCTTCAAGCGGAAGCCTGGCGAGGGAGTCGGCCACAGCCTACCTAAACACTCAAGTCTCTAGTCCAGGTTTATCGCCTATTCAGGTTCCATCCGCAGGGAGTCCGGCCGAGGTTTCCACATACGGCCCCGAACGATGTGTGCAGGGTTCCCGAGACACCAAACGGGCGCCCGGTACACCGTGCCACGTGCCTACCGCATCACAGCCCACCCCTCGGTCAGCGCTGTCCACGGCCTCCAGCATACTACAAACACCAGAAACTACTTGCAACTCCTGGACAGAGGACAAGGGTGATTAAGAAGCCGAGAGGGTCCATTGGTTTCGGGCCCAATGCGTGGTAGTAACTGTATCATGGATCACAAACACAGAACTCAGTTCCTGAGGACGGCTTCAATGAGACAACCCACCATGTACTCCTACATGGCCTCTCACCGCTACCTTTACCAAATCGTGTTCACACACTTAGCTCACACACAGTAGGACATGTTCATCACCATTCCAATTCATCCCCGATGAATCAGACCTGACACAACTCTAAGCAATAGCAGGCATGACCAACAAGCATGAATGAGTAGGCACATCAGGGCTCAAACAACTCCTACTCATGCTAGTGGGTTTCATCTATTTACTGTGGCAATGACAGGTCATGCAGAGGATAAGGGGTTCAACTACCGCAACAAGTAACAGTTGAATCGTTGTTGTCCTAATGTAGTAAAAGAGAGCAGGAGCGAGAGAGTGGGATTGTATCGGAATGAACAAGGGGGTTATGCTTGCCTGGCACTTCTGAAGATATTATAGTTCTTCATCGGTGTCATCGATCACGTCATCGGAGCATCGGCTACTGAGAGGGGACGATTACCGGCAAACAGAGAAGGGCACGATCAATGTAATGCACAATATGATGCATGCTATGACATGGCAATATGAATGTGTTTTGGGCTAATGCAAGCTAGAGCAGAATGGTTTGAGTTGATTTGAACCAAAGATTCAAATTCACATTCAAACTATGAATTCAAATAGTGCATTATCATGTTTTCACCTATACAGCAGGTATAACTTAGTTTGACATGCATGAAAATGATACAGATGGATAGATTGCATTTTTCTGATAATTTTTCATATATAAATTATTTCATTCTGAGCTACGGTTGATTTTATATGATTTTTAGAAGTTTATACTATTTTCTGGAATTTCCTGAATAAACTTAAATCCAGATAATGCTTTACTGCGTCAGCCTGACGTCATCACTGCGTCAGCGAGTCAACGGCTGGCCAGGGTCAAACCTGACCTGTGGGACCTGCCTGCCAGTCTCTCAGTGCCTAATTAAGTTTAGGTTTTAAACTAAACTAACTTTTAACAGGGGCTGGCCCCACACGTCAGTGGGTCAGGGGGAGAAGTCAAACCCCGGTCAAGCAGGGTCAAACCCACCGGCGTCGTGACGCCGGCGAGGCCAGACGCGGCGGGGCACTCGGGCGCGGGCTGTGGTGCCCCGTTCGCAGCGTGGCTGGGCTCGTTCGAGAGCCCAGACCAGCGCGCGTCGGGCGGTGGCGCCAGTCGGGCCTGGGGTGGCCGGAGGCGATGGCGAGGAGCTCGACCGCGGCGGCCGGAGCTCGGGCGCACTCGGGAACGGGGCTGCGGTGGCCGTGGAGTGGCGTGCTTAGCTCCTACGGCACCTACGCGGCGCGGTGAGTACGTGGGTGTGCTCGGTTGGGAGCTATGACGACTATGGCCACGGCGGCGAGAAGCTCGGGCGGCGGCGTGGTTCGGTGCTCGTGGGGAACGGTGCTACGGCAACCAAACGGGGAGCAGGGTTAGGGGGGAAATGACCGGGTGCTCACCGCGGTCACGAAGAGGTTCTCGGCGAGCTCGGGGAGGCACGGACGGCGTCGGAATTTGGCGGCGGCGATGCACGGCTGTGCGCGGAGACGACGGGTCGATGGCGAGGCGACAGGGCGTCCGGTGATGCTCGCGTTGAGGGGGAAGCTTCAAGGCGTCGAGGCGGAGCTCGTGGACTCATCGGCGGGGCGAGGGGTGGCCGGTGGCCACGGCAACGGCGACGGTGGCGACGGCTCCGTTCGGTGGTGCTGCGGGGAGAGAGACAGGGGAGGGGAGGAAGTGCAGCGAGTGAGGGAGAAGTGAGAGGGGGTCGGGGAGGTGCCGTGGCACTCGTGGAGGCGTCCAGAAGCGGCGGAAGCAGGAGGTGGCCTCGCGCGCGGCGACCACACGCCCGGCGTCCCTCTGGCGTCCTTCTGGCGCGAGGTGGGAGACGGTGGCGGCTCTGGTGGGCTGGGCCAGCTCCTGGGCCGTGGTGGGGCGCCAGGTATGTCCAGGTGAGGGGCCCAGTGGCCTTCTCTCTCTCTTACTTAATTGTTTCTGTTTTCTAGTTTAATTTTGTTTTTTGTTTTTGATTTAGTAAAATACTAAACCATTTTATAAAATCCTGGAAATAATTAGGGGTGCTGTCTGAATTATTCCAGTGACCCATAACAATTTCCAACATTATTTGAACATTTAAATTATTTATAGCATTGAATGCCCAAAAGTCAAATACAATAAGATTTAATTCAAAAATCCAGGATGGCCTAGAAATAGGTCCATCATTTTTGGCAGAGGTTTTCACCTTTAACAAAAATCATGAACTTTTCTAAAGGGCATTTGGGTTCATTGAAGATATTGTTTACTTGAACCTAGTTGAATGCATTTGGTGCTAGGGTTTCAACATCCCCATTTCAAGTTTCTTTGAAAATTAAACATGATGACATGAGGAACAAGCAAAAGTCAAACAAGGGCTGATCTGGGGCTGTGACAACTCACCCCCACTAAACAAGAATCTCGTCCCGAGATTCAAGTCGTGAGGTAAGAAGACAGAGGGACACAAGCTAACACCATCTTCATGATCCAATTGCTCTTCGCGAAGATGTTGATCCGTTGCTTCAATTAACGTTGACGTCTTTGCTTTCGAGATCTTCATCCGACACGATGACGACAAGGGAAACTCTATAGAATCGATCTCCTTAAAGATCGAGCAACTCACGGTCAACTCACGGAATGCGACGTTGAACATCTCTTGAGCTGAGACTCAACACATACATCGAGAGAGGGATGAAGTGAAACAGAGAACGAAGATTCAAGTTGATAAGCACAATTCCACGCTGAATAAGACGGTGCATGGTTTCAAAGTAGCGAGGAGATAATTGCCATGACTCCATAACGGGGCACCTTAGGGAAGGGTGACTCGTAGAACTATTCCTTAAGTGGCAAAAAGACTTACTTTTGATATAAGATCATTGAAACTCTTTATACCAGCCTTAAGGCAATCACAACGATCGTTTGACGGAGTTCGAAGAATGGCATACTCGGACTAGAATGGATGATGTGGAGCTACCTTGTTGAAGACAATGCAAGGGGTGATTTGCTTATCACCGGAAATGGTCGGAACCCCTGATGGGACCACTTTTGAAGATGGTCCTTATCAGTAATTACTGGGAAGGGTAATCCAAGGTAGGATGGCACAATGACGGTGCAAGCTGGGAACAAAAATGCAAATGCTAGGAATGATTCTAGTAACTGGGGAGGAGCTCAACAGTAGAGAGTGAATCTACTGTTTGAAAGGTTTGGCATAACCGAAGGAAACTGGGAACAATTCCTAGTTAGTGCTGATGATAACACCTAGTGCTTGTGCGTGCTCTCAAGAACTTGAGCATTTCCATATTCATCACGGTTTTACCAACATCCGTGTCGAGGATCCTGGCAACACATCATACTACCATGATGAACGGTGATGGAGGATGCAGGTGCAAAGGAGGACAACACTTTCTCAGATTTCACCTTAGCGAAGCCAAGGGAGCAAAATCTGGATGATCGACCGAGAGACATTTAGCACTCCGCTTCTAATGTTCTCCTTGATGTTCTAGCGTAACCCATTAGATGTGGTTTGGTATCTAGAACATCAAGTAGTAGGTCGGACTTCAGGAGCACAGGAATCCATAAGGAATAACTATGGAGTAAATCCTACGAAATCCTTATGGGGAGGTGGCCAACTTCCTCAATCAAGATACTACAATAATAGGCCTTCCGGCTGGATGTGTTGGCCACGACATCCACTTTACCGGTTATCGAGAGGGCAATATTATAATTCTTGGAGAATGTTCCAACCATCATATCTGCCTGAGATTCAGATCTGGTTGGTGTCAGAATATTCCAGACTCGTCAAGTCTAGGAAGAAAATGAAGGTTTGCAACACAAATCGACGAGATGACGTTGCGAGATTCTCAGGGGATGAACTACGATAGCAAGCTCCAAAACACGAGCTGGTTCTGCTACAAACATGTGAGCACGTTGTCCCAGACAAGCATGATCACATGGTAGTCTTATAATAAAACACTACCGAGTTCTGGTTGGGAACCATCAACGAGGATATCGAAGTTCTTTCATAAGTCCGGATTAGCTCTTATGAAGGAACTCCTTCTCCTTGAACAAATCAATCAGTGGCTTGGTGTGCTAGGGATACATATAGAATGAAGGTTGCAAGTCTCCAAACCACGGTATACTTCGCACATATGCATGACTGACTTGGGATGATTCCAGAGGAGGCAAAACAAACTTTCTCGAATTCACGGCGGCAACTTGCATCTAATGCACATGAATTAGAGTAAGTCACTTCTTTCATCCAACATATGCTTCATGACGGAACACGAAGATAATGCTTATAAAGTTTCCAATACTAGCTAGATGTTCAACACGAGTCATGGAGAAGGTAGCAGTGTTGCTGATGGGCTCAACAACAATTCATCCAGGTTTCCATGGAGATGGAATTCCATGATTATGTGAACAAGTGATAGCATTGGTCAGATCCAAAGATATAATGGTGTATGCTCGAGGGATCAACCACGAGTAAGACAACATTATGAACATCGTTGGCTCTGATTTGATTTGATGATAGCCCATACTCAAATCAAAGTTTGATACGACAATAGGTCCAACAACTGATCACAGGGACCAATCGATGAAGATATCATCTATCTTCAACACACGCAAATATATCCCTTGAAATGAATTAAGCTGGCAAGCTTTTATCTTCCAACTCTCCAAGTTGTTGTTTAGCTTGACCAACCAGCTCAGGGTATCCAACACGGATTCTTGGAGAAGGGGTGGTTTACAAGAAACCAACTTGTTCACGAACTCAACATATCGTCAGGGACAACCTGGTGGTACTTCCAAGAAGATATTTGGAAAATCACGATCCACCGACATGTTATTAAGATCGAGAACAATCTTGCTTTTCAGGGCAAGACGATATGATCAACTGAGCAAGGGTTGACAAAATCCTAACTCATTGATTGAAGAGTGCACCAAAATAAGGACTAGGTAGCACGATCAACCTCAGAATGGTGATTCGATAACCAACACGCTAAGGATGAAATTATTGTCCTTTAACTACCAAGCAACGGAATTGCTAGGAGTATAGATTTCACACACCACGATTCACTTGTCAGTATTCCGGTTACAATAATACGGAGACCGAGGAATGAATAATGATGGCCAGAAGTATCACTGCAACAAGAATTCATGAGGGTTGGTGCAATCCTCATGAGATTCCTGACATAAAGAGGGTAATACTCGTAGGTAGAACAGAACAAAAGCTGGTTAGGCATTTGATCTGCGGAATACAACTACTTTGACCCAATCCCAGAGATGGACGAGGTACTGGAGTTTGTTTCTCCTAGTCATTCCGGATTAGAATGGCTTGACAGACCACCAGAATAATAGGCATCGATAACACAAATGCACAATTACTCCTGACTATCAATTGATAGACGAGGGCCAGAAAATAACTAAAGAGGGACAACTCAAAGGAACATATGGTTTTCTGAGTTGTGGATGGATAGATTAGTATGTCGGGCGAAGCTCAACATTTCTTCCGGATAACCCATGGAGAAAGGGTAGAACTGGCAGATTCACAATGTAGAATGGAGAGCTCATTAAGAGCACTCTGGACGTGACCTTTTGGTTCAAACGAACTCCTGCCAAGAATGGTTCATGGTATTTAGAAGAACGATATACCTTGGACCTCGAGGACTAATGCAAAGGTTACTAATAACTTAAGGGAACTAGCAAACACTATCAACAGGAGGTAAGTGGAGTGAATCTTGGGCTCAAGAACCCAGAAGTAGAATGCCTACTAACTAGATGGCATCACGGGATGCTTTCGAGAATAATGGCCAGAATCTGCACACTGGGAATACAAGCATAGCTAGCTTACTAGGTAATCTTCTAAGACACCTAGGGTCGTAATAATAACTCCAACATATATGTCAAGGCAACAGAGTACCTCAACTCAACGATTAGTGTGGTTAATCTGGCCCAAAGGAACATCGAGAACGGAAAGAAGGGATTGCAAATGCATCGGACTATTTAGAAACCTGGGATGACTTGGACAGCATAACGCTGTAAATGCTCAAAAGATTTGAGACATCCTGCAAAATGGTGGCATAACCACTCAACATCACAATATAAACTTCCTGGATCAATGGTCAACATACGGAAGTAGTAGGAACTGAACTGAGGCTTAAGTCCATTAATCCTATGAGTCTACGGATTAGTAACACGTGATCCTGATAGAAAGATGAGAAGCCTAGTTCTTAATCCCCGTAGAAGAGAAGAGGGTGACTCAGATCAGAAGGGCATAAGGTAAAGGAGTAAAAAGAGCCTTACGTTCCCTTCCACAATCAATTCCCTTACATAACTAAAGCATTTCTAGACTCAACTTCGACCAGTTTGGCTTGGTAAACCTACAGGCAGTCAGGCTCTGATACCAACGCTGTCGGGACCCCGATTCCAAGTCACACCGATCTAGCCTGTAACACCTCATATCACTTTGCGGCCTCACGCACGGTACTCCCACGGGTGTCGCCTTACCATGGCCCGGGACCGTTTGCGCCTTTTGGCTCGCGTATATGACAATGTCGCTAGCATCCATATGACAGAGAACCCGGGCCGACATGGCTAGTCGTGAACCCAAAGCGGCACTAACGTATGGGGACAGGCATACATGAATCAACATCGAACGTGTCGGTCAGCAGCGTGCGAATCCGGGCTGTAGCACTGGGCTAACAGGACTCCGGGAACCCGGGCTGTAGCAGGCTAGGCAGGACTCCGGATGTCACCGCGTGACATTTCCCCGAAGGGACAGACACAGGAACGATATGAAACACATGCCGGCCAGTCAAGTGTCCAGAGCAGTAGTGCTGGGCTAGCAGGACTCCGGTGAACCGGGCTGTAGCGGACTACTATGGCTCAAGGAGGCACTAGACTACATTTCCCCATAAGAGAGGCTGCTAAGGATAGACAACTAGATTGTCGGATCCCACACATACCAAGCATTTCAATCATACACACAATATGCTCGATATGTGCAAATACAACATGGCATCACAACAAGACTCTACGACTCAGAGTATTTATTCATTAGGCTCCGAAGAGCCAGATATTACAAACATGGGTCTCATGACCCAACATTCAGAGCATACAAGTCAAAGCACATGCGGAAGCTTAACATGTCTGAGTACAGACATCTACAAATGAAAAAGGCTGAGAAGCCTGACTATTTACTAGATCCTGCCGAGGGCACAAGATCGTAGCTGAGGTATCAAGCTAAACGTCGAAGTCCACACGGAACTACTAGCGAGACTGACGTCTCTCTGCAAAACATAAAATAAGCAAACGTGAGTACAAATGTACCCAGCAAGACTTACATCAGAACTATCTACATATGCATCGGTATCAACAAAGGGGGTGGTGGAGTTTAACTGCAGCAAGCCAGCTTTGACTCGGTGGCTATCCTGAACTACGACTGCAAGCAACTCTTTTGAGGTGGCGCACACGAGTCCACATATTCACCATATCAATACTCCACTATGGATCCGCTCCCGTCTCCCTACGAGAACGCCATCCATAGCACTCACGCTTAACTTGCGCATTTTAGAGTATCCACTTTCACTTGTCTATGAACTGTTATAGGCAACCCAGAAGTCCATTTCCGCGGACACGGCTATTCGAATAGATGATGTTAACCCTGCAGGGGTGTACTTCGTCACACACGCTCTCGCCACTTACCACCATGTACACGTCGTGTACCTCGGCAACCTTCAAGCGGAAGCCTGGCGAGGGAGTCGGCCACAGCCTACCTAAACACTCAAGTCTCTAGTCCAGGTTTATTGCCTATTCAGGTTCCATCCGCAGGGAGTCCGGCCGAGGTTTCCACATACGGCCCCGAACGATGTGTGCAGGGTTCCCGAGACACCAAACGGGCGCCCGGCATGCCCGGCCACGTGCCTACCGCATCACAGCCCACCCCTCCGGTCAGCGCTGCCCACGGCCTCCAGCATACTACAAACACCAGAAACTACTTGCAACTCCTGGACAGAGGACAAGGGTGATTAAGAAGCCGAGAGGGTCCATTGGTTTCGGGCCCAATGCGTGGTAGTAACTGTATCATGGATCACAAACACAGAACTCAGTTCCTGAGGACGGCTGCAATGAGACAACCCACCATGTACTCCTACATGGCCTCTCACCGCTACCTTTACCAAATCGTGTTCACACACTTAGCTCACACACAGTAGGACATGTTCATCACCATTCCAATTCATCCCCGATGAATCAGACCTGACACAACTCTAAGCAATAGCAGGCATGACAAACAAGCATGAATGAGTAGGCACATCAGGGCTCAAACAACTCCTACTCATGCTAGTGGGTTTCATCTATTTACTGTGGCAATGACAGGTCATGCAGAGGATAAGGGGTTCAACTACCGCAACATGTAACAGTTGAATCGTTGTTGTCCTAATGTAGTAAAGAGAGCAGGAGCGAGAGAGTGGGATTGTATCGGAATGAACAAGGGGGTTATGCTTGCCTGGCACTTCTGAAGATATTATAGTTCTTCATCGGTGTCATCGATCACGTCGTCGGAATCACGGCTATCGAGAGGGGACAATCACCGGCAAACAAGAGAAGGGCACAATCAATGCAATGCACAATATGATGCATGCTATGACATGGCAATATGAATGTGTTTTGGCCTAATGCAAGCTAGCAACAGAAAGGTTTGGGTTGATTTGAACCAAGGTTCAAATTCAAATTCAAACTATGAATTCAAATAGTGCATTATCATGTTTTCACCTATACAGCAGGTATAACTTAGTTTGACATGCATGAAAATGATACAGATGGATAGATTGCATTTTTCTGATAATTTTTCATATATAAATTATTTCATTCTGAGCTACGGTTGATTTTATATGATTTTTAGAAGTTTATACTATTTTCTGGAATTTCCTGAATTAAAAATAAATCCAGAAAATGTAATACTGCGTCAGCCTGACGTCATCACTGCGTCAGCGAGTCAACGGCTGGCCAGGGTCAAACCTGACCCGTGGGACCTGCCTGTCAGTCTCTCAGTGCCTAATTAAGTTTAGGTTTTAAACTAAACTAACTTTTAACAGGGGCTGGCCCCACACGTCAGTGGGTCAGGGGGGAAGTCAAACCCCGGTCAAGCAGGGTCAAACCCACCGGCGTCGTGACGCCGGCGAGGCCAGACGCGGCGGGGCACTCGGGCGCGGGCTGTGGTGCCCCGTTCGCAGCGTGGCTGGGCTCGTTCGAGAGCCCAGACCAGCGCGCGTCGGGCGGTGGCGCCAGTCGGGCCTGGGGTGGCCGGAGGCGATGGCGAGGAGCTCGACCGCGGCGGCCGGAGCTCGGGCGCACTCGGGAACGGGGCTGCGGTGGCCGTGGAGTGGCGTGCTTAGCTCCTACGGCACCTACGCGGCGCGGTGAGTACGTGGGTGTGCTCGGTTGGGAGCTATGACGACTGTGGCCACGGCGGCGAGAAGCTCGGGCGGCGGCGTGGTTCGGTGCTCGTGGGGAACGGTGCTACGGCAACCAAACGGGGAGCAGGGTTAGGGGGGAAATGACCGGGTGCTCACCGCGGTCACGAAGAGGTTCTCGGCGAGCTCGGGGAGGCACGGACGGCGTCGGAATTTGGCGGCGGCGATGCACGGCCGTGCGCGGAGACGACGGGTCGATGGCGAGGCGACAGGGCGTCCGGCGATGCTCGCGTTGAGGGGGAGCTTCAAGGCGTCGAGGCGGAGCTCGTGGACTCATCGGCGGGGCGAGGGGTGGCCGGTGGCCACGGCAACGGCGACGGTGGCGACGGCTCCGTTCGGTGGTGCTGCGGGGAGAGAGACAGGGGAGGGGAGGGAGTGCAGCGAGTGAGGGAGAAGTGAGAGGGGGTCGGGGAGGTGCCGTGGCACTCGTGGAGGCGTCCAGAAGCGGCGGAAGCAGGAGGTGGCCTCGCGCGCGGCGACCACACGCCCGGCGTCCCTCTGGCGTCCTTCTGGCGCGAGGTGGGAGACGGTGGCGGCTCTGGTGGGCTGGGCCAGCTCCTGGGCCGTGGTGGGGCGCCAGGTATGTCCAGGTGAGGGGCCCAGTGGCCTTCTCTCTCTCTCTTACTTAATTGTTTCTGTTTTCTAGTTTAATTTTGTTTTTTGTTTTTGATTTAGTAAAATACTAAACCATTTTATAAAATCCTGGAAATAATTAGGGGTGCTGTCTGAATTATTCCAGTGACCCATAACAATTTCCAACATTATTTGAACATTTAAATTATTTATAGCATTTAAATGCCCAAAAGTCAAATACAATAAGATTTAATTCAAAAATCCAGGATGGCCTAGAAATAGGTGCATCATTTTTGGCAGAGGTTTTCACCTTTAACAAAAATCATGAACTTTTCTAAAGGGCATTTGGGTTCATTGAAGATATGTTTACTTGAACCTAGTTGAATGCATTTGGTGCTAGGGTTTCAACATCCCCATTTCAAGTTTCTTTGAAAATTAAACATGATGACATGAGGAACAAGCAAAAGTCAAACAAGGGCTGATCTGGGGCTGTGACAGTCCACATACCCTCGTAGACCGAAAGCGGAAGCGTTAGCACAACGCGGTTGATGTAGTCGTACGTCTTCACGATCCGGCCGATCCAAGTACTGAACGTACGGCACCTCCGAGTTCAGCACACGTTCAGCTCGATGACGTTCCGCGAACTCCGATCCAGCAGAGCTTCACAGGAGAGTTCCGTCAGCACGACGACGTGATGGTGATGATGTTGCTACCGATGCAGGGCTTCGCCTAAGCACCGCTACGATATGATCGAGGTGGAATATGGTGGAGGGGGCACCGCACACGGCTAAGAGATCAATGATCAATTGTTGTGTCTATGGGGTGCCCCCTGGCCACGTATATAAAGGAGGGGAGGGGGGGGGGAGAGGGCCGGCCCCTATGGCGCGCCCTGGAGGAGTCCTACTCCCACCAGGAGTAGGATTCCCCCCCCCCTTCCAAGTAGTAGGAGTAGGATTCAAGGAAGGGAAGAGAGAAGAGAAGGAAGGAGGGGGCGCAGCCCCTCCCCCTAGTCCAATTCGGACTAGGCCTTGGGGGGCGCGCAGCCTCTCCTCTCTCTTTCCCCTAAAGCCCAATAAGGCCCATATACTCCCCGGCGAATTCCCGTAACTCTTCGGTACTCCGAAAAATACCCGAATCACTCGGAACCTTTCCGATGTCCGAATATAGTCGTCCAATATATCGATCTTTACGTCTCGACCATTTCGAGACTCCTCGTCATGTCCCTGATCTCATCCGGGACTCCAAACTACCTTTGATACATCAAAGCACATAAACTCATAATACAAATCGTCACCGAACGTTAAGCGTGCGGACCCTACGGGTTCGAGAACTATGTAGACATGACCGAGACACGTCTCCGGTCAATAACCAATAGCGGAACCTGGATGCTCATATTGGCTCCTACATATTCTACGAAGATCTTTATCGGTCAAACCGCATAACAACATACGTTGTTTCCTTTGTCATCGGTATGTTGCTTGCCCGAGATTCTATCGTCGGTATCTCAATACCTAGTTCAATCTCGTTACCGGAAAGTCTATTTACTCGTTCCGTAATACATCATCTCGCAACTAACTCATTAATCACAATGCTTGCAAGGCTTATAGTGATGTGCATTACCGAGAGGGCCCAGAGATACCTCTCCAACAATCGGAGTGACAAATCCTAATCTCGAAATACGCCAACCCAACAAGTACCTTCGGAGACACCTGTAGAGCACCTTTATAATCACCCAGTTATGTTGTGACGTTTGGTAGCACACAAAGTGTTCCTCCGGTAAATGGGAGTTGCATAATCTCATAGTCATAGGAACATGTATAAGTCATGAAGAAAGCAATAGCAACATACTAAATGATCAAGTGCTAAGCTAACGGAATGGGTCAATTCAATCACATCATTCTCCTAATGATGTGATCCCGTTAATCAAATGACAACTCATGTCTATGGTTAGATAACTTAACCATCTTTGATTAACGAGCTAGTCAAGTAGAGGCATACTAGTGACACTATGTTTGTCTATGTATTCACACATGTATTATGTTTCCGGTTAATACAATTCTAGCATGAATAATAAACATTTATCATGAAATAAGGAAATAAATAATAACTTTATTATTGCCTCTAGGGCATATTTTCTTCACGAAGAACTCCTGCACCTTCTCCGCTGGCGGCTCGGCCCAGGCCAGGTCAAAGCCATGCACGTTGAAGTCCGACATCATGTCGATGATGGTGGACTGGCGAGAGTTGTTGCTCAGCGGGACCACTCCCGCCGGCAACCCAAATAGGGGCCCCTTGACGGCCTTGCCGGCCTTTGCGGCCCTGCTGGTCCTCTGATCCCTGCTGTCGCTGTCCACATCGAGCTGAAAGAGCCTTTGACAGAAATGGGCATGCCCCATCACCGTGAAGTTATGCTTCAGGCTAGGGCGGAGCCTCATGACGTCGGCCGCATTCCTGAAGTCCCAAGCCGGCCTCCCCTTGTTGTGCAGCAGGGCGATTCGGCGACGGATGAAGTCGGCCCCGATCACCTCGAGGGTGAGCCGGCCATGGTGAGGCGATGGATCCTAGTGGTGGCGACCGTGAGTTTCTTGTCAGTGGTGTTGAGGTTGCTCCAGTCCCCACGGCAGGTTGGCGGGCTCTGACGAACCCGACAGAACTCCTGGGGGTCCTTCTCCTTGATCCAGCACCACCGGCCCCGCCACTCCTCCCACCTCTCCTTCGAGGCACCCTCCGGATACGTGCCCTTCTCCTGGGTTCTCGGGATCCAAGCGATGCTCCCAGAGATGGCGCCCCCTGGTTGGAGGCGAGGGGAGAAGTAGTGGCGGAAAAGCGCCGTGCTAGGGAGCACCCCGGCAAAACCCTCGCAGAGGTGGGCAAAGAGAGCCATGCACGCCACGACATTCGGCATGAGATCAAAAAGATGGAGGCCGTAGGTGTGCATGACATCATTGAAGAAGTCAGAGAAAGGGGGGCAGAGCCCGCAAGAGAAGAAATCGACGAAGAAGGGGTACCGATTTGGGCCATCCTTGGAAAATCGGCGGGGACGACGCGCGTGGCAGGGTGCCCCGTCGTCTTCCTCCCCCACAGGGGCAAGAAGAAGTTCTTGAGGTGGACCGCATCGATCGTCAACGGGAAGTAGGCGAGCTGCGTCCGCCGCACCGCCGACTCGCTCTCCGGCGCCTCCTTCTCCCCGGCATCCTTGGTCGCTCCCTTGCCCCTGCTGGTTTTGGGCGCCATGGCAGCTGGGAGGGGGCGAAGGATCAAGAGCAATGGGGGCGCAGCGGCAGCAAGCAGAGGCAAGAACTTTGAATCTTTCGCCTGAGGAAGAAGAGAGGAACGACGGTTCCGAGATTGGAAGAGGCGCATAGGGTAAATGAGAAGCGCGCCTGCGGTTTTTCCTTTTTATGGGAAGGCGCGGGCGGCCTCTTTACCATTTACCACGATTTGACGCATGAGGGCAGCAACCGCCCCACCCATGGCCCCCACGTCATGCACGACCCCCACGTCGCGCATTGAACGCGGGTCGTGGGGAAGCGCAACTGGCGAGGGAGTTACTGCGGTAGAAACTCTGCCGCACGCGTGCTCGCGCACCATTCTGGGCCTGACCCAATAACGCCCCGCGCTTATATGTGGCCCAGGCCCGGGGGCTCCTGTCGGTGTACAAAAGTAGGGGTCCCTTTTTGTACCCCTTTACTTGTGCGCAGGCAGTCGCAGCCCCACGCCCTGGCCACGCTTGGCGGGGCAGAGGAAGCAGAGCTACAAGATGACCAGAGCAACGCCAAGCCAGAAACACGAAGAGCAAAAGGGCAAGGTGAACTCCCCCGACAAGGCCCTTGCCGGGGCGGCCTCCACAGCCCCGACAAGAACCTTGCCGGGGCAACTTGCCCAACGCCAGCAGGGCTGCCACCCTTGAGCCTAAGAGTTCCAACGCCCTCAACCACCTTGGAACCAAAGCTCGGGAGGCGCCTCCGTGATGGCATGCAGATCTTTGTGAAGACCAAGAACATGCAAGATTAGATGAGAATAAGAAGACGAAGATCCCCGGCAAGATCCTTGCCGAGGATACCCACAAGACCCCCCGACAAGACCCTTGCCGGGGCCCCGAAAAGACCCTTGCCGGAGACATCCGCAGGGCCATGGCCAGGCCCCCACCAGCCAAGACTCCGGCGCCTTTCCCACACAGCTGCCAGCCCACCAACTAGGCAGGTGATAACCCACAAGTATAGGGGATCGCAACAGTTTTCGAGGGTAGAGTATTCAACCCAAATTTATTGATTCGACACAAGGGGAGCTAAAGAATATTCTCAAGTATTAGCAGCTGAGTTGTCAATTCAACCACACCTGGATAACTTACTATCTGCAGCAAAGTGTTTAGTAGCAAAGTAATATGATAGTAGTGGTAACGGTAACAAAAGTAACGGGAGCAAAAGTAATATTTTTGGTGTTTTGTAGTGATTGTATCAGCAGCAACGGAAAAGTAAATAAGCGAAGAACAATATGTGAAAAGCTCGTAGGCATTGGATCGGTGATGGAGAATTATGCCGGATGCGGTTCATCATGTAACAATGATAACCTAGGGTGACACAGAACTAGCTCCAATTCATCAATGTAATGTAGGCATGTATTCCGAATATAGTCATACGTGCTTATGGAAAAGAACTTGCATGACATCTTTTGTCCTACCCTCCCGTGGCAGCGGGGTCCTAATGGAAACTAAGGGATATTAAGACCTCCTTTTAATATAGAACCGGAACAAAGCATTAGCACATAGTGAATACATGAACTCCTCAAACTATGGTCATCACCGGGAGTGGTCCCGATTATTGTCACTTCGGGTTTGCCGGATCATAACACATAGTAGGTGACTATAGACTTGCAAGATAGGATCAAGAACTCACATATATATTCATGAAAACATAATAGGTTCAGATCTGAAATCATGGCACTCGGGCCCTAGTGACAAGCATTAAGCATAGCAAAGTCATATCAACATCAATCTCAGAACATAGTGGATACTAGGGATCAAACCCTAACAAAACTAACTCGATTACATGATAGATCTCATCCAACCCATCACCGTCCAGCAAGCCTACGATGGAATTACTCACGCACGGCGGTGAGCATCATGAAATTGGTGATGGTGGATGGTTGATGATGACAACAACGATGAATCCCCCTCTCCGGAGCCCCGAACGGACTCCAGATCAGCCCTCCCGAGAGGTTTTAGGGCTCGGCGGCGGCTCCGTATCGTAAAACATGATGAATTCTTCTCTCTGTTTTTTCTCCCCGAAAGCAAATATATAGAGTTGGAGTTGAGGTCAGAGGAGCTCCAGGGGGCCCACGAGGTAGGGGGACGCGCCCTAGGGGGGAGGGCGCACCCTCCACCCTCGTGGCCAGGGTGTGGGCCCCCTGGTCTTCATCTTTTGCAAGGATTTTTTATTATTTCCAAATAGACGTTCTGTGGAGTTTCAGGTCATTCTGAGAACTTTTGTTTCTGCACATAAATAACACCATGGAAAGTCTGCTGAAAACATCATCAGTCCGGGTTAGTTCCATTCAAATCATGCAAGTTAGAGTCCAAAACAAGGGCAAAAGTGTTTTGAAAAGTAGATACGACGGAGACGTATCAACTCCCCCAAGCTTAAACCTTTGCTTGTCCTCAAGCAATTCAGTTGATAAACTGAAAGTGATAAAGAAAAACTTTTACAAACTCTGTTTGCCCTTGTTGTAAATATGTAAAGCCAGCATTCAAGTTTTCAGCAAAGATTATGACTAACCGCATTTGCAATAACTCTTAGGTCTCATGTTTACTCATATCAATGGCATAATCAACTAGCGAGCAATAATAATAAATCTCGGATGACAACCCTTTCTCAAAACAATCATAATATGATATAACAAGATGGTATCTCGCTAGCCCTTTCTGAGACCGCAAAACATAAATGCAGAGCACTGTTAAAGATCAAGGACTGACTGGACATTGTAATTCATGGTAAAAGAGATCCAGTCATAGTCATACCCAATATAAATTAATAGTAATGAATGCAAATGACAGCTACGCTCTCCAGCTAGTGCTTTTTAATAAGAGGGTGATGACTCAACATAAAAGTAAATACATAGGCCCTTCCCAGAGGGAAGTAGGGATTTGTAGAGGTGCCAGAGCTCGGTTTTGAAATAGAGATAAATAATATTTTGAGCGGCATACTTTCATTGTCAACATAACAACTAAGAGATGGCGATATCTTCCATGCTACACACATTATAGGCGGTTCCCAAACAGAATGGTAAAGTTTATACTCCCCCTCCACCAACAAGCATCGATCCATGACTTGCTTGAAACAACGAGTGTCTCCAACTAGCAATAGTCCCAGGGGGAGTTTTGTTTGCAATTATTTTGATTTAGTTTGCATAAAGCATGGGACTGGGCATCCCGGAGACCAGCCATTTTCTCGTGAATGAGGAGCGGAGTCCACTCCTCTTGAGAATAACCCACCTAGCATGGAAGATACGGACAACCCTAGTTGATACATGAGCTATTCGAGCATACAAAACAGAATGTTTATTTGAAGGTTTAGAGTTTGGCACATACAAATTTACTTGGAACGGCAGGTAAATACCGCATATTGGAAGGTATGGTGGACTCATAAGGAATAACTTTGAGGTTTAAGGGATTGGATGCACAAGCAGTATTCCCGCTTAGTACAAGTGAAGGCTAGCAAAAGACTGGGAAGCGACCAACTAGAGAGCGAGAACAGCCATGAACATGCATTAAAATTAATAAACATTAAGTGCAAGCATGATTAGGATATAATCCACCATGAACATAAATATCGTGAAGGCTATGTTGATTTGTTTCAACTACATGTGTGAACATGTGCCAAGTCGAGTCACTTAAATCATTCAAAGGAGGATACCACCCCATCATACGACATCACAACCATTTTAATAGCATGTTGGCACGCAAGCTAAACCATTATAACTCATAGCTAATCAAGCATGGCACGAGCAACTATGATCTCTAATTGTCATTGCAAACATGTTTATTCATAATAAGCTAAATCAGGAATGATGAACTCATCATATTTACAAAAACAAGAGAGGTCGAGTTCATACCAGCTTTTCTCATCTCAGTCAGTCCATCATATATCGTCATAATTGCCTTTCACTTGCACGACCGAACGATGTGAATAATAATAAGAGTGCACGTGCATTGGACTAAGCTGGAATCTGCGAGCATTCAATAAACAGGAGAAGACAAGGCAATATGGGCTCTTGGTTAAATCGACAATAATGCATATAAGAGCCACTTCAACAATTTAATTATGGTCTTCTCCTACGACCCCCAAAGAAAAGAAAAGAAATAAAAACTATTTACACGGGAAAGCTCCCAACAAGCAAAAGAAGAACGGGAAATCTTTTTGGGTTTTCTTTTTAATTATTACTACTACAGCAAGAAGAGTAAACTAACTAAAAGTTACACTATTTTGTTTTGTTTTTCTTAAGGTTTAACAAACACACAAGAAGAAAGCAGGAAAAAGAAAATGAACTAGCATGGATATTATAGTGAAAGAGTATGAGCACCGACATCTAGTAATGAGTGTGTGAACATAAATGTAATGTCGGTGAGAGATACGTACTCCCCCAAGCTTAGGCTTTTGGCCTAAGTTGGTTTATTGCCAAGGATGGCCTAGCGGATACCCGTAGGTGTAGCTGGGGTCGTACTGAGATGCAGCGGTTATCGCTTCCTGAGCTGCAGCATGGCGGCGAGCTGCCTCCGCCCTCCTCTCGTACTCATCTGCCTCCTCTCTGGTGATAAAATGTCTTCCTTTTGCCTGATAATCAAAGAAGGCAGGAGCAGGGAGAGTAATACGGAAAGCATGACATCTGTCAAAGATTAAGCGATATCGGTGAGGTGATTCATTCCTCTCAACAAACTGGTGATAGACCATAGAATTGTAGTCTAAATAAGTAGGAGGCAACTCAATGTCATCCTCACAAACGTCCACACCAAGAAAATCAGCTAAGCGGGTCGCATAAATTCCACCAAAGAAATCTCCATTAAATCTATTATTATGCAACCTACGTGCAACAATGGCTCCCAAGTTATAAGTTTGGTCTCCTAACACAGCACTCCTAAGAATACTGAGATCAGGGACACACATGTGACATGCTTCATCTTTACCATTTATGCACCTACCTATGAAAAGAGCAAAATAATGTATAGCAGGGAAATGAATGCTCCCTATGGTAGCTTGTGCTATATCTCTAGATTCCCCCACGGTTATACCAGCAAGAAAGTTTCTAAATTCAGATTTACGGGGTTCACTAACACTACCCCATTGTGGAAGTTTGCAAGCAGAAGTAAAATCCTCTAAGTCCATGGTATAAGATTTTTCATAAAGATCAAACAGGACAGTTGGAGAATTACGTGAAGATGAAAATTCAAACCTCCTCACAAATGTACTAGTGAGATAGTGGTACTAGCGGCATTTGTCTGCCTCAAAGCTCACAAGATCGGCGTTACGCAAATATGCATTAAATTCTTCGTTGATTCCTGCTCGATCCATAAAATTTTCTGAAGGCCATTCACAAGGCCGCACTGGAGCGTCCCTTGGTGGATCCTCGTTAGCATCACGCATTGCAAGCCTGGGTCCTTGCTTCCTTGAAGAACCACCTTGAAACATTTTCCTAAGCATATTTCTTCCTCTGAAAAATTTCTAAAATTTTTAGTAACTTCAAACAAAAGTAAACCAAACTCAATGAAATTGATAGCAACTACTCCTACAAGTGCCTAGATCCTATATCATGCATTAGAACTACTTGGAACCATATAAATTTGACATGCAAGCTCAAGAACTAGGCGGCACAAATTTGCAATGAATAGAGCACTAGAACAAAAACTAATTGGACCAATGGAGGAGTCACATACCAAGGAACAATCTCCCCAAGCAGTTTTGTGAGAGGTGCTTTGAGCAAGGAGATAAAAAATCGCAGCAAAATGAGCTAGAACTCGTGCTTGAGCTGGATATTGGTGTTTTTGGGAGGAAGAAGGAGTGTATGGGTGCAGGAATGAGTGGAGGAGGGTCACCGTGGGCCCATGAGGCAGGGGGCGCCCTGGGGGGTAGGGCGCGCCCTCCACCCTCGTGGCCAGGTGCTTGCCCCTCCTGCTGTGCTCTCAGTGCTAGATATTCTAAAAAATTCTAGAAAAAATCATATTCCATTTTCAGGGCATTTGGAGAACTTTTATTTTTGGGGTATTTTTATATTGCACGAATAACTCAGAAAACAGACAGGAAAATGCTATTTTTACTTTATTTCAACTAAATAACATGAAGTAGAAGGAAGGTACAGAAGGTTGTGCCTTCTAGTTTCATCCATCTCATGCTCATCAAAAGGAATCCACTAACAAGGTTGATCAGGTCTTGTTAACAAACTCATTCCGACTAACATGGAACCGGAGAAATTTCGAATAACACTATGTTACCTCAACGGGGATATGCACATCCCCAATAATAAGAATATCATATTTCTTCTTGACAGTAGGAAGAGGAAATTCAAAACCTCCAAATATAATTGATGGAATTTTTCCAATAGAGTTGATACTATGAACTTGAGGTTGTTTCCTCGGAAAGTGTACCGTATGCTCATTACCATTAACATGAAAAGTGACATTGCCTTTGTTGCAATCAATAACAGCCACTGCTGTATTCAAAAAAGGTCTTCCAAGAATAATAGACATACTATCATCCTCGGGGATATCAAGAATAACAAAGTCCGTTAAAATAGTAACGTTTGCAACCACAACAGGCACATCATCACAAATACCGACATGTATAGCGGTTGATTTATCAGCCATTTGCAAAGATATTTCAGTAGGTGTCAACTTATTCGAATCAAGTCTACGATATAAAGAGAGAGGCATAACACTAACACCGGATCCAAGATCACATAAAGAAGTTTTAACATAGTTTCTTTTAATGGAGCATGGTATAGTGGGTACTCCTGGATCTCCTAGTTTCTTAGGTATTCCACCCTTAAAAGTATAATTAGCAAGCATGGTGGAAATCTCAGCTTCAGGTATGTTTCTCTTATTTGTAACAATATCTTTCATATACTTAGCATAAGGATTCATTTTGAGCATATCAGTTAATCGCCTACGCAAAAAGATAGGTTTAATCATTTCAGCAAAGCGCTCAAAATCCTCATCATCCTTTTTCTTGGATGGTTTGGGAGGAAAAGGCATGGGTTTCTGAACCCATGGTTCTCTTTCTTTACCATGTTTCCTAGCAACAAAGTCTCTCTTATCATAACGTTGATTCTTTGATTGTGGGTTATCAAGATCAACAACAGGTTCAATTTCTACATCATTATCATTACTAGGTTGAGCATCATCATGAACATCATCATTAACATTTTCACTAGGTTCATGTTCATTACCAGATTGTGTTTCAGCATCAGAAATAGAGATATCATTTGGATTCTCAGGTGGTTCAGCAATAGGTTCACTAGAAGCATGCAAAGTCCTATCATTTTTCTTTTTCTTCTTTTTAGAAGAACTAGGTGCATCAATATTATTTCTCTAAGAATATTGCTCAATTCTCTTAGGGTGGCCTTCAGGATACAAAGGTTCCTGAGTCATCTTACTAGTTCTAGTAGCCACTCTAACAGCATAATCATTTTTCTTACTATTAATTTCATTGATCAAATCATTTTGAGCCTTAAGTACTTGTTCTACTTGAGTGGTAACCATAGAAGCATGTTTACTGATGAGTTTAAGTTCACCTTTAACATTAGCCATATAATCACTCAAGTGTTCAATCATATAAGCATTTTGTTTTAATTGTCTACCAAAATAAGCATTGAAATCTTCTTGCTTAACTATAAAGTTATCAAACTCATCCAAGCATTGGCTAGCAATTTTAGTAGGAGGGATTTCAGCTTTATCATATCTATAGAGAGAATTTACCTTTACTACCTGTGTCGGGTTATCAAGACCATGAGGTTCTTCAGTAGGTAATGGATTAAGATCATATGTTTCTTCAACAGGCGGTAAATTAAGACCGTGCATTTCTTCAATAGGAGGTAAATTCTTAATATCTTCAGCTTTAATACCCTTTTCTTTCATAGATTCCGTTGCCTCTTGCATATCTTCAGGACTGAGAAATAGAACACCTCTCTTCTTCGGAGTTGGTTTAGGAATAGGCTCAGGAATTGGCTCAGGAGGTGTCCAATTATTTTCATTTGTCAACATATTATTCAATAGAATTTCAGCTTCATCCGGTGTTCTTTTCCTGAAAACAGAACCAGCACAACTATCCAGGTAATCTCTGGAAGCATCAGTTAGTCCATTATAAAAGATATCAAGTATTTCATTTTTCTTAAGAGGATGATCAGGCAAAGCATTAAGTAACTTGAGAAGCCTCCCCCAAGCTTGTGGGAGACTCTCTTCTTCAATTTGCACAAAGTTGTATATTTCCCTCAAAGCAGCTTGTTTCTTATGAGCAGGGAAATATTTAGCAGAGAAGTAATAAATCATATCCTCGGGACTACGCACACAACCAGGATCAAGGGAATTAAACCATATCTTAGCATCACCCTTTAATGAGAAAGGAAATATTTTAAGGATATAAAAGTAGCGAGATCTCTCATCATTAGTGAACAGGGTGGCTATATCATTTAATTTAGTAAGATGTGCCACAACAGTTTCAGATTGATAGCCATGAAAAGGATCAGATTCAACCAAAGTAATTATATCAGGATCTACAGAGAATTCATAGTCCTTATCGGTAACACAGATAGGTGAAGTAGAAAAAGCAGGGTTAGGTTTCATTCTATCATTAAGAGATTGTTGATTCCATTTAGCTAATAGCCTCTTGAGCTCATATCTATCTTTGCAAGCTAAAATAGCTAAAGAAGCTTCTTTATCAAAAACATAACCCTCAGGAATACCAGGCAAGTTTTCATCATCACTTTCATCAATATAATCAGTTTCAATAATTTCTTTCTCTCTAGCCCTAGCAATTTGTTCATCAAGAAATTCACCAAGTGGCACAGTAGTATCAAGCATAGAAGTAGTTTCATCATAAGTATCATGCATAGCAGACGTGGCATCATCAATAACATGCGACATATCAGAACGAATAGCAGAAGCAGGTTTAGGTGTCGCAAGCTTACTCAAAACAGAAGGTGAATCAAGTGCAGAGCTAGATGGCAGTTCCTTACCTCCCCTCGTAGTTGAGGGATAAATTGTTGTCTTAGCGTCTTTCAAGTTCTTCATAGTGACCAGCAGATATAAATCCCAAGTGACTCAAAGAATAGAGCTATGCTCCCCGGCAACGGCGCCAGAAAATAGTCTTGATAACCCACAAGTATTGGGGATCGCAACAGTTTTCGAGGGTAGAGTATTCAACCCAAATTTATTGATTCGACACAAGGGGAGCTAAAGAATATTCTCAAGTATTAGTAGCTGAGTTGTCAATTCAACCACACCTGGATAACTTAGTATCTACAGCAAAGTGTTTAGTAGAAAGTAATATGATAGTAGTGGTAACGGTAACAAAAGTAACGGGAGCAAAAGTAATATTTTTGGTGTTTTGTAGTGATTGTATCAGCAGCAACGGAAAAGTAAATAAGCGAAGAACTATATGTGAAAAGCTCGTAGGCATTGGATCGGTGATGGAGAATTATGCCGGATGCGGTTCATCATGTAACAATGATAACCTAGGGTGACACAGATTAAGCTCCAATTCATCAATGTAATGTAGGCATGTATTCCGAATATAGTCATACGTGCTTATGGAAAAGAACTTGCATGACATCTTTTGTCCTACCCTCCCGTGGCAGCGGGGTCCTAATGGAAACTAAGGGATATTAAGGCCTCCTTTTAATAGAGAACCGAAACAAAGCATTAGCACATAGTGAATACATGAACTCCTCAAACTATGGTCATCACCGGGAGTGGTCCCGATTATTGTCACTTCGGGGTTGCCGGATCATAACACATAGTAGGTGACTACAGGCTTGCAAGAGAGGATCAAGAACTCACATATATTCATGAAAACATAATAGGTTCAGATCTGAAATCATGGCACTCGGGCCCTAGTGACAAGCATTAAGCATAGCAAAGTCATAGCAACATCAATCTCAGAACATAGTGGATACTAGGGATCAAACTCTAACAAAACTAACTCAATTACATGATAGATCTCATCCAACCCATCACCGTCCAGCAAGCCTACGATGGAATTACTCACGCACGGCGGTGAGCATCATGAAATTGGTGATGGAGGATGGTTGATGATGACGACGGCGACGAGTCCCCCTCTCCGGAGCCCCGAACGGACTCTAGATCAGCCCTCCCGAGAGGTTTTAGGGCTTGGCGGCGGCTCCGTATCGTAAAACGCGATGAATTCTTCTCTCTGATTTTTTCTCCCTGAAAGCAAATATATAGAGTTGGAGTTGAGGTCGGAGGAGCTCCAGGGGGCCCACGAGGTAGGGGCGCGCCCTAGGGGGGAGGGCGCGCCCTCCACCCTCGTGGCCAGGGTGTGGGCACCCTGGTCTTCATCTATTGCAAGGATTTTTTATTATTTCCAAATAGACGTTCTGTGGAGTTTCAGGTCATTCCGAGAACTTTTGTTTCTGCACATAAATAACACCATGGAAAGTCTGCTGAAAACAACGTCAGTCCGGGTTAGTTCCATTCAAATCATGCAAGTTAGAGTCCATAACAAGGGCAAAAGTGTTTGGAAAACTAGATACGACGGAGACTTATCAACAGTCACCTGCGTGGCGATTCGTGGCCTCTAGGCCAACTCAGCAAGCACCTGCGTGGTGGCATGCAGATCTTTGTGAAGACTCTGCCACCGCACCAACTCAGCAGCCAGCCAGCATGGCGCTACACGCCTCGTCAGCTTGGACGCGCGTCGAAGTCAGGCGAGGCGGAGACAGCTGGGACGAGCTTCCTTGCCGTCCCCGATAAAGCAAGAAGGGCACGTCGGCAGCGCATTAAATGCGTTTGTCCTACAGTGCTAGGAGATAGACTCGACTACTGTATAACTTTCCACCTCCTATGTGCCACTGTGGCAGCCCCTTTTGACTATAAAAGGAGGCCTGCGGTGTACTGAGAGAGGATTCGAAGTTTTTGGACCCTGCATGCTTTGTAGCTAGTCCAAGAACACCAGATAAACATAAACCAGCAGGATTAGGGTATTACGCATCACTTGCAGCCTGAACCTGGATAATCCCTCTGCGTTGATCTTCTAATCCCGCTCTTTCCATAGCCCCGCGCCCGCCAACCGTAGCAAAAGGGATTCTTCGTGATCCCGTAGGTGTCGTTTCCCCCTACATAATCCAACCATTACACACATTTGTCTTATCTGGGTGGCACCAATTAGTTAATGTAGGATCGAAAGTAGGTCTAGAGGGGGGGTGATTAGACTACTTGACCAAATAAAAATCTAACCTTTTCCCAATTTTAGTTGTGGGCAGATTTTAGCAATTTAGCACTAGTCAAGCAATCAACCTACAGATGAAATTCTAAGAGTGTAGCAGCGGAAAGTAAAACATTGCATATGAAGGTAAAGGGAAGGGTTTGGAGAGTGCAAACACAATGATGACATGGACATTTTTGCCATGGTTCCGACAGGTGGTGCTATCATACATCCACGTTGACGGAGTCTTCAACCCACGAAGGGTAACAGTTGCGCGAGTCCACGAAGGTCTCCACCCACGAAGGGTCCACAAAGAAGCAACCTTGTCTATCCCACCATGGCCATCGCCCACGAAGGACTTGCCTCACTCGGGTAGATCTTCACGAAGTAGGCGATCTCCTTGCCCTTACAATTTCTTGGTTCAACTCCACAATCTTGTCGGAGGCTCCCAAGTGACACCTAACTAATCTAGGAGACACCACTCTCCAAAAGGTAATAGATGTTGTGTTGATGATGAACTCCTTGCTCTTGTGCTTCAAATGATAGTCTCCCCAACACTCAACTCTCTCTCACAGGTTTGGATACGGTGGAAAGATGATTTGATTGGAAAAAACTTGCGGAAGGCTAGGAATCAAGATTCTTGTGGTTGGATTGGAATATATTGATTTCAACACATGAGTTGGTGGTTCTCTCTCACAAAATGTAGGCTGGAAGTGTAGGCACATTCTGATGGCTCTCTCACATATGGAGAAGGTGGTGGAGGGTATATAGCCTCCACACAAAATCGAACCGTTACACACATTTGACCCAACACGGTCAGACTGAATAGATGAACTCGGTGAGACTGATTTAGTTCAAAATGTGAACGCTAGGAATCTCGGTGGGACCGACTGGAACAACTCGGTGGGACCGATGTGCTAGGGCTAGGGTAAAACCTCATCGTGGTGAAGCCGATTGCTTGAACTCGGTGGGACCGATTTCAGCAAAGAGCAAACAGAGAGTTGGTCAAGAAAACTCGGTGGGACCGATTGCACATTCCAGTGAGACCGAAATAATTGCAAGAGACAACAGACAGTTTACAAGGCCATCCCGGTGAGACCGAGATCCGTATTGGTGTGACCGAGGTGTTAGGGTTTCTAGCAGTGGCTTGGTCAAATGAGGTCGGTGGCGTCGGATAGAAGATTTCGGTGGGGCCGAGTTTGACTATGAGTTTTGGACATATTTGGAAATGAGAAAGTGGTTGCGGGCTTTGGAGCAATAACACTAAGCACTTTGAGCAAGTAGACCATTAAACAACACCTCATCCCCTTTTAATAGTATTGGCTTTCCTATGGACTCAATGTGATCTTGGATCACTAAAATATAAATGAAGAGTCTTGAACTTTTGCCAATATGTGTCCTTAGCATTTTGAGGGGTCCACATCTCTAGTCCAGGCCATGCCATTAATTGAACTTTCTGAAATATCAAACTTGAATGGATATTAGTTCAATGAGCTATATGTTGTTTTGAATTACCAAAACCACCCAGGGATTAGTTGCACTTCCAATCTCCCCCTTTTTGGTAATTGATGACAACATATAGATCAAAGCTTCGATAAATGATAATATGAATGAAATACATTGTTGCCTAGAGAAGTATGTGATAAGCAAGAGCTCCCCCTAAATTTGTGCATTATTTAAAATTTGCTTTTGAATGCAGATGCACAATCGATTAGGATCATGGGTCACTCTTTCATGTCACATACATCTTGGTGGAGCGCTCAAAATTATAAGAGTTAAATAATATGCACTCATCACCAAGGATACAAGTGACTGATCATACACAAACATTCATGGATATAATAATGCAAGAACACATTTAGCATAATATGATCAAACACATGATCACATAAGTATCTCACGAGCAAAACACAAATTGTAGCATAGGAATCAAACGACCAAATGACCAAAGAACAAGAGTAGCAAATGAAACTAACAGAAAGCAAGAGGCACTCTCTCTCTCTCTCTCTTGAAGCCTATGATATATACACTTTCTCCCCCTTTGGCAACAAATTACCAATTTTTGGAAAACATATAGTGCTATACGGCACTCTAGGCATGATCTCCGGGAGCTCCTGAAGGGGTCTTCTGGCTTGTTGCTCCGGTGTGCGTAGACGGCGTGGAGAGGAGGGCATATGCAAATGCCTCTGAACAAGTCTGTGGACCTGGAGGAGTTGACACTGGAGGTACAACTGTCGTAGTGGTTGCAGGTGGTGAAGTGGTAGTCCTGGAGTCTCTGGCAACTGGCACAGCTGATGATCTTTGTGCCCTGGCACTCTCTAGAATGTGTCTGTTGTGCGTCTATCATTCCTGTGTCGGTGTACAAAAGTAGGGGTCCCTTTTTCCACCCCTTTACTTGTGCGCGGGCAGTCGCAGCCCCACGCCCCTGGCCACGGTTGGCGGGGCAGAGGAAGCAAATACACCAGACGACCAGACCAATGCCAAGCCGGAAACACAAAGAGCAGAAGGGTGAGGTGGACACCCCCGGCAAGGCCCTTGCCGGGGCGGCCTCCACAGCCCCGGCAAGAGCCTTGCCGGGGCAAGTCGCCCAACGCCAGCAGGGCTGCCACCCTTGAGCCTGAGAGTTCCAACGCCTTCAACCACACAGGAACCAAGGCTCGGGAGGCGCCTCCGTGGTGGGATGCAGATCTTTGTGAAGACCAAGAGCATGCAAGACTAGATAAATAACCAGAAGACGAAGATCCTCGGCAAGATCCTTGCCAAGGATACCCACGAGACCCCCGACAAGCCCCTTGCCAGGGACGACCACGAAGCCACGGCAAGACTCTTACCGGAGCCCCGGCAAGACTCTGGCCGAAGACATCCACAGGGCCGCAGCCAGGCCCACATTTGCCAAAACTCTACCGCCGTTCCCATGCAGCTACCAGCCCACCAACTAGGCGAACACCTGCGTGGCGACGGGTGGCCTCTAGGCCAACTTAGCAAGCACCTGCGTGGTGGCATGCAGATCTTCATGAAGACCCTACCACCACACCAACTAAGCAGCCAGCCAGCCAGCGTGGTACTGCATGCCTCATTGGCCTGGACACGTGCCGGAGCAAGGCAGAGCGGCGACGGACGGGACGGGCCTCGTTACCGCCCCCGAGAAAGCAAGTGGACACCTAAGTAGCGCATTTAATGCACTTTGTCCTGTAATGACAGGCGATAAGCTTGTACACTGTATAGCTTTCCACCTCCTGTGTGCCACTGAGGCAACCCCTTTGTCTATAAAAGGAGGCCCGCGGCGTACTGGGAGAGGATTCGGATCTTTTGGATGATGCACGCACCGTAGCTAGTTCACAAGCTCAAGAACACTCAAATATACACCAAAGCAGGACTAGGGTATTACGCATCCTCACGGCCCAAACCTGGGTAAATGATTTTTGTGCTGGCTTCTAGACCTGCTCTGTGCACAACCCCATGCCCGCCAACCGTAGAAGGGATTCCAGTGACCCCATAGGTGTCGTTTCCCCCGACATCTTTGGCGCGCCAGGTAGGGGGCGCAGTTGTGAAAATCCGGCCTAGCAGCTAATTTGGCAGTTCCTCGTCGCCATGGGTTCCAAGGAAGAAGATGACCAAGCGAGTGACATCATCTACAGACACAACAACCACCCGTATGGCAACAGAAAAGCTAAGTCATGCGAAACTTTGAATAATTCCTCTATGTATTAGGTTTTTCTCCTCAGAGATCTTGCTCTTTGTATGGGAAACCTGTACGCAATGGGGACCTTCCGCTATTGGCAACACCTTTGTTCTGTTTCGAGTCCGCTCAACAGTTCGAACGGCCGCGTCGAGATCGGCAGGGTGGCCTTTCCGCTACTGGCAATGCTCTTGCCCTGTTTCGAGTCCGCTCAACAGTTCAAGCGGCCGCGCTGAGAGCGGTAAGGTGGTTTGCCTGGCAGCAAGCACACCCGGCAGGCTGTTGAGGATCCGTCCTCAAGGAGCCGTGGCTTGGGTTTACGCGCCGGCAAGCCTATCTAATTAAACGTAGGGTGGACATACAAAGAGAAATCGAACAGGGGAATAACATGCATCATTTCAAAGTACTGCAGAGTTATATTACACCAATTGTTGCTGCAGTTCTAACTAAAGATAAAAATTGTCTTGGTCATGAACCTGCAGCGGCGATGAGAAACGGGGTGCCTAGTCCCGGCGCTGGCCCTCTATTCTCTGAACTCCGTCGACGTGACTGATGATGGGCTTGATACACTCCTCGAGCGTCGCGAGGTCCACATCCTCCGGCAAGCTCTCCAGCGCGGCGTCGAAGTCGAGGTTGGGGTTCCAGTACGCCACCTTGGTGAGGACCTTGGTCAGGGCACCCCGGCAAAGTTTCCGGGCTTCATTGGCCAGAGAGGTCGCTCTGTTAGAGCGGAACTGCTCCAGGGCTCCAAGAACGCCCTCGAAGAACAAGGTCAGTTTGGGGTTGGGACTCACTTCGGCTCCGAGGCGTACCTCACATTCGGCATCCCCATGGTAGCCAGCATCGTGGTGATCCTACCGGCGACGTCAGCGAGGCGGCTGATCCAGAGGTTTTCACCTGCCACGTAATCCTCGTGGTTGGCGGCGTCCTTCCTCCGCAGCTGCTTCTCGTCCTCCAAGGCCTTGGTCAGGGTCTCTTCCTGGGCCCTGACCTCCAGAAGCGTCCCCTAAAGGCCCTTCAGCTTCAGCTTCAGGTCTTTGACGGAGTCGTTGTCCTTGGAGAGTTGCTCAGCCTTGCCGAGGACTGCAGCCTGCGCCTCCACCAAAGCGCCGTTGATCATCTCCTTCTCCTTCGCCAGCCCCAGGACCTGTTCCTTCAGCCCATCCTGCTCCACCTCTAGCTCCTTCACCTTGCCGGCATGGACATGGGCATGAGCATTGAGTGCCTCCTTGTGCCTCTGCTCCTGGGTCCGCTGCGCGGCAAGCTTCTTGACCTCCTCATCCTTGCAAGCGCCTCCTCACGAGCGGCAAGGTCCTCCTCCTGGGATTTCAGCTCGGCCTGGTGCTGGTGCCGAGCGGCCTCGTCCTTGGCGGCCTATTCCTTCGCCGCCTCCTAGGCTTTCTCGACATCGGCCTGTAGCAGGATAAGCTCCTGTTTGCGCTCAGCCAGCAGATCCTGGGCAACCTTCAGTTCCTCGTGGGCCTGGCGGAATCAGGCCTGCGTCTCGGTGATGCGCCCCGCGAGATCCACCTCCGCCTTGTCCACCGCCGCCATCCTGGACTTTTCCATGTCCAGGCGGGCACAGTGAAGCGCCTGGAGCTTCTGGAAGTTGGTGCTCCTGGCCCGAAGGAGCTGCTCCTCTTGGGAACCGCCGCCACTGGTGCTCGGTTCGTCAACAACCTCAAGCCCGGCGGTGGAGAGCACCTCGTCATCGAACACCTCCCCCTCGGTGAGCGCCCTGGTGCTCGCCGTCCCTGGGAGGTGGATGAACAAGTCGTCACTCACCTTCAGGTACTTACCCGAGCCAGAGGCAGTGGAGGAGGAAGGTTGGTTGTCAACCACCCCCTCCCCGGCAGGCCCCATGCCGGCCTCCTCGGCAGCGGTCCTGCCGGCCTCCCCGGCAGGCCCCTTGGCGGCCTCTTCGGCGGCAGTCTTGGCGGCCTCCTCGGCGGCGATCTTGGCCACCTCGGCCTCGGTGTCTCTGGCGACCTCCTTGATGACGGTATCGATGTTCTCCTGGTCCAGCGAGGCGGCGCCTAGATGCCAAGAGGGAGAATGAGGCAGAGCCAAGATCAAGGTTCAAAAAGAGAGAAGAAGGAAGAACAGGGACGGTAAGCAAGTGAACTTACCAGTACCGGGTTGGGAAGAAGTGGCGCCCTCCCCGCCAACATTCGTTGCCGGGGTAGAACCACCGGCACCAAAGTTGGTCTCCTCCTCCTCCATAGGCGTGGGCTCGGTGGTGGATGCCCTTGCCGGGGATTCCACTCGGGGCGGCATAGTCGAGGGGGGCGGCGTGTTGGGGGTGGCCCTCAGCGGCTCCTCCTGCTGCCGTTCTTCTCCTCCAAGCCCGGCGAGGTCAGCATCGAGGATTCACACCCTAATGTTCATCAGTGGAGGAGTGGGTGGTGAGCTTACACCGGGGGCTAAGGCGGGGGCTGCGTTGTGGGCTCCTGTCCGGGCTGCTCTCCACCACCAGCGGCATACCCGAAGTACCTGCCGGGGGCTTGTCGCCCGTCGAGGCCTTGGCCCTCTTCGCCACCCTCTGCGCCAGCGTCTCCACGTCCCTATGAAGACAACATCAAATCAAAGAAGGATGACACAGGAGTAAAGTTAGGTGATAATGTGTGGGGGGGGGAGGGGCGAGATACTTACTCTTCCTCCACCTCCTCCTCTACTAGCTTCCTCTTCCTCGCCGGGCTAAAAGATCCGAGGTCAAACTCGACTTCCAAGGTATGGTCCGAAGGGGAAGGGGATGGGGTCCGGTACCGCTTGGACGAGGAGGAAGCAGTTGCCGTCTTCTTTGCCACTGCGGCTTTCACCGCCTTCTTCGCTGCCGCGACCCTCGTCTGGCACACGGACTACTCGTGGACCTGTTGCCGCGGCGCGGTCCTGCCGGGCCGAACTGGTTCGCCGGAGCCAGCCCGGCACAGGACGCGTCTCCTCCCTGTGGCCGGAGGGTCGTCGGCCTCGGCCTCCTCCTCGGTCGACTCTTCGAGCACGTCTTCAACAAGAGGGGCCCCAGTGCCGGCGCTGCTGGCCTCCCCAGCAGACTCCACCCACCCGGCAAGCTCCTTCTCTTCTGCGGCCGCATCGGCCTCGTCCTCCACGTAACCGGTTGCCAGCCTCCCTGGCAAGCACCGCCTCCGCCGCCCTAGCGGCGATGTAGTCTAGCTCCTCCTTGGTGGTGTCCTGGACAAGCAGTGGCTCTTCACGGGCGTACCTCTCCGACAGGTTGTCGAAGAACTCCTACGCCTGCTCCGCCTCCGGCTCGGCCCAATTTTGGTCAAGGCCATGTGCGTTGAAGTCCGGCATCATGGCGATGATGTCGGTTTGGCGAGAGTTGTTGCTCAGCGGGACTACTCCCGCCGGCAACCCAAACAGGGGCCCCTTGGCGACCTTGCCGGCCTTCGCGGCCTTGCCGCTCCTTTCCACCCTGCCGTCGCTGTCCACGTTGAGCTGGAAGAGTCTTTGACAGAAATGGGCGTGCCCCATCATCGTGAAGTTGTGCTTCAAGCCAGGGCGAAGCCTCATGATGTCGGCCGCGTTCTTGAAGAGCCAGGCCGGCCTCCCCTTGTTATGTAGTGGAGCGATTCGGCGGCGGATGTAGTCAGCCCCAATCACCTCAAGGGTGAGCCCGACCATGGTGAGGCGATGGATTCTGGTAGTAGAGATCCCGAGCTTATTGTCGTCAGCGTCGGAGTCGCTCCAGTCCTTGTGACAAACTCGGCAGAACTCCTGCGGATCCTCCTCCTCGATCCATAGCCACCGACCCCGCCACTCCTCCCACCTCTCCTTCTGGGCGCCCTCCGGATACGTTCCCTTCTCCTGGGTCCGTGGGATCTAGGTGAAGCAGCTGGAGATGGCACCCCCGCCTGGATATGGGGATTGAAGTGGTGGCGGAAGAGCGCCGTGCTGGGAAGCATTCCGGCGAAGCCCTCACAGAGGTGGGCAAAGAAGGCCATGCACGCCATGGCATTCATCATGAAATCAAGAAGATGGAAGCCGTAGGTGTGCATGACATCATTGAAAAAATCGGAGAAAGGGGGGAAGAGCCCACAGGAGAAGTAGTCAACGAAGAAGGGATACTGATTCGGGCCAGCCTCAGCAAAATTTGCGGGGATGATGTGCGTGGCCGGATGCCCCGTCATCTTCGCCCCCCATAGAGGCTTGAAATAGTCCCTGAGGTGGACCGCATCGACCGTCGAGGGGAAGAGAGCAAGCTGCATCCTCCGCACCGCAACTCGCTCTCCGGCACCTCCTTCTCCCCGGCGTCCTTGGCCACTCCCTTGCCTTTACTGGTTTTGGGTGCCATGGCGGCCGGGAAAGAGGTCAGGAATCTGGAGCAATGGAAGATTGGGGGAAATGGGGCCGCGGCGGCGGCGGATGGAGGCAAGATCTTTGAATCTTTCACCTGAGAGGGAAGGGAGGAACGGCGGTTCCAAGATTGGAAGAGGTGCAGAGGGTAAATGAGCAGCGCGCCTGCGGTTTTCCCTTCTTTATGGGGAAGGTGCAAGCCGCCTCTTTACCATTTACTGCGGTGTGACGCACGAGGGCAGCAACCGCCCCACGCATGACCCCCACGTCATGCACGACCCCCACGTCGCGCATTCAACGCGGGTCGTGGGGAAGCGCAAGCAAGCGAGGGGGTTACTGCGGTAAAAACTCCGCCGATCGCGCACCCGCGCACCATTCTGTGCCTGGCCCAATAACGCCCCGCGCTTATATGTGGTCCAGGCCCGGGAGCTCCTGTCGGCGTACAAAAGTAGGGGGTCCCTTTTTGCACCCCTTTACTTGTGCGCGGGTAGTCGCAGCCCCTGGCCACGCTTGGCGGGGCAGAGGAAGCAAAGACACCAGACGACCAGACCAACGCCAAACCGGAAACACAAAGAGCAGAAGGGCGAGGTGGACACCCCCGGCAAGGCCCTTGCCGGGGCGGCCTCCACAGCCCCGGCGAGAGCCTTGCCGGGGCAACTCGCCCAACGCCAGCAGGGCTGCCACCCTTGTGCCTGAGAGTTCCAACGCCTTCAACCACACTGGAGCCAAGGATCGGGAAGCGCCTCCGTGGTGGCATGCAGATATTTGTGAAGACCAAGAGCATACAAGACTAGATAAATAACCAGAAGACGAAGATCCTCGGCAAGATCCTTGCCAAGGATACCCACGATACCCCCGGAAAGCCCCTTGTCGTGGACGACCATGATGCGACGGCAAGACACTTGCCGGGGCCCCGGCAAGACTCTTGCCGAAGACATCCGCAGGGCCGCAGCCAGGCCCACATCTACCAAAACTCCACCACCGTTCCCATGCAGCTACCAGCCCACCAACTAGGCGAACACCTGCATGGCGATGTGCGGCCTCTAGGCCAACTCAGCAAGCACCTACATGGTGGCATGTAGATCTTCTTGAAGACCCTACCACCACGCCAACTCAGCAGCCTGCCAGCCTGCGTGGCGCTGCATGCCTCGTTGGCCTGGACATGTGCCGGAGCAAGGCGGAGCGGCGACGGACGGGACGGGCCTTGTTACCGCCCCCGATAAACAAGTGGACACCTAAGTAGCGCATTTAATGCGCTTTGTCCTGTAATGACAGTCGATAAGCTTGTACATTGTATAGCTTTCCACCTCCTGTGTGCCACTGTGGCAGCCCCTTTTCTATAAAAGGAGGCCCGCGGCGTACTGGGAGAGGATTCAGATCTTTTGGATGATGCATGCACCGTAGCTAGTTCAAAAGCTCAAGAACACTCAAATATACACCAAAGCAGGACTAGGGCATTACGCATCCTCGGGGCCCGAACCTGGGTAAACGATCTTTGTGCTGGCTTCTAGACCCGCTCTTTGCACAACCCCGCGCCCGCCAACCATAGAAGGGATTCCAGTGATCCCATAGGTGTCGTTTCCCCCGACACCCTGTCCTTGGCATCCTCTTGAAGCTTCTCCACAATAGTTTGAATCCTTCACATCTAGGTCATGAAACTTAGTCTCAATAATCCTCTCAAGACTCTCCTGATTTTGAGACAAGGTGGCCAAACTCTTCTCAATTCTCACGGTGGCCTCAAGCAGATAACTGAGTTGATCTTGCTTGGTCTTGAGATTCGCAACTGAAGCATCTGGGGCACTTGCTGCCTTTGCTTCTTTTGCAGCCTTTGCTTGCTCTATCTTCTCCTGGGCATCTGCACAAGTAGGATGTGAAGCATCCATGACAGCCTCATTGTCCTCAAAGTATGGCCTTAGGGGAAGATGCTCTTTGTCCAGTAGATATGTCCCAGTTCCCATCTTGGAGTTGATCAAGGTCTGAATGTGAGGGGCATATCCACAAGACCTCTTCTGGTCTGCTGATGTTCTCTTCACAGTCTCTACAATCAAGCTCATCACCTTGAATTTCTGTGGAACATCAAACAAGTGAAGCAGGTTGATGGAGTGACACGAATCATCCTATGATCTCCTAACTTGGGCAATAGAGTGTGCCTCAAGATGGTATTCATGGTGGTCAGACCAGCAAGCAAATAGTACATAGAGCCAAACTTGTGCCTCTCCAATACTGCATCAGGGATTGGCTTGTACATGTTAGCCATGGAGTTGTGATCCTTCCTAGGCTTATTGTACACATCAAGATCATCTTTAGCTTCCTTAGGGGCATTGATTAACATGGCCCATTCTGAGATTGTTGATTGATATTTGGTTCCTTCTGTCATCCACACTATCTTACCATCAAGGTAGAAGTGGGTTGTGCAGTAGAACTGCATTATCATTTCATCGTTCCACTTTGTCAACTTCTGACCAACAAATCTGTCAACACCATTCATCTTGAAGCTCTCATGCACATGAGGAAAGTAGTCTTCATTGGAGTCAATGTATTTCAAGTCCACCCATTTCATGTCACAGACAATGGGTTTCTTGTCCAATAGGACAATCTCATAGAAGTCCTGCTGTTCTTTGGTGTGAAAGCGATAGTCCACAACAGTCCTTCTCCTGGTGGCATAAGGATCAGTCTTTCTCCATAGTCTCAAGACCTGCATCCTTTCTCAACTTCATGTTCTCTGCCACAGGATGATCATCATTGTGATCTGGGATCTTGGGCTTGAGTTTCCTGAGCACTAGTGGCTCATCTTCCTGAACTTCATGCACTGGGCCTTGTTCTTTTCTGCAGCTGATATATTCCTTGTCGATCTCTTGGGAGCTGTTGTCTTGGGGGCTTGAGCTGGAGCTGAAGGCTTGGGGGCAGACTTGGGCTTAGAAGGAGCAACCCCAGTCCTGATGGCATCCCCCATCAGCTTTTGTGTCTGGGCAGGAGGTGCAGCAGACTCTTCCTCCTCCTCTTCTTATTCCTCATCCATCATCATGGATGGTCTGTCAATCACCCTGGCAATGGTCTTCCCGACCCTTTCCTTCCTCTTCTTTCCACCAGCAGCTTCTTCTTCCTCTCTGGGCTCAAGTGTAAACTACATGGTTTCTTGAGTTGAGGCTCTGGCCTTGGACATTGGAGTCCTCTTTGCAGGTGCCTTCTTGGAAAGGTCTGGCTTTGTGGCAGTAGCATACTCTTTCTTGAGTACCTTCTTCTTGGAGGTCACTTCCAGCTCAATCAAAAAATCTTCATCTTCATATTCAAATGTCCTTTTATTCCTTGCCTAGTAACTGCCTTAGGCAAATTGCTAGGACTGCTCCTACTCCCCTCAAGATAGCTACCAGAGGAACTAGTGCCCTCACTAAGATTGAGCTTCTCTTCAGACTTGTCCTGACTATCACTGGCCTCTGACATAGCTGCAACTGTCCCTGTGAATATTAGGGTGTGGATCGAGTAGATGAGAATCACAAAGTACAACTTTTTTTTGCAAGAAATGAGTCAAAAACTTAACTTTACTTTTCTGCAGAAAGCATTTCGGAGCTACCGATTTGACAAACTCGGTGACACCGAAGCACTAACAGAGTCTAAACATGCAATTTCGGTTAGACCGAAATGCAGTTCGGTGGCTCCTAGATGCTAGGGTTTCACAGAGAAAGTGATTTCGGTCTCACCGATCAGTACACTTCAGTCAGACCGAGTTGTACTTGTGCAATGGCCAGGGCCAATCGGTGTGACCGAAATCCTCAGATTGGTCTGTCCGAGATGGGTTCGGCAGAAACCTAACCCTAAGTCTTTGCATCAAATCTATTCTCAGGAACTTGTTTGGTGGATAGATTGATATCATACATGGGAAGAACAAAGGCATTATACTTTGTGCAAGAATTAGAGTAATGGAAAGCACAAAGGGTCAAATCCGTACCCTAACTTGGCGGCAGATTGCTACGACGGCAACGGCGGTGAGGAATCCCGTTGGCGGCGGCAGAAACCAGCGGCGAAGGGTCACCGACAAAGAGGACGACGATCCGGAGACCAAGGGGGCGGAAGTGCTGGGGCATGAGCTCGTGTGGTTTGAAGTAATTTTCAACCGTATGGGTATGCGAGGTATATATACCCAAGCGCTGTCGGTGGCGCCGAGTGGAACGTCTCGGTGGCACCGAGATGCAAAACTGCTAGCAGATGCTGCAACTCGGTGTGACCGAATCGTTCTAATCAGTGGCACCGAGATGAAAACCTAGATCAACTTACTGATCTCGGTGAGACCGAATTGGATATGTAGATCTGACCAAAAATCATTAAGAGGTTTTGGAAGTTAAGCCCTTGATAGATCGGTGGCTCTGAGTGCTCCTCACCCGAAGGGTCCGAAAGTGACTTGTTCAAACTTTGTGATGTAGCATGAGTTTGAGACGATAAAAAGCATAGATAGCTAGAGGGAGTACTTAGGCATTCTTGTCCATCCATTTGGCAAAAGAAGAACCAAACAGTCAAAACAACAAATGGATGTCCTTGAATGAAGAAAATTATGCAATCAACATGCTCACACAATAAGATAGCAAATAAAACATGTGACAACGCATGCACATACACTCTAGCATCTATCAAGCAATTGGCCATGACTAGGTCATCTATATATGAGTATATTGACTTAGGAGTCAAATGAGAACATTTGATCATAGGTCATACTCATCGTTTAAGCATAATGGGGTTACCACTTTTACATAAAGCATTGTTTTGTTCACATCATTATAGTTACTTTAGCTCAATTTTTTAGAGCAAAGCTCCCTCTAGATGTGATATCCCCCCAAAGAGGGATGAAATAACCTTGGGTTTTGTCAATGATGACTTCATGTAGGTGTAGAAGATGTGGATGCTAAATGTTGATGTAGATCATTTGGAGCAATCCATTAGAGTGTTGCACTTTCAATACCTACACGGGTTAGTCCCAAGAGGAACATACAAGGATATCCATAGACATAGAGTGAAACACACATATGATGATGTCCATGAAAGCATTAGGTTACATTGTCCCTTGTCTTACCAACAAGAGGGTTTGTAACTCCATGAACTAGTGCAATATATGGAGATATATTGCACTTTTCCTTGCCAAAATAAATATGAGTGAAGTATGTTGGCATAGTCACCCTCAAGAACTCTCTAGTTCTTCTTCTTTGGGATCCACATGAACTTGATGGGAATCCTTGGAGTTGTAGTCATACTTGATGAAGTACAACTTGATGTAGTCTTGGGAACCCACTTGAACATGGCCATAGGAGCTTCTTCAAATGAATCAATCCCTTCTTGAAGCTTGTCCTTGCCTTTTAGCTTGTTGTCTTGTGGTGGAAGATCATCTTGAGCTTGTGTTCCCTTGAATGAAGTGGGGTCATAGTTCTCTTGTTAAGGAACAAACTTCCTCTTGGGGTATTGATCTTCTTCCCACTCAACTCCATTGGCGTTCAAAACCAACACCTTGATTCTTTCGGTGCCTTCCGTGCTTGCGTACAATTTCTTCAAATTGCTTACTTCCGGCAAGGCTCTTGTAAACAACTTTCTCTATAATTCCCTTCGATAAGTTGTTTTCTTACTCAAGTGTAACTTGGCTAAGAGAATCGTTAGTGGAATCAATAGAACTACTAGAGGCAACAATATTGGATTTAACATGATTATTGTTACTACTAGAGGAACAATCCTCCTTGTTCTTATTGCTAGATTTTACTAGTGGCATATAAGTAGACAAGAGGAGACGTTTAGCAAGATAAGAAGAACTCTTCTTTCGAAGATCATCATTGATAGCTTTTAAGAACTCATGCTCATGTTCTAAATTTAGCTTCTCGAAGTGTAGCTTCTCATCAGTATTTATGTGCTCTCTATGATCCTCTAGAGTTGTTTCATGAACTAACTTAAGAGTGTTTAGTTCTTTAGTTAGACGCTCAATCTTCTTCTTATCATTGTCATTCGTTTCATCTTCATTAGCATGAATACTAGCAATTTCATCATAGTTTTCAGCACTAGTGTTGTCAACAAGTAAATCATCATCACGTAGCAAATCATCTTCATCACTATTGAAATCAACATACTCGGGGTGTGATTGCTATCTCTTGAGCATGCGTTGGTTTTTCCCTTGAAGAGGAAAGGGTGATGCAGCAAAGTAGCATAAGTATTTCCCACAGTTTTTGAGAACCAAGGTATCAATCCAGTAGGAGGCAACACACAAGTCCCTCGTACCTACACAAACAAATAAGAACATTGCAACCAACCCGATAAAGGGGTTGTCAATTCCTTCACGACCACTTGCAAAAGTGAGATCTGATAGAGATGATAATATTTTTGGTATTTTTATGATAAAGATTGAAAGTAAAGATTCCAAAGTAAAAATAGATTGGAAACTTTTATGGTGGAAAATAGACCCGGGGGCCATAGGTTTCACTAGTGGCTTCTCTCAAGATAGCATAAGTATTATGGTGGGTGAGCAAATTACTGTCGAGCAATTGATAGAAAAGTGCATAATTATGAGAATATCTAGGCATGATCATGTATATAGGCATCACGTCCGTGACAAGTAGACCGACTCCTGCCTGCATCTACTACTATTACTCCACACATCGACCGCTATCCAGCATGCATCTAGAGTACTAAGTTCACAAGAACAGAGTAACGCATTAGATAAGATGACATGATGTAGAGGGATAAACTCAAGCAATATGATATAAACCCCATCTTTTTATCCTCGATGGCAACAATATAATACGTGTCGTTTCCCCTACTGTCATTGGGATCGAGCACTGCATGATTGAACCTAGAGCTAAGCACTTCTCCCATTGCAAGAAAGATCAATCTAGTATGCCAAACCAAACTGATAATTTGAAGAGACTTCCAAAGATAACCAATCATACATAAAAGAATTCAGAGAAGATTCAAATATTGTTCATAGATAATCTTGATCATAAACCCACAATTCATCGGATCTCGACAAACACACCACAAAAAGAGTTACATCGAATAGAACTCCAAGAAGATCGAGGAGAACTTTGTATTGAGATCCAAAGAGAGAGAAGAAGCCATCTAGCTAATAACTATGGACCCGAAGGTCTGTGGTAAACTACTCACACATCATCGGAGAGGCTATGGTGTTGATGTAGAAGCCCTCCGTGATCGATGCCCCCTCTGGCAGAGTGCCAAAAAAGGCCCCAAGATGGGATCTCACAGGTACAGAAGGTTGCGGTGGTGGAAATAGGGTTTCGTGGTGCCCCTCGATGGTTTCGGGGTACGTAGGTATATATAGGAGGAAGAAGTAGGTCGGTGGAGCCACGAGGGGCCCACGAGGGTGGAGGGCGCGCCCGCCTGCCTCGTGGCCTCCTTGTTGATTTCTTGACGTCCACTCCAAGTCCTTTGGATCACGTTTGTTCCAATAATCACACTCCCGAAGGTTTCATTCCGTTTGGACTCCGTTTGATATTCCTTTTCTGCGAAACACTAAAATAGGAAAAAAAAATAGCAATTTGCACTGGGCCTTGGGTTAATAGGTTAGTCCCAAAAATAATATAAAAGTGTATAATAAATCCCATTAAACATCCAAAGCAGAATATATAATAGCATGGAGCAATCAAAAATTATAGATACGTTGGAGACGTATTAGCTGTTAGAAAGCCACCTAAATTTTTACTGTTAAGAGGTAAAACTACTTCATGGAGTCGAATCTAGTTGTACTAGTTCATGCAGTCAAATCAAGTACTACTTGGTTCAAACAACGAAGAAAGGGGCTGGGTGGCGGCAGATTTGTTACCTGAATCTAGGACTTGGTCGAAAGAGGATCTAATGGGGGCGAAAAGTAGCAGAGATCGGCTACCTAACTGGTCTCTTGGTCTAATATGGAAATGAAGGGAAATGCAGTACAAACTCGATATAAAGCGATCTATTGGCTGAAAAGGGAAAGAAAGTGGGGACTGGGGGACAAGTCAACAGAGTATGCCCAACACTAGATTTGCTAGCCTCTCACAGTATAAGGTGGCTATACCGAACAAAAATGGGACCAACCCAGATATCCTGTTTGGATGTTTGTTGCCCCGAGCCCCTCTTATGTAATGCCACTGGTAAAATGTAGCAGTTCCACTGTTAAAGTAAGGACACATTAAACCAATGTTGTTTTCAATGTAATGGCTCTAGTAATATGAATCAATGGCACAGTTTTTCATGTCCTGCTAAATTTCCCATTAAGATAAGTTGCTTCTTTTCATTAGAAATGCAACTATCCTGATCCACATAATCTCCCGTGCCCAAATACCAACTCTTTAGCAGTTTTTAATGTAATGTTGATGGTAAAATGAAGCAATGGCACCATTAGAGTAATGTCGTATTTAACGGTTGTCATAGTTAATCCTAATGCCCACACTAATATCTAGCAATGTTGCTGCTTTAGAAATTGCTACTGTCTTTGTAGGATCGCCATTCAGATAAGGAACATGCTTCTTTTCATTTGATGCATGTTTCATCACTTGTTAGTCACACTCCTTTCCACCTTTTTGTGCAAACAGAGATATACATTTCACGCTTGATCTTAGTTGAACTACACAAAATGATATCCAAATTATAGTTGAACATTCCACGAGCTTCACGATCAACCTTGGTGTTGCCCAATTTTATTGCAACTAATGAACAAGAAGTTGCTAGCTCATGGGACCAAGTACTTGCTAACTGCATGATGCAAACGTTGCTTCATTTTGGGTGAACTGCACAAAAAGGTCCCATGAATTTAATCATCCATGTTGGTGAATGGTGTCATCCCTTCTACGATGGCGTTGAATGTAGATATGGTTCCCATCACGAGGTATGTTCCTTTTTTGTCTGACCGTTTGCCAAAGATCCTGCATGCTAACTCTGCTCTTGTGCTACTGTTTTGGCACTGCCATGATAAAGCAGTAATGTTATTATTTGCAGCTTAATCTAGTGGCACTATTGTTTGAGGCAATGTTTTGGCACCGCTAGTGCCACCGATTATATATATATATATATATATATATATATATATATATATATATATATATATATATATATATATATCAAAAGCGGGGGTTTCATCCGATTTCATTAAAGAAACCCAACCATAAAGAACCATTATCCGACAACATCTCAGTGTAAACGGGCAGTTATGCAACGACTACTAGAACGGACTGAGTACTGGTAGGAGACAAGTTTGCCACATAAGCTTGGCAGGTAGGGGGACGTGATACCTCTCCAATGTATCTATAATTTTTTATTGTTCCATGCTATTATATTATCTGTTTTGGATGTTTTATATGCATTATTATGCTATTTTATATTATTTTTGGGACTAACATATTAACCTAGAGCCCAGTGCGAGTTTCAATTTTTTCCTTGCTTTTGAGCTTTGCAGAAAAGGAATACCAAATGGAATAAAACTTCACGATGATTTTTCTTGGACCAGAAGACACCCAGGAGACTTGGAGATCAAGTCAAAAGATCCACGAGGCGGCGACAAGGGTGGAGGGCGCGCCCAGGGGGGTAGGGCACGCCCCCTGCCTTATGGCCCCCATGTGACCCCCTTAGCCTATCTCTGCCTTCTATATATTCATATATATTCCCAAACCACTAGAAGCATCCACGAAAACACTTTTCTACTGCCACAACCTTTTGTTCCTGTGAGATCCCATATTGGGGCCTTTTCTGGCATCCTGCTGGAGGGGGATTCGATCATGGAGGGCACCTACATCAACCCTATCGCCCTTCTGATGCAGCATGAGTAGTTTACCTCAGACCTACTGGTCCATAGCTAGTAGCTAGATGTCTTATTCTCTCTCTTTGATTCTCAATACCATGTTCTCCTTGATGTTCTTGGAGATCTATCCGATGTAATCTTATTTTGCGGTGTGTTTGTCGAGGTCCGATGAATTGTGGATTTATGATCAGCTTATCTATGAATATTATTGAATCTTCTCTAAATTCTTATATGCATTATTTAATATGTTTGTATTTCTCTTTGAATTATCGGTTT
Organism: Triticum aestivum; assembly: GCF_018294505.1. Lineage (NCBI taxonomy): Eukaryota > Viridiplantae > Streptophyta > Magnoliopsida > Poales > Poaceae > Triticum > Triticum aestivum. Next base: position 155,167,691 of record NC_057805.1, read on the forward strand.
GGTTTGGCCAACTATATTGGTTTTTCTTGCAATGGGAGAGGTGCTTAGCTTTGGGTTCAATCTTGCATGATATCAGCCAGTGCAAAGTAGGGGTAGCGAGACACGTATTGAATTGTTGCCATCGAGGATAAAAAGATAGGGTTTACATCATATTCCATGAGTTAATTCCTCTACATCATGTCATCTTACTTAAGGCGTTACTCCGTTCTTTATGAACTTAATACTCTAGATGCATGGTGGATAGCGGTCGATGTGTGGTGTAATAGTAGTAGATGCAGGCAGGAGTCAGTCTACTTGACACGGACGTGATGCCTATATTTCATAATCATTGCCTTGGATATCGTCATAACTTAGCGCTTTTCTATCAATTGCTCGACAGTAATTTGTTCACCCATAGTATTATTTGCCTTCAAGAGAGAAGCCTCTAGTGAAACCTATGGCCCCCGGGTCTATTTTCAATCAAATTAGTTTCTGAGCTACTATTTTACAATCTTTTACTTTTAGATCTATAAACCAAAAAACCCAAAAATATTTTATCTTTTGTTTAGTTTTATTTATCTATCTCTATCAGATCTCACCTTTGCAAGTGATCGTGAAGGGATTGACAACCCCTTTATCGCGTTGGGTGCAAGTGTTTGATTGTGTGTGCAGGTATTGGTGATTTGCGCGTTCTTCTCCTACTGGATTGATACCTTCGTTCTTAACTGAGGCAAATACTTATCTCTACTTTGCTGCATCCCCCTTTCCTCTTCAAGGGAAAACCAACGCAAGCTCAAGAAGTAGCGGGAAGAATTTCTGGCGCCGTTGCCGGGGAGATCTACGCCGAGTCAAGACATACCAAGTAGCCATCATAAAACTCCCATCTCTTGCATTACATTATTCGCCTACCCCTTGTTTTCCTCTCCCCCACTTCTAAAATGATTTTCGAAAAGATTTGCCTTTTTCTTTTGCCCTTCTTTCGTTCGTCTTTTTGCTCGAGTGATAAATCATTTGTCTTGATTTCACGGCTAGTCCTCCCATCATTGTGAGCACTCCCGATAATGAGGTCCTTAATTTTAAGCAAAGGGAGGGAGCAAATTTAAAAGGAACTTGGTATAGAATTTGCAATGCTCAGAATAGATCTACTCGAAAGCAACCTACTGTCGTTCTCCTCTGCGATTTTTATGTGGGCATTACTCCTTGGAATATATATGTTCTAGATACCATTACCTGGGGGAATTTCTTGGGGAGCCATACTTTTGATTCTTATAATGCTATGATAGATTTGTTAGGCCCACCACCTCTTATTATCAATGGAACTGTTTTAACCTTGGAACATGTAATGCAAAGGCTTGATATTATTGAGAATAAAATTGCTACCGTAGAGTTGATTGAAATTTTGGATAAAAGGATTCATAATCAGATTACCCCATGTGGATCTAAGGTAGGAGAGTTACTTTAAAGAATCTTAGAGAAAAGGAACCCATAGTTAATGAAAAGATAGATCAAGATTCTACTAGGATTGGCAAACTAGAAGATATTATTACCAACTTGGGTTCTGCCTTTTCCTCCGTTAAAACGATTCAAGATTTTCCTCCTACTAAGGCTACAAAGTTTGTTTATGTTCCTAAGAATAAGGGTGAAACTTCTAGTAAAGGTAACGAAGATCTGAAAACAATAAGTGTTCACTCCAACCTTTTCGATATTCTCAAGGAACCAATTGCCACGAACGAATTTCTTGATTTCTTGCCTAGGAGTTTGATCATTGATAAAACCAAAGAAACTCCTAAGGATTATAAGTGTGCAATCAAGGAATTGCATACCAAAGATGACAATATCTAGATCTATGTTTTTATGCCTAGCTCGACCCAATTTTATGTTTGTGTTTTTTTGTTTTGCTACTGTTATTGAATAAAATACACATTATTACCTCTGTAGTAATTGTGTTTTGGTCTTTTTATTAGTGTTTGTGCCAAGTAAGACCTTTGGGATAGCTTACGGTGATAGTTGATTCGATCTTGCTAAAAAACAGTAACTTTTGCGCCCAGTAATATAATTCTCATTTTTAACATAAGCGCGATAAAATACTGATTCTTTTTGAAGAATATTAAGATAAAATTTGCCTCTGTTTTCCTAATTTTTCAGAATTTTTAGAGTTACAAAAGTATTATAAGTATTCAGATTGCTACAGACTATTCTGTTTTTGACAGAATCTGTTTTCTATGTGTTGTTTGCTTATTTTGATGAATCTATGGGTAGTATCATGGGGTATGAACCATGGAGAAGTTGGAATACAGTAGATATTACACCAATATAAATAAAGAATGAGTTCACAACAGTAACAAATGGTGATTTTATTTTCTTATACTAACGGATCTCATGAGATTTTCTGTTGAGTTTTGTGTTGTGAAGTTTTCAAGTTTTGGGTAAGGATTTGTTGAACTATGGAATAAGGAGTGGCAAGAGCCTAAGCTTGCGATCTCCAAGGCAACCCGAGGTAATATTCAAGGACAACCAAGAGCCTAAGCTTGGGGATGCCCCGGAAGGCATCCCCTCTTTCATCTTCGTCTATCAGTTACTTTACTTGAGGCTATATTTTTATTCACCACATGATATGTGTTTTGCTTGGAGCGTCTTGCATGATATGAGTCCTTACTTTTTAGTTTTCCACAATCATCCTTGCTGTACACACCTTTTGAGAGGGACACACACGAATCATGATTTATTAGAATACTCTATGTGCTTCATTTATATCTTTTGAGCTAGGCAATTTTGCTCTAGTGCTTCATTTATATCTTTAGAGCTCGGCGGTGGTTTTATTTTATAGAAATTGTTGAACTCTAATGCTTCACTTATATTATTTTGAGACTCTTTTTAAAGTTTTGATTCCCGTAGCATGCACGTGTGGTGAACCGTTATGTGATGAAGTCAGAGCATGATTTATTTATTGATTGTCTTCCTTATCAGTGGCGGTCGGGGACGAGCGATGGTTTTTTCCTACCAATCTATCCCCCTAGGAGCATGCGTGTACTACTTTTGTCGGGGATATACCCCGCGGTATGACCCGGCCGGAGGTGTGACCCGGTCGGACTTGGCGCTTCACCGTGACCCGCCGGAGGACTGGCAACTCACGGGTCTGGCGGCTCACTGTCAGACGACTCACGAGCCTGACGACTCACGGATGACCCCTACGGCGGGTCAGATAGAAGACTAGGCCCAAGGCCCAGAAGGCCGGCTCATGTGATGATGGGCCGGCTTAAGAAGAAAGGGATGACGAATATTTCCTTTACGAGGAAGCAAAACCCGGACTTGTAATTAACTTGTAAGAGAAGATAGACTAGTCCTAGTCCTACTAGGACTCCACATGTAACCCGCCCCTCTAACTTATATAAAGAGGGGCAGGGCTCCCCAAGAGGGACAAGGAACAAGAATCAATCTCTAGGGCTAGACACCGAAAGCCGGTTCCCGGCGACTCTCTTATGAGCATAATGAGACTTAGCCTCAAACAGCACGTAGGGTTGTTACCGGATGATGTTTCCCGGGGCCCGAAGCTGTCTAAACCCTTGTCTTGTGCGTTGATCCGCCCTGCGTCTCTCATCCCAATCAACCCCTCTCAAGCTACTACATAGATGCGCTGGCCTCACGACTAAGTCCTTACACCTAGGACATCTGACGTGTTAATTCCACGACAGTTGGCGCCCACCGTGGGGCTTCGCGCACGGTGGTGTTGAGTTCTTGGAGGGATCTTTCACAGGGATCAAGAAGCTCGCGATTCGTTGGATGAAAGAAGAGCCGGCAATATTCATTGTTAAGTGATTGGAGTCATGATTGGCTTCGAAGCGGCAGATACAAAATTTAAGTTCAGAAGAAATTAGGGTTACGGCTGGTGCACCGCCGTAGGCGTCTCTGACGATCTGTCAATCCGAGGACATATCAAAATTTTCTGCTACAGCGCACCGACGCTATACATCAAGACGGGCAGGAGCTGTCCTCTCGAGGAGATATTGGCTACATGGCTGTTTGCATCAGACCTAAAGATTACTAGTACTACTAGTACTAGATCCCATACGAAAGCCTCAAGTTTGCTCAAGCGAAAGGTGCTAGTTTTGGCACAGTTCCTTATAGATGATGGATTAATTAAGTGTTATGCATCCTCATGTAAGGAACAAAGGCAACTGGCCGGTCGAATCTGGGGCAGATATGATTCGAAATCGGATAGCTGCATATGGGAGAAAATTCAGTCTATCCCTTGGACGTACTGAGAAAAAAAAACTCTACGACGGAAGGGGATAAGGTCATGGAATCTTCGTCTCCGTCGTCATCTCGGAGCCGCCACTGTCGGGCGCGAATCCGACTGTAGCTCGGCCGCAGCCCTGCCGAGCCGGCGCCTCTCTCACCCGCGGCCGTGGACTCGACCCGGTCCCGTCTGTCCGCCCCGGCCTGCTCTCCGGCGCTCCGAGCTACCTCTTCACCGCGACTGCGCCAAGCCAGTCCCGCGGCTGCGATCAAACCGCCCCCGCGATAAACCGTCGGTCGCCTCTGCGCCGGTCACTCACCGCCGCAGTTTCAGGACACGGATATGACCCGGAGAAGGACTCGGGCCGCGTCTCCGAGACCGCCCGCTAACACCTCGGCTGTGGAAGCCATCGTCCCCACAGCCGTCGAGCCGCCGCCTCGCGCTTGAGCCGCCGAACTCGGCTCCCCTGGCCGCCGCCTGAGATGCCCCGTTGAGCCGTCCTTTGCCGTTAGCCTCCACCACTGTTGAGTCGCCTTCGGGTCTCGCCGCTGTTGAATCATCTTCGCGCTTGCCCTCGTCTGAGTCGTCTTCGGGCCTCGCCGTTGCTGAGTCGCCATCGCGCTCGCCCCCCTTCCAAGTCCTTCGGGACCAGACGTTGCTGAGTCGCCTCCCGTCTGAATCATCGTCAGACCTCGCCGCTCCTGAGCCCTCCCTGAGCTGTGAACAGCCCGGCCTCGTAGCCGCCTCTGGCCGCGGCTGGCCTCGCGCCCCTGTGCTAAGTCGCCGGCACTTCTCCGCCTCCGCGGCCGAACGCAGAGCCGCCAGCCACTGCCCACCGCGTGAGTCGCTGTGGCTCAGCACGCTTCTGCCTGTTACAGCCGTCTCCACTTCGAGCAAGCTCTCCGCGTTTCTGTACTATGGCTGAGCAGAGGATGCGGCCGACCTGCTCAACTCACTGCAAAATACATATTATTGGGATTGAACAGTAAAAGAAAGAAGCAAACAACTTGTTCCTCAGGAAGGAGCAAAGCTCATGACATGATACATCCATCATTATTGAGATCACGCGGTGGAGAAATCAATGCTACAGACTCATCAGATATCAGACCAGACGGAGTGCTAGATTCGCAGACTAAAAAACTAGCACGTTCACGTTGCTGCTGGGCCTCCGTATCCCAGTTAAACTATGGACGCGCAAAGATCATCTGTTATCCCAATGCCCCAGGTGATATCCGTCCAATCTATTTGTTACGACATATTTATTCTTTCCTAGAACAATACTTTGGCATGTATATTTTAACGTGCAGGGCAATTATTCATGACAAAAAGTGGTATTATACCGAGGAGATGGAGGCATGCCAACATTTTTGGCACGGGTGGTCGTCGTTACTCAACGGACTCCCGCACCGGCTTACAGCGCCGTGGCCGTCTCTCGCGACCACGCCGGCTTACAACGACGTGGCCGTCTCTCGCGACCACACCGGTTTACAACGAGGAGGACAATTTGCCCGTTTGCACCGGCTTACAACGCCACGGACGACTCGCCCGTCCGCCCTCGCGGCCGGTTCACGTGTCTGCGCCAGCTTACAACGCCGTGGCCGACTCGCTGTCCGCGCCGGCTTACAAAAGTCACGGCCGACTCACCCGTCCACACCGGTTTACCATGCCGTGGCCGGTTCACCCGAGAGCGACTTCAACTTCACCTAGCGATCATCAATTTCATGGCGGATTATTTCCGGCCTGGCACATTAGGTGATATCCATCTAAAATATATTTTATTGGTACATATTATTTTGTCAAAGAGCAGTTTATCTTTGTCTTGGTCTGCAATATTGTTGATGCAGGACAATTGTTCACTACATCGAAACGACGTGGTTAACTCGCCCGACCGCGCCGGTTTACAACACCGCGGCCGGTTCAACTGTCTATGCCGCCTCTGATGCTGAGGTCGTCTTTTCCGTCCGCCTCTCGCGGCCTGGTCTATATCAACATACTGGGCCACACCCGTCTGCGTGAGCTGATTATTGAGTATGAGTAAGTCACTACTTGGGAAGCCCGGTTTTCTTTCAACAAAATGGAGGTAATTATCATATACTATCAACCGCCGTCTGCACCGGATGGCTCAATGGACATGCGCACAAGTCGCCGTCACTACAGTTTGGTCAAACTTCAAACAGCCAGTTGGAAGGAACCGTTGGCCGAGTTGCTGACACGGCTCATACGGGATCATTTATAACCCGCCGCAGTCACCTCAACCTTCTGTGGATACACATCGTGTTATCAACACCAATGATATACAAGTTATGCCGGCTTATATCACGGTTAAATATGGAGAATCTCAAGCCAACTCCTCGAGTCATCTTGAGACTCGGGGGCTACAGTGACATGACTCGGGAACCTCGGGTCGTTGGAGGGAATGATAACCCGGTTCCGGAGGCTGCTACCATATTGATGAAAATTTAAAGGCCGTCAGAAAATTGCCGGTTCAAAATAAAGATTCCGGTTTAAAATCCGGTTCAAGAGATATCTCTCTCTCGCAAGGTTTTGAAGCTTTCATATCCGGTTCAAACATCCGGCTCAAGGTAAATTTATATCTTATAAAGCTTTGAAGCTCTCAATATCCGGTTTACAAATTTCCGGTTCAAAAAGAGGTTGTCTCTTGCAAAGTTCGAGTTCTCAGGAAAAATTAAAGGGACCAAAGAGAGTCTATTACAAAGCACAACTCAAATATAGGTACCCTGCTTTAATGACCATTGGGAGCTGATCGTATTCGAATTTAGCTTAACCCTTTTGGTGTGACCCTGATCGTATTCGAATCAGAGTCGTTAAATATTCTCATGATCACTAGGGGGCTTCCTGTTCAAACATAGGTCGTATTCGAACCAAAGAGAACATAGCTGTCGGTACCCTTTTGATCGGCACACTGCCAAGCTCATTGGGGAGTTTCTTGGTCATATTTGAACCATAGCTCAACCCCCTTTGGGAACCGACGTGGATCGTATTCGAATCAGCGTCGTTAAACAACTCTCAAGGTCATTTGGGGGCTTCCTGTTCAAACATAGGTCGTATTCGAACCAAAGAGAACATAGCTGTCGGTACCCTCTTGATCGGCAACGCCAAAGCCACTGGGGGCTATATGATCGTATTCGAATCTTAGCTTAACCCCTTTGGGACGGTTTTCTGATCGTATTCGAATCAGAAGCCTCAAAAATTTTGAAGTCTCTTTTTGCAAACAGTTTTCGGATTTTATTTGAAGCTCTTTTGATCATATCTAAAGTGTATATGAGTGGTTGCTATTTAACCCGGTTTGACTTTGGATAATAAGTCGCCATCATATGACAATCATAAACATTTGGAAGTCTTGATTCCTAAAGATTGGGTTATCACCCTTACTGCACAGGTCACATAAACCGGCAGTGCAAATTCAATATCATAGTGGTTATATGTGAGATATTATGACCCGCCCTGCGGTAAACCGCCAAGGGATCTTGTGATCTACTTGTGTGCAGGATAAGACTACATTTGGGTGATTACCCGCCCTGGCTTTTAACGTTAAGTCGCTAGGGCATATGTTGTTTAAACTCTGTGCAGGATTTACAGGGCTATGACTTACATAAATGATTAAGTTCAAGCCCATCATCAAAGATTGAAATTGGTGTCTCAAAAGGGTTGTCAATTCTTGGTTTTCTCAAAGGCTATAAGCCGCCGGGTTATAAAATTTCCGGCTTACAATGGAGGCGTAATAAATCGCCATCGGCCAAGAGTCGCCGGGTATTTAAACTCCGGATTTACTTGTCAACAGATAAGGTATTTGAATCTTTAAATAGCCAAACTTGGCTGGATTTTCACTATAATATTATGATTGAGGTTTTCAAAGTCGCTTTGGCGCAATGGCTATTATTTTATCAATGGATATGATTTATTCTACAATGAAAGGAATAGTCCCGAGTCGCTGCAGGCTTACAACCCGGCACTTGGGGGCTACATTATTCAAGTTGAGATTACATCAAATATGCAAGTCCCATGTCACTGCCAGCATGCACCATGGCACTTGGGGGCTAATGCAAAGTCATTTTTTGCTTACTTCATTGAAGACCCGAATCATCACATCCTAATGAGCCGGCCCTTAGGGGCTACCAATTGCTCCTGTCGAAAATTCAAGACAATTCTAGGATGACCCGGCTACACTACTATGACTATAGCCGACTCATGGGGGCTACACAACTGGATTTTATTTAAAGCCATGGTGATAAGTCCCGGCTTATTCATGCTGATTAAACCGGCCCTTGGGGGCTACAGGTAATATGGATATAAGGGAGAAAAATCTTCAAATTCTCAGTTTTGAGTAAATCAGATTGACCTGGTGTCTGCAAAAATCATAAACCGGAGTCGGCGACAATTATGACTTGGCATCATCTATTTATAACCCGGCAATTTTGGTACTCATAAACCGGCAAGTTTTATATCTTTAAGCCGACTGAATATAAGTTGAATATTTGAAGACCAATATTTTTGTCAAGTCAGAGCATTGAAAGCCGACTCAAGTGGATTATCTCTTACAATATTTCTCAACAAGAGACCAATGTCAGCAAATTGACACTGAAGCTGGCCTGTTGACCCGGATTTTTCAAAGGAAGTATCTGGATTTTTTGCATTGGCAAAATTTGAACATATCTGCTAAAGAGATTTGCTATGAGATTATGGATACATATCAAGAAGGAAGATGACAAGGACTTAAGGATGATCAAGTGCCGGCTTACAAAGAATATTTAACCCGGAACACAACCTGTCAAATTTGTTCTTATGTTTATATTGCAGATTAGTTTAACATGGATAAATCCAAATTAAACTGGGGGCTAATGTCGGGGATATACCCCGCGGTATGACCCGGCCGGAGGTGTGACCCGGTCGGACTTGGCGCTTCACCGTGACCCGCCGGAGGACTGGCAACTCACGGGTCTGGCGGCTCACTGTCAGACGACTCACGAGCCTGACGACTCACGGATGACCCCTACGGCGGGTCAGATAGAAGACTAGGCCCAAGGCCCAGAAGGCCGGCTCATGTGATGATGGGCCGGCTTAAGAAGAAAGGGATGACGAATATTTCCTTTACGAGGAAGCAAAACCCGGACTTGTAATTAACTTGTAAGAGAAGATAGACTAGTCCTAGTCCTACTAGGACTCCACATGTAACCCGCCCCTCTAACTTATATAAAGAGGGGCAGGGCTCCCCAAGAGGGACAAGGAACAAGAATCAATCTCTAGGGCTAGACACCGAAAGCCGGTTCCCGGCGACTCTCTTATGAGCATAATGAGACTTAGCCTCAAACAGCACGTAGGGTTGTTACCGGATGATGTTTCCCGGGGCCCGAAGCTGTCTAAACCCTTGTCTTGTGCGTTGATCCGCCTTGCGTCTCTCATCCCAATCAACCCCTCTCAAGCTACTACATAGATGCGCTGGCCTCACGACAAAGTCCTTACACCTAGGACATCTGACGTGTTAATTCCACGACAACTTTGTTTCGATGACTAATAGATTTTTGCAATAAGTATGTCGGGGAAATATACAGGGGTATGCATTTTCCCTGACTTGTGCACGGACAAGCCAAGATCAATCCAAGATGTACAAAGGACCAAGAGATTCGAAGGACCAACATGCATATCAGAGGGACCAAGATCAAGCCAGAGAAGCAAGATATCGTCAAGAAAAAGGTGTCCTTTGCCAGACAGGCGAGCCCGGCAAGGGGAGAGGCCACCCCCAGAAGCAGGCGACCAAAGCACCCCGGCAGGGCCTGCCGGGGCTCGCGGAGGCAAAACCACCTCACCAACCATTCCACCACGACCCACGTCATCGATCAGTGCACTGTCAAGCCATAGAGTGACTAAGTGGCAGCCATTCTCCACATGGCCACCTCTCCCTACAGGAAAAACCCATAGACAACACCCGTCCCGCGACGTGTCAAGCGAGCAGGTGCGGAGCTGGCAAGATAGCCCGGCAAGCCTTGCCGGGCAACCAATGATGTGACATTGAGCAGTGCACTTAATACGCCCTGTCAGCCTGCTGAGTTAGGTATGATAGCACTGTTTGCTATCATATCAGTGCGTAATGACTAATTTGCCATTGTGGTGACCCCTTGATCTATAAAAGGAGGCCCGTGGCAACCGTAGAAAGGGTTAGAAGGTTGGATAACTCACACCCCCATACGCGCGTAGCATCTATCGCCCTGATGCAACCCTTGCCGGGCAAGTGTACTACGCTCCACCACCACCTTTCCACCATCAATCTACCAAACCAGGAGTAGGGTTTTACGCCTCGCGGCGGCCCAAACCTGGGTAAAACTACCCGCGTGATCTCTGCCGTGCTACCACACTCTCGTCTGCTCTTTGTGCAATGCGACACCCCCTGCAGAACCAACAAGGGGCCTCCTGGTCCCATAGGTGGCCGTGGTTTCCCGCGACATCTTTCCCGCGCCAGGTAGGGGTCTCGCTTGTGCGAACCTGAAGGCGTGTGCAACGCGTCATCTTCATCACCATCTTCATCTTTGACAACGCCATCGACCATGGCGCCCAAGAAGAAACCCGATCCTTCGGCTCACCCATCAACCTCGAAGGCTCCGCCGTCCGCGGCATCTAACACTGCGGGGGGTGTGGAGGCACACGAGGGCGCAGACGCTGCTGGGGATGTGGTCGGAGCAGGCGGCACCGACAGAACTTCCCCCGCAGCCGACGCGGGAGCAGGGAACACCGGAGGAGAGCAGCGTCAGCAACACCCCGATGGCCACGCTCCCCAAGGTACGGGTGAGGGGGTTAATCCATCTGTGCCCCACTCTCCCACCGACGGGCAGAGCCACAGCAACGGCACTCGGACCGGGGCGAACTCGACGCCCTCCGGCCGCCCCTACCATGGGTGCACCTCCGCCGGGACGGGCGACCAAGCCGTTGCGCTCGACTGAGCCGCTGGCCCTCAAGCGCCTTCGCCACACCACATTCAGGTGGTCACCCCGCAGCAACAATGGGGGCGCAGTGCTACAGCCATGGCACTGTTAGGAGCCGAGCGACGGTCCGATCGACTTCATCATCATCCCTGCCAAGTACAGCTTTAGAGGCCATGGCGCGAGCTCAGCTGCTGTAGAGGTTTCCGCCAGCGGCCGAGCAGATGGACGATTGGCGTGCCACCATCCAAAGCCTGGTCGGTTTCCCCGAAGCTGGGGGCTCACGGTGAGCTGGCCCCCCATGACTTCCCCAAGCGACAACAATAGCTCGTGCTGCTGAGCGTACGGAAGGGGCCATCCCCATGGTGCAGTCCCCACCGCGGCAGCCAACGCGAGCGCAACAGAATGAAGACCTCGGCGACATCTCAATGGCCTCTTCTGACCCTCGAGCACATCCAGGCCAACGTAGAGCCCCGAAGGATAGGCAGAGAGGAGACGCATGCGTCGTCATCGAGCAACGCCGCGACGACCTCCGCTGGACCGACGGGTGCGACGGCCTCAACATCGACGAGCCTGGGCTCGGTGTTGGCGGGTGCCTACCTTTAGAGGTTGGCTGCCCTACCTTTACACGAGAGCTGCGACAAGTCTGTTGGCCGTCCGTTAACACGTTCAAGCCAGAGATACCTGAGAAGTACGATGGGAGGCTGAACCCGACAGATTTCCTGAGCATCTACACCATCGCTGTTCAGGCTGCCGGGGGAAGAGATGAGAAGGTGTTTGCCAACTACTTTCCTTTGGCCCTCAAGTCCAATTTGAGGTCTTGGCTGATGCACCTACCGGAGAACTCCATTTCGTCATGGACTGACCTGTGCCACGAGTTCTTTGGCGCCTTTACTGGCGGCCATCAACAACCCGGCAGACCCAGCGACTTGCACCTTCTCCAACAGAAGGAAGGAGAAACCCTCCGTAAGTATTTACAGAGATTCAGCAAAGTTCATAGAAATATCCCGAATATCCATTTGGCAGCCGTAATAGCTGCCTTCCAGTCCAATGTGCGCAACCGCCGGATTCGTTCCAAGATGAACGTGCAGTTTCCCAAGACTATGAATGAGCTTTACACATTAGTGGATAAGTGTGCTCGGATGGAGGAGGGATGAAAGTTTCCCGGAGAGGAAGATTGCACCAACGTTGATTCAGAGGATGAGGACGAATCAACTAGTCAGAAGAGGAGCAAGAAGCACGGTAAGAAGCGGAGAGATAAGGTAGTGATGACTGTTAAAGGATCGGGTACACCTAGTACGGGCAAGAAGGCCAAAGCTGAGGCCCCTGGCAAGGAAGCTGCCGCGTGCACTAACTGCCGGGAGGCCACTGCTGCCGAGAAAGCTGGGAAAGGCGATGCGGCGTACTGCAAGATTCATCGGACCAAGGGCCACGACCTTCAACAGTGTTATCAGGTTGAGCAAATTGTCAAGAAACAAAGAGCAGAGTATGAGAAGCATGATAAGGAAAAGGGTCAGAATCTTGCTGGTGCTAAGGGCCGAGGTGGTGAAGTAAATTGCCCCGGCAAACCCTTTCGGAACAAAGGAAAGCCCGCCAGAGGTGGAGAGAAGGGAACCTGTGATGATGAGAGTGATGGAGGGGATGAAGAGGAAACCAGTGAGCAGGAGTTTCAGAAGGCCACATACGCCATGTGCATTGATAGAGGTGCATCTCTGCACACTTCTCACCGCCAACTCAAGCGGTGGGCATGAGAAGTCAACGCCATGGAACCAGCGTCAGAGGCCCGGAAGCCGCTCAAGTGGTCCCGTACGCCCATCATCTTTAACGAGGAGGATCATCCTGGGCGTACCACTGTGGTAGGGTGTTTGCCATTGTTGGTCTCCCCAACAATTCGCAACCTCAAGGTCACAAAGATGCTAGTGGACAGCGGGGCCGGGTTGAATCTGATCTCCCCAGAAGTTATTAGCAAGCTTCAGATAGGAGAGGAAGAGTTAGACCTTACTGGCATGTTTCAAGGAATTAATCCCGGCAGCAGCCATCCTAAGGTAAAGATCATGTTGCAGATAATGTTTGGGGGAGAACTGAACTACCGGACTGAGAGGATTGTGTTTGATATGGTTGATCTCCCCCTATCGTACAATGGGATTCTTGGACGCCCGGCCCTGGCTAAGTTCATGGAAGCATCCCACTATGCCTACAAAACCTTGAAGATGCCTGGGCCGCTGAGAGTCATCACCATCCCGTCGGATGAGAAGGATGCAATCATTTGTGTGGACAAGATGTACCAGGACGCGGTCGCAGTAGAGGCAGCGGCAGAGGTAGCGGCAGCTCCCACCAAGGGAAGTAAAGGAAAGAAGAGAGATTTTAGGGACTCCGGCAAAGAGTCTGGGAAGCGTGGCCCCACCGAGTGCACGACACCCGTTGACGACGTGCCGGAGTGTTCTAAGAGCAAGAGATCCAAGGTCGCCGCACCCCAACTGAAGAAGGTCCCGGCAGGGCTGGCTGGCATTGATGGTACTTTCACTATCAGCGCCACCCTTGATGACAAATAGGAAAGCAGGCTCGTTGCCTTCCTGCAGTCGAACATCGATGTGTTTGCCTAGCAACCATCTGATATCTCCGGTGTTTAGGGGGAGGTAATCAAGCACCACCTTGTTGTCTGCCCACATGCCCGACCTGTCAAGCAGAAAGTTCAGAAGCAGTCCTTGGAGAGACAGCAGTTCATTGCAGAAGAGATCAAGAAACTTGAGGCAGCTGGTTTGGTCAGAGGAGTGCTACACCCCACATGGTTGGCAAATCTAGTAGTGGTCCGGAAGGCTAACGGGAAGTGGAGGCTTTGCATAGATTTCATAGATCTCAACAAGGCTTGCCCGAAAGACCCATTTCCCTTGTCGCGTATCGACCAGATTGTGGATTCCACTTCAGGTTGTTATTTGCTCTCCTTCCTGGACGCGTACTCTAGGTATCACCAAATCTTCATGTCCAAGGAAGATGAAGAGAAGACGTCGTTCATCACTCCATGTGGTACCTACTGCTTTGTCCGCATGCCATTTGGATTAAAGAGTGTCGGGTCCACTTTTGCAAGGGCAGTCTAGATTGGTTTTGTGCCACGGTTGCACAGAAACATAGAAGCCTATATGGATGATATTGTGGTCAAGACCAAAGATAAGGCCATCCTTCTTCAAGATTTGGAGGAGACATTTGCTAACTTGCGCAAGATCAATCTGAAGCTCAACCCAGAGAAGTGTGTATTTGGTGTTCCCTCCGGTAAGTTGCTTGGATTCTTTGCATCCCATCGCAGGATCTAAGCCAACCCCGACAAGATCAAAGCCATAGAGCAGGTCCAAGCACCAAGCATAGTTAAGGATGTGAGGCGTCTGACAGGATGTGTTGCCGCGCTAAGCAGATTCATCTCCAAGTCTGCCGAGCATGTCCTGCCGTTCTTCAAAATATTTAAGAAGGCAGGTCCTATGAAGTGGACCCTAGAAGTAGATGCAGCTTTGCAAGAGTTGAAGGCCTACTTGTCCTCTGCGCCTACCTTGGTTGCTCCCAAGCCCCAGGAGCCATTGCTGCTATACTTGGCAGCAACCAACCAAGTGGTTAGTGCGGCCTTGGTAGCACAACGAGAAGTGGATGAGGAGGAAAGTGAGCAGAGACCGGCAGAGTCAGAGAAGGAGCAAGACAGCAGTGAGCACGGCAACGAGAGAAAACCCAAGGACGCGGCAAGGAAGAAAGTGGTGCAGCGCCCAGTGTACTTCGTCAGCTCCTTGTTACAGGGGGCTAGATCGAGATACTCTAGCGTGCAGAAGTTGATCTTTGGTCTCATTGTGGCCTCAAGGAAACTTCGCCACTACTTCCAAGCCCATGAGATCACGGTTGTTACTCGTTTTCCGTTGCAAAGGATACTCCAAAACCCTGAGGCTATCGGCAGAATAGTGGAGAGGGCTTTGGAGTTATCCAGCTTTGGTTTGAAGTTTGAGAGCACATCAACTATCCAGAGCAGGGCATTGGCAGAGTTTATTGCAAAATGGACGCCAACCCCTAATGAGGAAGTAACAGCAGTCATCCCGAACAAGGAATCACCCCAAGAAATTGATTATGTATTTTGATGATGCTTTTTTCCAACAATGTGCAGGAGCTAGCATGCTTCTTGTCGCCCCCTCCCAGGAGCACTTGAAGTACGTCGTTCAAATGCATTTTGCCCGGAAAGAAGCAACCAACAATACAACTGAGTATGAAGGGCTCCTTGCCGGGCTCTCAGCTGAATTGGGAATTAAGAAGTTGATAGTTCAAGGAGATTCACAACTTGTGGTGAGACAAGTCAACAAGGATTACGAAAGTCCATTGATGGAGGCGTACGTCAAGGAAGTGAGGAGATTGGAGGAGCACTTTGATGGATTGCAAACAGAGCACGTACCCCGTGCGGAAAACAGCATAGCTGATCATCCATCAAAGTGTGTTGCGCAGAAGCTTCCTATCGAACTAGGGACTTTTGTTGTCCATCTCACTCAGCCCTCCATATCCCCAGCAATAATGGCCCGGGAAAGGAGAAAGTTAGACTACGGTAAGCCTCTCCCGGTAGAGCCATCCGCTCCCGGCAGAGACCTTGCCAGAAACAACTCCTCATAGCCTGTCGGACCACCCCCTCCAGCCGGGCCTATGGACCCCGCGAATGAGGCATGTGCTCCCACAGCATAGGAGGTGCCACTAGTCCTCGTTGCTGAGCCACATACTCCAACTTGGGCAAGGCACATTGTCCACTTCCTCCAAACCGGAGAGCTTCCCGGTGACCAAGATGAAGCTGAGAAAGTAGCCCGAAGGGCCAGTATGTATCAGTTTGTTGATCACACTCTCTACAGAAGGAGGCCCAATGGTGTGAAATTGAAGTGTGTCTGCTGGGAAGAAGGAAAGGAACGGCTAGCTGAGATACACAAAGGCATGTGCGGCTCCCACATTGGATCAAGGGCTTTTGTTGGGAAAGCATTCCGGCAAGGATTCTATTGGCCCACAGCCCTCCAAGATGCGGTTGAGCTAGTCATGAAATGTGAAGCCTGCCAATTCCATTCCAAGAAAACTCACCTGCCTCCCAAGCTCTTCAAAAAATCCCTCTATCATGGCCATTTTTGGTCTGAGGGCTTGATATCCTTGGCCCCTTCCCCCGAGCAACCGGGGGCTTTGAATTCTTGTTCGTTTCTATCGATAAGTTTACAAAGTGGCCAAAAGTGACTGCCGTGAGAAAGGTGACTGCTCAGTCAGCTATCAATTTCTTGAAAGATCTGGTGTGTCATTTTGGAGTTCCGGCAAGGATTAGTACCGACAATGGCACCGATTTCACGAGTCATGCCTTCATGCAATATGTTCATGCCCTCGGATGCAAGATCTCATTTGCCTCTGTGGCATACCCTTGGAGCAATGGACAAGCTGACAGGGCGAACGCTGAAGTGTTGCGTGGACTCCAGACAAGAACCTTTGATACGCTGCAGAAGCACGGCAGGCGGTGGATCGAGGAGTTTTCGGTAGTTCTCTGGTCCCTCAGAACGACACCAAACCGAGCTACCGTGCAGACTCCCTTCTCTGTGGTCTATGGGGCAGAAGCAGTTATCCCCATGAAACTCATTTATGGGTCACCTCAAGTGCTTGCCTATGATGAAGTACGCAAGATCAGCACCGGCATGATGATGTTGTGCTACTCGAGGAGAACCGTCTTCGGGGTGCTACGTGTGTTGCACGCTACCAGCAAGCCCTGCGTCGCTATCATAGCCGCTGGGTTCACGTCCGGTGTTTTGAGGAAGGTGACCTTGTCCTTAGGCGCGTTCAGTCTGCCAAGGGTACAAACAAGTGGCTACCGAAGTGGGAAGGCCCTTACCGGGTAGTACGAGTCAACATACCTGGCGCAGTCCGTCTGGAGACCGGAGATGGCACTCAGTTGCAAAACTCATGGAATATCGAGCATCTCCGTAAGTTCTACCCATAAGGCGCGGCAGTCGGGCCCTGCTAGGCAGCCACCCTTTTGTACAGGCCTTGCCTCAGTTGCATGTAACCCCTTGTACAAAGCCGGGCAATGACCCCGTGCAAGAGAAAATTAAGAAGCGCTGTGGGGGGCCCCGACCAAGATTGCATGCATGCACGAGCATTCCAAGATCACTGCATAAGCATTTCATGAGCATTTGCATATGCATATAGATAGGATTGCATCATGCATTCATTCTCACCCACATGAAGTTGCAGGTTCCTGTCGTGAACTTAGCTTCAACAAGGAGTTGAGAAGGTTGCCCGGCACAACGATCCCCGGCAAGCCAAACAGATAAGTTTTACCTCCTGGCAATGAATGTTCTGTAAGGCTATAACTTGAGCATGAGAAAACTTCGCTACTCTTTTGAGACTTAGATGCTCCCATCCATGACTCGAACGCTGCTTCGGTCAGGGTGGTCGCAGTGGCCTTTGGTAGAAAGAAGTTGGCGGGGGGCTGGTCCCTTTGGCTGTAACCCGGTACACGCAGCTCTCAGGCAGACAAAAAGGGTGCCGGCAGGATAGCCTACCGGGGAAAACTCATTTATTTACATTAAAGAGGCATCTCGCCTGTGCATGGACATATATATGCACGGGTTCATGGCAAGGTTCATCTTTTTCATTTATATGCTGATACAAGTACAAGCATTACAGAAAACAAACATGGACTCCAGAGATTACATTATTTCAATTAAAATTTGGCAAGTGCCTACAGGTTTAAGATTGAAAAAAGATAAGTGCCTCGTGATCCCCTCTTTTCGTTTTCCCTCCTTCAGGCACCGTGGCAGAAGGAGGAAAATACAAGAAAAGGGCGCCCAAGCAGGAGCCCAGCCAGGTCCCGTCAAGACCCGCTTGGCGCGGCCTGACAAGACCGGGTGTGGCGAGGCTGCGAAGGAGGAACTGTCGCTTGGCTTGCGGAGCAAGAAGATGGGGGAGCGAGGCAAGAGATAGGTGAATCATGCCGCTCTGTCTTTCCCTGCTCTCAAGGGGGGAAGCGGAACAGGGGCACGACGCTTCAGAAAGTTTTACCTTAACTGCAACAGTCCCACGACCCCACGACGCACAGTAATTGCACAAAGTGGACGTTGGATTGACTAGTCGCCATGACAAACCGGCGTGCACAACCCTCTCCTGCCATGTGTCCGTGTACTGTTTGGGGCCTAGCCCAACGTGCCACGCGACATGTGTGGCTCAGACTCGGGGGCTTATATCAGGGAAAATATACAGGGGTATGCATTTTCCCCTGACCCGTGTACGGACAAGCCAATATCGAGCCAAGATGTACAAAGGACCAAGAGATTCGAAGGACCAACATGCAGATCAGAGGGACCAAGATCAAGCCAGAGAAGCAAAATATCATCAAGAAAAAGTCCTCCTTTGCCGGACAGGGGAGCCCGGCAAGGGGCGAGGCCACCCCCCGAAGCAGGCGATCAAAGCGCCCCGGCAGGCCTGTCGGGGCTCGCGGAGGCAAAACCACCTCACCAACCATTCTACCATGACCCACATCGTTGATCAGTGTGGTGTCAAGCTGCAGAGTGACTAAGTTGCATCCATTCGCCACATGGCTGTCTCTCCCTACAGGAAAAACCCAAAGACGACACTCGTCCCGTGACGTGTCAAGCGGGCAGGCGAGGAGCTGGCAAGATAGCTCGTCCCGTGACGTGTCAAGGGTTGCCAGGCAACCAATGATGTGACATTGAGCGGTGCATTTAATGTGCCCTGTCAGCCTGCAGAGTTAGGTATGATAGCACTGTTTGCTATCATGTCAGTGCGTAATGACTATTTGCCATTGTGGTGACCCCTTGATCTATAAAGGGAGGCCCGTGGAAACCGTAGAAAGGGTTAGAAGGTTGGATAACTCACACCCCCATACGCGCATAGCCACTATCGCCCTGAGGCAACCCTTGCCGGGCAAGTGTACTACCACTGGTACGCGTCGGTCCTAAACAAACGGTTTTTAACCCCTTTCCGTGATGGAATTCGGAACCGTCGCCAAGTGAGTGTGGGCGATAGGGGGGTCCTTCCCACATGACCCAGAAAGCGTCGGGCATATGTTGTCCTGGCACACACGCTCGGCAGAATGAGGTCGTGTGCGACCGGCGAGCACTCAAATACAGAAATACGTACAATTATACAGGTGAAATAATTTCCGGTTGTAAGTACTGTCGGCGTTCTGGGAACGGGGGTCCCCAAACTTGCCTGCCTATGGCCCATGGCGTGGCACTGCGAGCAGGCCCGTATGGCCCATCTTCACCAACAAGCACTCAAGACCCTCGCGAGGGGCCAAGCCTCGCGAGGCGGACAACACAGGACCTCCTCGGGAGCGGCCTCACCAGGCTGGCTCGCGAGGGGCGGAGAGATCAAGGCGAGGCAAACCTCACGAGATTCTCATGACGCAAGCGATGACGATCGAGACCAGGCGGGCGCCAGCGCGCACAGTGTCTTTGCTTCCTCTTTGGTGCTAAGGAGGCAAGCGCAGGCGAGGAGTACTGAGGCATCAGGAAAAGGTTTCCATATTGGTGAAACGAGACCAAGACCAGCGGGATGGCAAGACGGAGGTCATCGTGGAGCCCGAGCCGGCGTCACCACCAGAGCCTTTGGCAGGCGAAGACTGCTTTTGTCAGGATAACTTGTACTAGCTGTCCCCTTTCAAATTGGCCGTTGTGGCATCCCTTCCCGCTCAATATTTGAGAAGAGGACCAGGGCCTCTATAAAGAGGGCTAGCCACCACAGTAGGAGGGATCGGATCCTCACCCGCCAGATCTCATCTTGGACTAGATCCAACCCATCCTCACACCCACCAAGCACAAGAACACCTCACCTCAGGACGCTGTTCTTCCTCAACTCGAGAGGCAATCCACCACACCACACTAGAGTAGGGTATTAAACCACAACGATGGCCTGAACCAGTATAAATCTTGTGTCTCCTGTGTTGCGAGTTCGTCGAGCTAAACTTAGAGATCCCGGTGAGGCTGAGAGCGTGATTCGGTAGGGGAGATCTTCGTGCGCACCCCAGTGTTCGAACCTTGAGGGTTTTGCCGGAACCCGAGATCCGACATTTGGCGCGCCAGGTAGGGGTGCGCCGAAGCTTTCCTTCCGTCGATCCGCGTCCCGTCGCTTCGTTGTCTCCATGGCGAACGCTCGCCTAGCTCGTGCTGAGCGTCGGGCCGCCCTCGCTGCCCGCGTCGCTCAGACCGCTCCTGTCAGCGGGCCACCCCGTCATTCTCCGCCACCGGCCCGGCAGGGAACGAGAAGCAAGCATCCTCGCTGCACCCCTCGGTGCGGCGAGACGGCCGCACCGCCACTCCGTCGCTGACTCCGGCCGGCTCATCGTCCCACGCCCATCACACTCCCACGGACGCGCAAGCCGCACTGTGCATGGTGCGCGAACTCCTGCGCTACCACCCCATCGACGACCTCTACGAGGACTGGCTCGACCGCATCGCTGAGCTTGTCAGCACCGCAGGGGGCTCCCCTGTGTCGTCCCTCTCGCTGCCTCGCCCTCCGCCAGCTGGAGGTGACGTGGCTCATGGAGCACCTCCACCACCTCTGCCCCAAGACGGCGTCCTGGTGCCAAGGCATGCGCCCCCCCCCCCGGCGTGATCCACTGCGTCGGGCGCCCGTGCGCGAAGAAGGAAGCTGCCAAGAAGTTCCTCGTCCACAAGAAAACGCTCCCGCGCTCCCAGCGCCGCTACGACAAGACCGTGTGCTGCCTGCGGTGGCGGTGCGCGGGCATCAAGGCCAGGCTCCACATCAACAAAAGGTCTCGGTGGCCACCGCGGGCTGCCGTGCCTTCACCCCTGAGTTGCGTAGCGTTGCATGGCCGGGCAAGTTCAAACCAGACCTGCCTCCGCGCTATGACGGCACCCCCGACCCCGCAGAGTTCCTGCAGCTCTACGAGCTGAGAATCGAGGCGGCCAACGGCAACGAGAAAGTCATGGCGAATTGGTTCCCCATGGCTCTCAAGGATGGCGCACGCTCGTAGCTCCTGAACCTGCCTCCAGGCTCGATTTCCTCCTGGAACGAGATGCGTGACCGCTTTGTCGCCAACTTCCAGGGCACTCGCGACCGACCTCCGGCCGCGGGTAACCTGCGCTGCGTCAAGCAGCAGCCAGGGGAGACCCTCCAGAAGTACATCCAGCGCTTCAACAACGTTCGTCTCAAGATCCCCAAGGTGACGGGCGAAGCCATCATCTCTGCGTTCTCCGATGGCGTCCGCAACGTCAAGATGAAGGAGGAGCTCACCATCCACAAGGAGCTGTGCACATCCCTGGAGCTGTTCAACCTGGCAACCAAGTGCGCAAGGGCTGAGGAAGGGCGCCTTTCTCTCCTCGAGCTCCCGGCTACCGACCTGGAGGAGAAGAAAGCCAAGGCCAAGGACGTGAAGTGCAAGGGAGTCGCCATGCTCGTGGCAGAGCCGGACACGAAGCGTGGCAGGGACCAGCCTGAGTCATCCAAGAGCAGCCGACCATTCTGCGCCTTCGACAACGTTCACAGCCACAACACCAACAATTGTCAAGAGCTCAGGGCCATTCGTGACGGACGCTTCGGTCGACGCCCCGAGCGCAACGACCGAGGCTACGGCCGAGTAGGAGGACGTGGCGGAGGACGCTGGGACGACCAGGGCCCATGCCAGGAGTGGCGCGACCGGCCTCGTGAGGACCGATGGCCGGATCAGCCTCGCGAGGGTGCCTGGAGGGATCAGCCTCGCGAGGATCGTCCTTAGGGCAATGCTGGGCTTCCTCCGCTACCGCCACCACCAAGAAGGAATGACGACCACCATCAAGACGAGGGGGCTGGGGGCTTCTAGGAGCCGCGTGCTATCGCCTGCATCTTGGGCGGAGCTCAAGCCCCAGCCTCATAGCGTCTCTTGAAGCAGTTTGCTCACGAGGTGAACGCAGTCCTCCCCAAGCTCGAGGTCACACGCCTGCTCAGGTGGTCCAAGTGTGCCATCACCTTCAGCTCGGCAGACCAACTCAAGTGCGCGGCCACCGTTGGCGCTCTCCCGATGCTCTGTTCACCCGTCATTAGCAATGTGCAAGTCACCAAGACCCTCATCGACGGCGGTGCAGGGCTTAACGTCCTGTCCGTCGAGATGTTCGACAACCTTCAAGTGCCCTACAATCAGCTTCAGCCTACCAAGCCATTCTCAGGAGTGACCTATGGCTCCACCACCCCCATAGGACAAGTCCGCCTCCCAGTCACCTTCGGACAGCGCCACAACTACCGCACCGAGCTCATCAACTTCGACGTCGCCCACATCCGTCTGCCATACAATGCCATCCTCGGGTATCCAGCCCTGGCCAAATTCATGGCGGTGACCCACCATGGCTACAACGTCCTCAAGATGCTAGGAAGCGGAGGAATCATCACAGTCCCCTGCGAAGAAAGAGATGTGGTATGCTCCCTCGAGCGTGCCTTCCAAGCTGCAGCAATCGAAGACCCCGACAGCAAGGGCGAGTACCCTCCTGAGGCCATCCCCAAGAAGAAGAAGCAGATGCTCCGCACAAGGCCTTAGGGGAGCGGTGCCACGTCAGGATCGGCTCCCATGCCTGGGGCGCCTCCCTCTATCGCATAGGAAGGCGCGCCCAGCGCCCTCCTCGGGCAGGGCTCGGGGGCTCTCTTCTGGAGGGCCTCAGACCTTGCCAACATTACGAGGGAGGCGCTCGGGCACCATTTGGAGGCGTGCTTTGTGGCATGTTTCCCTTAGGAGAACATAGGGCTCAGGAGTTCATTACCAAGACCACTCAGGAACTGCAGGATGCAAGGGCCATGCGCGGTGATCGCCGCTCACCTGGCGCAGCCCCATCCAGGCAAGGATGCTGGGCTACGCGTCTGCATCGACGTCCCAGGGCTCAACAGGGCGACGTCTCGGGAGCTCTTCTGGCCTTCGCGTGTGGGACGCTGCGAGGGCCCACCGCACAGCTACGTTCGCATGCCATTCGGCCTACCAAGCGTGGCATCCACCTACTAGCGCAGCTTGCGGCGTGTCCTGGCGGCTCAGGAGGCCAGGAACCACGCAGTCTTGGCGGAGATGGAGACGGTCCTCCAAGAACCGCCAGGACCCCCAGAGCCCGCGAGGCTCAGGGCCCCGGCGGCTCGTGAGGAGCAATCCCTTCGCCGCGCACCTTCAGCTGCCCCAACACCCCTTCTGCAATGGAACCAGGTGACATTTTCCAAGTTTATTTAGTTGGGAGCGCCCTTAGGGCTGCATCATTCCCAGGCCGCGTGGGTTCGTCCCTGCGGCATGTATCCCTTTTTATGTCTTTAGCTTACCTTGCTGGGGGCGCCCCTCAAGCTGCATCATCCCCAAGCCGCTCGTGCCTCACCCAGTGGCATGAATCTCCCCTGCGTTTACTTGAGCCAGTTTGCTTTCCATGCTTAATCTATCTATGACTATCACCTGCTTGATTGTCACCTACCACGGGAGCTGCTCACGCTGGCACGGCGCTTGTGCTTGGGTCCGTCCCTGCAACGTCAACAAATCTGAGCGGTTGAGCTCTGGCTGCGCGCGCCACCACACCAGGCCCTCAGTGCCTTCATTCCCCTGTGGAGCAACCAGTGGCCGGCCGACGATTATAATGGCAATCTGCGCCCTTCCTCGTGCTAACTTGCAGGAACCTCATGAGGACCATGGCAGGCGGAACCGCGGGCTCCCTCTTCTCCCATGTAATCCGCTTGAGCGTTAAAAGGGGGCTCCTGAGCATCGCGACTCAGGAGCTCTTACTGGCTCTCCAGCCCTCACCCCCTGGCCTTGACCACGTCATCACGACTTGGCATACTAGCAGCGACTGAGCTTGCTCGAGGGCCGGGGCCTGAGGACGTAGAGCATGAAGGAGAGCGTGGGGAAGAGGAGGAGACTCGTACGGGCCTGACCTAGCTATGCTACGACCGCCTACGCATGAGTGTGGAGCCTCGCGAAGGACCGACCCTGGACTACCAAGATAAGTTTCACGCTCGGGTCAACCAATCGCTACGGCGTAGAGTTCTCATTTGTGTTGCCCCGCTATGGCAACATAGGGAACATTTGGATCTCAGGCAAGCACTCGCCTAGCCTGACCTAGCAAGCAGGCGAAGCAGGCGAAGCATTTGGTTTCTGGACGAGCACACCTCGTTACCAGCAGTTTCCAGCTTTTCTCGCGTTTGAGCGAGCGAGCCGATTTGGCTCGCCTCCGTGGGCAAGGCTAGCCCTGCCTAGCGAGGCAATCAGGCGAGGGATCCAAACGTTCCCATAGTCTCCCTTACCTGCCTCTCGGCGGTCGCTTGCGCGCTAAAGGGGACCTCCTGAGCATCGCGTCTCAGGGGCTCTTACTGGACCTCGGGCCGCTCACCTCCTGGCCTTGACCACGACATCGCGACCTGGCATACCAGCAACGGCTGCAGCCTGCCTGGGGACTGGGACCTGTCAGCATAGAGCACCAAGCCGACGCGAGGTTGGAAAGGGGAAACCAAGCCGGAATCCGACACGCACACGCACAATGTCATAATAAGGATAATATCAACAAAGGACATTGCGGACCCTTTACACACACCCACGGTGTACTTCTCGATTCCTCGCAGGAAACAAAAGAAAGAACTTCTGGGAGTCCTATCTACACGTGCCCCAGCAATGACGCCATCATCAATAGTGGGCCCCGGGAGGCTGGCGCCAACCCCATCCAGATTAGCGGCGGCGACGGCCGGACGCTGCAGCCTTGCTCCAGGCGCGGTGAGAGCTTGGGGGCACGTAGCTGTCGTCGCTCGTCTCCGGAGTCTCATAGAGCTCGGGAGAATCACTGGACTCCCAAGCGTCGCTGCTGCTACTAGAGGAGCCGCTGGCGCCGCGGACAGCAGGCCCTGCTCCTGCTGTGATGCCATCCTGACGGCCCCTTCCGGAGCAGCACTCCACGCGGCGGCCTTCTGCGTCGAAGACCTTGCAGGACAGCATGGAGGCGCCGTCGTACTCGAAGTGGATCGCGAGGGCGCCTTCCGCACGGCACACTCGAGCGACCTCACCCCAGCATGGGGTCATGAAGATCTTGCCCGAGGAGACGGCCTCAACTTCCGCTCCAGTCGCCGGCGCGTCGTAGTCGGCGTGCTGCAGCCAAAGCGCGAGGGGCCCCCTTGGCGGCATCTCGGCAGAGAAGAAGGAAGGGAAGCGGATCCAAGTGCTCGGAGGCATCGCCGCCCACAACACAAGTTCGCGCGAGGATTCCGCGGCGTGGACTCCGGGGACGGCGACACGTGCCACCGCGGTACGGCGATCGCCGCCGCTCGCCGCCTCTTTCTCCTGAGCCCTCGGCTTGGGCGTACAGGGGTAACGGATACCCCAGGAGGAGGCCGCTCGCACCAAGGCCTTGTCGCCTCCTGCATCACCACCACGTCACAATGGTGGACCGGCCTCTTCTTCGGCGGAAGCGGCCCGGGCTCATCGCGGGGAGTCTTTCCTTTCTCTGCAGCGGAAAACCTTCGGATGGGCGCCATTGGAGTCGCTACTGGCAATGGAGCGAGGAGGAGAAGCGAGCGGAGTGGGAAGAGATGGGCGACGGGGGCTCTGCCCCCTCCTCATTTATAGCAGGAGAAGGCCAACCAGCGCCCCCCATGATCACAGGTAATGATGGTTTTTCCTCACATGCAGCAGGGACTCGTCAAGTCCGGCAGTTGCCGAGGCAGCATGGGGAAGTGGAGACGCCCACGTCCAATCAACCGCCACGCGTCGACCAATGCCGCAGGCTGTTGGGGCCTGCGGTGCTCCGCACTTGCCCTTTGGCTTTGCCTTGAAGCCAAGTCTGAGCGCGCCTTGGGCCCGGGGGCTACTGTCAGTGTTCTGGGAACGGGGGTCCCGAGACTTGCCTGCCTGCGCCCATGGCATGGCACTCCGAGCGAGCCCGTATGGCCCATCTTCACCAACAAGCACTCAAGACCCTCGCGAGGGGCCAAGCCTCGCAAGGCGGATGACACAAGACCTCCTCGAGAGCGGCCTCACCAGGTTGGCTCGCGAGGGGCGGAGAGATCAAGGCGAGGCAAACCCGTGAGATTCTCATGACGCAAGCCATGACGATCGAGACCAGGCGGGCGCCAGCACGCAAAGTGTCCTTGCTTCCTCTTTGGTGCTAAGGAGGCAAGCGCAGGCGAGGAGTACCGTGGCATCAGGCAAATGTTTCCATATTGGTGCAATGAGACCAGGACCAGCGGGACGGCAAGATGGAGGTCGTCGTGGAGCCTGAGACGGCGTCACCGCCAGAGCCTTTGGCAGCCGAAGACTGCTTTTGTCAGGATAACTTGTACTAGTTGTCCCCTTTCAAATTGGCCGTTGTGGCATCCCTTCCCGCTCAATATTTGAGGAGAGGACCAAGGCCTCTATAAAGAGGGCTAGCCACCATAGTAGGAGGGATCGGATCCTCACCAGCCAGATCTCATCTTGGACTAGATCCAACCCATCCTCACACCCACCAAGCGCAAGAACACCTCACCTCAGGAGGTTGTTCTTCCCCTTGTACTGTTCATCCTCAGCTCGAGAGGCAATCCACCACACCGCACTGGAGTAGGGTATTACACCACAACGGTGGCCTGAACCAGTATAAATCTTGTGTCTCTTGTGTTGCGAGTTCGTCGAGCTAAGCTTAGAGATCCCGGTGAGGCTGAGAGCGTGATTCGATAGGGGGGAGATCTTCGTGCGCACCCCAGTGTTCGAACCTTGAGGGTTTTCCCGGAACCTGAGATCCGACAAGTACATCCCACATAGTCAGTCACGGCTAAACGTTTCCGTTCGCATATACATCCCACATAGTCACTCCAAGGAAAACATTTGCTCAAGGTGGCGTAACGCAAAAAGTTTTCAAGAAAATGTCGTGTGTGATTGTTCATTGATCCAACATGGTATATTCCTAGAAACTGTGTGCGTTGCCTGAGGTCATCGCCCACGGTGTTTTCTCATTAACCGTTTGCAATAGGAAAACCCAATTAGCAAGCTAATTGGCCAATTGGCGGGCTAATTGCCCTATTATTAATAATCCATTTACTAATCTAATTGACATTCATATTAAGCACATAATATATATTCCATTTCCATATTAAGGAAGCAGGATTTCATAATTGAAATACATCATAGTACAACACATGATATAGCTTCAGCACTCAGCCACCCCATTACACAACTGCACCAGCAGCAAGTTTCACATGCAACATCTAGAACCTTTCGAAATTAGCATGATAGACGGTATATGGAGAGATGCATCTCATCTGGAAAACTGCTAAAGGTCTTTGCAACTTTAGGCCAGTGCCTGTGGATGACTGACCGTCCATCCTTCGACCTCTTTAGGAACACTTCAATATTGAACCGTGGGTGTTGTATGAAAACTTTCCTCGCCTCCTGACCACAGAGGTGGTTTAAGAGGTAATCATCAGTGAAGCCTGAAAACAAGGATGTGCATAAATATCTTCTCTATATAGGAAATGGGGTAAAGGAATACAAAAAGGCAAGGTATAATAGTTAGTACCATCTTTTAAACCTCAGTGCTTCCCATTGTTTCCCTGCAACACATATAAGGTAGTTAGTCATCAGGTTAAGTAAGGGTTCGCATGCTATCAGTAAAATATGTTGATGAAAAATAAGCACATTGCAGATTCATCAGATTAATTCAAGCCACATGGAAAACCCATTTATCCAAACCAAGCATGATTAAGAACTAGGAAATATAGCACTTGTATATGTTTCTCATGTATTAAGTGCATCCAAATTCAATTTATTCCTCACATGGTATACAATAAGAAAATGCAGCCACATCAATTGAACATCGCATTGCAGAATTGAACCAAGCAGTTAACTAAACACCACAACAAATGAACCAAACGTTAACTGAGCACCACATTGCACAATATAACATACTCCTAATAGAAGATTAGACAGTTAACCAAACCAAGCATGCTTAACAACTTGGAAATATAGCAATTGTATTTGTTTCTCATGTATTTAGTACAGCCAAATTCGATTTATTCCTCACATGGTATACAATAACAGAATGCAGCCACAACAATTGAACATCGCACTGCAGAATTGAACCAAGCAGTTAACTAAACACCACAACAAGTGAACCAAGCCAAAAAAAATGAACCAAGCAGTTAACTAAACACCAATTCAACAATATAACATACTCCTAATAGAAGATCAGACAGTTAACCAAACCAAGCATGCTTAACAACTTGGAAATATTGCATCCTGAAGAATTGAACATCACATTTGCAGAATTGAACCAAGCAGTTAATTGAACAACACATTGCATGACATATAGAACATATACACTATAGCAGAAGATTGCATGGTAAAAGAAGATAGCACAATTAACAAGAATTTGTTAAGGAAAGGCAGTAGCTAGCAAACTGAACATGGGTCCTTATAGTGAGCTAATAAGACAAGCTACTCCTCATTGTCGGAGATATCAATGACGACTGGCTCATTGGACATGGAAGAGGGCGAGGCCTCTGCATCGTGGGTGCCCTCGTTGTAGTGGTGAGTTGCCCGAGCCGCTCCGTGCACCAACCTGCTGGCTCTCGAGATGAGGTAAGCACATGCATGCTGAGAAAACACCTCGTAGTCTTCGTCGAAGGTACCGACGGCGGCCTCGAGAAAATGCCACAAACTATCATTTAAAGCAGCCAACCGCGCCGCGGCGTCGGCGCGCAAGGCGTCAACGGTGGCCTCGACGGCGAGGTGCTCCTCCAAGATCTGGGGGTCAGCACGAATGGCAGCCATCGCGACCTCATCCGCGTGTGCGGCCGCGATTTGCTTCTCCGCTACCAAATGCTCCTTGAGGTCCTGGCTATACTGCGTGCACAATGGCTTAGGCTGGCGCTTATTTGGTGGAGGGGTCAGTGATTGGGCTGGAAGGTGTCGCGCTCCCGCCGGCGGTCGGGGCATGTGGGATGTGGAAGGAGGAGGAGGAGGATGGGGGCCGGGTGTGGATTACCTGTCTGGATATGCGAGGCCGAGCAAAATGAAGGAGGGTCGCCGGCGAGGAGGCGGCGGCGCTGCAAGCAAGGAGTGAAGGTTTCAACTTGGAAAGGAAGGCGGAAATAGGGGAAATGTGGCTTTTGGTAAGGGGGAGGGGCGGGGAGGTAGATATTTCCGCGGAAGCCGAAAATTTGGAATCGCTTCAGCCAAAAAACTAGCGCGCAAAGTGTCATCAGACACGGTCCCTTATTCAGAGCAGGATGTGGACTGTAGCCGTCGCACCTTCTCGCTAAGCTGTATGCGTACTATACTCCGACGGTGCTCCAAGATATTTTGTGATCCAACTCACACGGTTGGTTATAATAAACTGTGTGGGATCTACTTGATTTTTCGTCTTTATTTGAATTACATAACGGGGTCACAACGGCCATGGACGGTGTTTGAATTGCTAGACCTTTTATCTGCAGTGATCATAAAAGAATTGGAATTATTCAGGGTTCATTTGGACATTTTTATGCATTAAGTGAGCTTTTAATGCATTTATGTGCATAATTCAAATTTGAACTGCATGCACATGCTCTAGTGCATATAAATTGGTTGAAAAATCAAATCTTTCTCCTTGGGTGCATGCTTAGGTCCCATGCAAGAAATGGGAATGAATGTCAAACACCCTACCACCGTCACTCGGCCGCAAACATTGAGATACCTGGTTTTTAAATTCTAGTAAATCCAAAACTCGTCTGAAATTCATGAAACTTGGCATGCTATCATGGAGCGGCATCAACATGGCGTGGTAAAGTTTTTGTCCCATTTGGGATAGGTTTGGGTATATGCTTCTCACAAACCAGAGCTTCCCACAACAAGCATGATGGTTTTGGTAGGGAACGACCCAACTTTGGGGACAAAACGTTATCCATTGCCTCTAATTGATTTCAAAAAAATTCTCGTGCCAACATAGAACAACAGGAGTGTTGTGTTATTTTTTGTGATTTTTTGGGGTTCGTTTGGACATTTTAATGCATTAAGTGAGTTTTCAATGAATTTATGTGCATAATTCAAATTTCAACTACATGCACATGCTCCGGTGCATATAAATTGGTTCAAAAATCAAATATTTTGTCCTTCGGTGCATGCTTAGGTCCCATGCAAGAAATGGGAATGAATGTCAAACACCCTGTCACCGTCACTCGGCCGCAAACATTGAGATACCTGGTTTTTAAATTCTAGTAAATCCAAAACTCGTTTGAAATTCATGAAACTTGGCATGCTATCATGGAGCGGCATCAACATGGTGTGATAAAGTTTTTGTCCCATTTGGGGCAGGTTTGGGTATATGCTTCACACAACAAGCATGATGGTTTCGGTAGGGAACGCCCCAACTTTGGGGGCGAAATAATATCCATTGCCTCTTAGTACTTTCAAATTTTTTCTCCTGTTAACATAGAACAACAGGAGTGTTGTGTTATTTTTTGTGATTTTTCGGGGTTCGGTTGGACATTTTTACACACTAAGTGAGTTTTCAGTGCATTTATGTGCATAATTCGAATTTGAACTACATGCACATGCTCTAGTGCATATAAATTGGTTGAAAAATAAAATCTTTTTCCTTCGGTGCATGCTTAGGTCCCATGCAAGAAATGGGAGTGAATGTCAAACACCCTGCCACCGTCACTCGGCCGCAAACATTGATATACGTGGTTTTAAATTCTAGTAAATCCAAAACTCGTCTGAAATTCATGAAACTTGGCATGCTATCATGGAGCGGCATCAACATGGCGTGGTAAAGTTTTTGTCCCATTTGGGACAGGTTTGGGTATATGCTTCTCACAAACCAGAGCTTCTCACAACAAGCATGATGGTTTCGGTAGGGAACACCCCAACTTTGGGGGGGAAACGATATCCATTGCCTCTTGTTGCTTTCAAATTTTTCTCGTGTCAACATAGAACAACAGGAGTGTTGTGTTATTTTTTGTGATTTTTCGGGGTTCGTTTGGACATTTTTACACACTAAGTGAGTTTTCAGTGCATTTATGTGCATAATTCGAATTTGAACTACATGCACATGCTCTAGTGCATATAAATTGGTTGAAAAATAAAATCTTTTTCCTTGGGTGCATGCTTAGGTCCCATGCAAGAAATGGGAATGAATGTCAAACACCCTGCCACCGTCACTCGGCCGCAAACATTGATATACGTGGTTTTAAATTCTAGTAAATCCAAAACTCGTCTGAAATTCATGAAACTTGGCATGCTATCATGGAGCGGCATCAACATGGCGTGGTAAAGTTTTTGTCCCATTTGGGACAGGTTTGGGTATATGCTTCTCACAAACCAGAGCTTCTCACAACAAGCATGATGGTTTCGGTAGGGAACGCCCCAACTTTGGGGGGGAAACGATATCCATTGCCTCTTATTGCTTTCAAATTTTTCTAGTGTCAACATAGAACAACAGGAGTGTTGTGTTATTTTTTGTGATTTTTGGGGGTTCGTTTGGACATTTTTACACACTAAATGAGTTTTCAGTGCATATAAATTGGTTGAAAAATAAAATCTTTTGTCCTTGGGTGCATGCTTAGGTCCCATACAAGAAATGGGAATGAACGTCAAACACCGTGCCACCGTCACTCGGCCGCAAACATTGAAATACCGGGTTATTTAATTCTAGTAAATCCAAAACTCGTCTGAAATTCATGAAACTTGGCATGCTATCATGGAGCGGCATCAACATGGCGTGGTAAAGTTTTTGTCCCATTTGGGACAGGTTTGGGTATATGCTTCTCACAAACCAGAGCTTCTCACAACAAGCATGATGGTTTTGGTAGGGAACGGCCCAACTTTGGGGACAAAATGATATCCATTGCCTCTAATTGCTTTCAAAAAAATTCTCGTGCCAACATAGAACAACAGGAGTGTTGTGTTATTTTTTGTGATTTTTCGGGGTTCGTTTGGACATTTTTATGCATTAAGTGAGTTTTCAATGAATTTATGTGCATAATTCAAATTTGAACTACATGCACATGCTCCGGTGCATATAAATTGGTTCAAAAATCAAATCTTTTGTCCTTGGGTGCATGCTTAGGTCCCATGCAAGAAATGGGAATAAACGTCAAACACCCTATCACCGTCACTCGGCCGCAAACATTGAGATACCTGGTTTTTAAATTCTAGTAAATCCAAAACTCGTTTGAAATTCATGAAACTTGGCATGCTATCATGGAGCGGCATCAACATGGTGTGATAAAGTTTTTGTCCCATTTGGGGCATGTTTGGGTATATGCTTCACACAACATGCATGATGGTTTCGGTAGGGAACGCCCCAACTTTGGGGGCGAAACAATATCCATTGCCTCTAATTACTTTCAAAAAAATTCTCCTGTCAACATAGAACAACAGGAGTGTTGTGTTATTTTTTGTGATTTTTCGGGGTTCGGTTGGACATTTTTATGCATTAAGTGAGTTTTCAATGCATTTGTGTGCATAATTCAAATTTGAACTACATCCACATGCTTCGGTGCATATAAATTGGTTGAAAAATCAAATCTTTTGTCCTTGGGTGCATGCTTAGGTCCCATACAAGAAATGGGAATGAATGTCAAACACCGTGCCACCGTCACTCGGCCGCAAACATTGAAATACCGGGTTTTTAAATTCTAGTAAATCCAAAACTTGTCTGAAATTCATGAAACTTGGCATGCTATCATGGAGCGGCATCAACATGGTGTGGAAAAGTTTTTGTTCCATTTGGGGCAGGTTTGGGTATATGCTTCTCACAAACCAGAGCTTATCACAACAAGCATGATGGTTTCGGTAGGGAACGCCCCAACTTTGGGGGCGAAACGATATCCATTGCCTCTTATTGCTTCCAAATTTTTTCTCGTGTCAACATAGAACAACAGGAGTGTTGTGTTATTTTGGACAGTTTTACACACTAAGTGAGTTTTCAGTGCATTTATGTGCATAAATCGAATTTGAACTACATGCACATGCTCTGGTGCATATAAATTGGTTGAAAAATAAAATCTTTTTCCTTGGGTGCATGCTTAGGTCCCATGCAAGAAATGGGAATGAATGTCAA
The DNA here is from genome assembly GCF_018294505.1 of Triticum aestivum. Classification (NCBI taxonomy): domain Eukaryota; kingdom Viridiplantae; phylum Streptophyta; class Magnoliopsida; order Poales; family Poaceae; genus Triticum; species Triticum aestivum. The sequence goes on from NC_057805.1 coordinate 155,200,852, forward strand.
ACACCCTGCCACCGTCACTCGGCCGCAAACATTGATATACGTGGTTTTAAATTCTAGTAAATCCAAAACTCGTCTGAAACTCATGAAACTTGGCATGCTATCATGGAGCAGCATCAACATGGCGTGGTAAAGTTTTTGTCCCATTTGGGATAGGTTTGGGTATATGCTTCTCACAAACCAGAGCTTCTCACAACAAGCATGATGGTTTTGGTAGGGAACGTCCCAACTTTGGGGACAAAACGATATCCATTGCCTCTAATTGCTTTCAAAAAAATTCTCGTGCCAACATAGAACAACAGGAGTGTTGTGTTATTTTTTGTGATTTTTCGGGGTTCGTTTGGGCATTTTTATGCATTAAGTGAGTTTTCAATGAATTTATGTGCATAATTCAAATTTGAACTACATGCACATGCTCCGGTGCTTATAAATTGGTTGAAAAATCAAATCTTTTGTCCTTGGGTGCATGCTTAGGTCCCATGCAAGAAATGGGAATGAATGTCAAAAACCTGCCACCGTCACTCGGCCGCAAACATTGAGAAACCTGGTTTTTAAACTCTAGTAAATCCAAAACTCGTTTGAAATTCATGAAACTTGGCATGCTATCATGGAGCGGCATCAACATGGTGTGATAAAGTTTTTGTCCCAATTGGGGCATGTTTGGGTATATGCTTCACACAACAAGCATGATGGTTTCGGTAGGGAACGCCCCAACTTTGGGGGCGAAACAATATCCAATGCCTCTTATTACTTTCAAATTTTTTCTCCTGTCAACATAGAACAACAGGAGTGTTGTGTTATTTTTTGTGATTTTTCGGGTTCGGTTGGATATTTTTATGCATAAGTGAGTTTTCAATGCATTTATGTGCATAATTCAAATTTGAACTACATGCACATGCTCCGGTGCATATAAATTGGTTGAAAAATCAAATCTTTTGTCCTTGGGTGCATGCTTAGGTCCCATACAAGAAATGGGAATGAACGTCAAACACCGTGTAACCGTCACTCGGCCGCAAACATTGAAATACCGGATTTTTAAATTCAAGTAAATCCAAAACTCGTCTGAAATTCATGAAACTTGGCATGCTATCATGGAGCGGCATCAACATGGCGTGGTAAAGTTTTTGTCCCATTTGGGACAGGTTTGGGTATATGCTTCTCAGAAACCAGAGCATCTCACAACAAGCATGATGGTTTTGGTAGGGAACGGCCCAACTTTGGGGACAAAATGATATCCATTGCCTCTAATTGCTTTCAAAAAAATTCTCGTGCCAACATAGAACAACAGGAGTGTTGTGTTATTTTTTGTGATTTTTCGGGGTTCGTTTGGACATTTTTATGCATTAAGTGAGTTTTCAATGAATTTATGTGCATAATTCAAATTTGAACTACATGCACATGCTCCGGTGCATATAAATTGGTTCAAAAATCAAATCTTTTGTCCTTGGGTGCATGCTTAGGTCCCATGCAAGAAATGGGAATGAATATCAAAAACCCTGCCACCGTCACTCGGCCGCAAACATTGAGAAACCTGGTTTTTAAACTCTAGTAAATCCAAAACTCGTTTGAAATTCATGAAACTTGGCATGCTATCATGGAGCGGCATCAACATGGTGTGATAAAGTTTTTGTCCCATTTGGGGCATGTTTGGGTATATGCTTCACACAACATGCATGATGGTTTTGGTAGGGAACGCCCCAACTTTGGGGGCGAAACAATACCCATTGCCTCTAATTACTTTCAAAAAAATTCTCCTGTCAACATAGAACAACAGGAGTGTTGTGTTATTTTTTGTGATTTTTCGGGGTTCGGTTGGACGTTTTTATGCATTAAGTGAGTTTTCAATGCATTTATGTGCATAATTCAAATTTGAACTACATCCACATGCTTCGGTGCATATAAATTGGTTGAAAAATCAAATCTTTTGTCCTTGGGTGCATGCTTAGGTCCCATACAAGAAATGGGAATGAATGTCAAACACCGTGCCACCGTCACTCGGCCGCAAACATTGAAATACCGGGTTTTGAAATTCTAGTAAATCCAAAACTTGTCTGAAATTCATGAAACTTGGCATGCTATCATGGAGCGGCATCAACATGGTGTGGTAAAGTTTTTGTCCCATTTGGGGCAGGTTTGGGTATATGCTTCTCACAAACCAGAGCTTATCACAACAAGCATGATGGTTTCGGTAGGGAACGCCCCAACTTTTGGGGCGAAACAATATCCATTGCCTCTTATTGCTTCCAAATTTTTTCTCGTGTCAACATAGAACAACAGGAGTGTTGTGTTATTTTGGACAATTTTACACACTAAGTGAGTTTTCAGTGCATTTATGTGCATAATTTGAATTTGAACTACATGCACATGCTCTAGTGCATATAAATTGGTTGAAAAATGAAATATTTTTCCTTGGGTGCATGCTTAGGTCCCATGCAAGAAATGGGAATGAATGTCAAACACCCTGCCACCGTCACTCGGCCGCAAACATTGATATACGTGGTTTTAAATTCTAGTAAATCCAAAACTCGTCTGAAATTCATGAAACTTGGCATGCTATCATGGAGCGGCATCAACATGGCGTGGTAATGTTTTTGTCCCATTTGGGATAGGTTTGGGTATATGCTTCTCACAAACCAGAGCTTCTCACAACAAGCAGGATGGTTTTGGTAGGGAACGGCCCAACTTTGGGGACAAAACGATATCCATTGCCTCTAATTGCTTTCAAAAAAAATCTCGTGCCAACATAGAACAACAGGAGTGTTGTGTTATTTTTTGTGATTTTTTGGGGTACGTTTGGGCATTTTTATGCATTAAGTGAGTTTTCAATGAATTTATGTGCATAATTCAAATTTGAACTACATGCACATGCTCCGGTGCTTATAAATTGGTTGAAAAATCAAATCTTTTGTCCTTGGGTGCATGCATAGGTCCCATGCAAGAAATGGGAATGAATGTCAAAAACCCTGCCACCGTGACTCGGCCGCAAACATCTAGAAACCTGGTTTTTAAACTCTAGTAAATACAAAGCTCGTTTGAAATTCATGAAACTTGGCATGCTATCATGGAGCGGCATCAACATGGTGTGATAAAGTTTTTGTCCCATTTCGGGCATTTTTGGGTATATGCTTCACACAACAAGCATGATGGTTTCGGTAGGGAACGCCCCAACTTTGGGGGCGAAACAATATCCATTGCCTCTTATTACTTTCAAAATTTTTCTCCAGTCAACATAGAAGAACAGGAGTGTTGTGTTATTTTTTGTGATTTTTTGGGGTTCGGTTGGATATTTTTATGCATAAGTGAGTTTTCAATGCATTTATGTGCATAATTCAAATTTGAACTACATGCACATGCTCCGGTGCATATAGATTGGTTGAAAAATCAAATCTTTTGTCCTTGGGTGCATGCTTAGGTCCCATACAAGAAATGGGAATGAACGTCAAACACCGTGCCACCGTCACTCGGCCGCAAACATTGAAATACCGGGTTTTTAAATTCTAGTAAATCCAAAACTCGTTTGAAATTCATGAAACTTGGCATGCTATCATGGAGCGGCATCAACATGGCGTGGTAAAGTTTTTGTCCCATTTGGGACAGGTTTGGGTATATGCTTCTCACAAACCCTAGCTTCTCACAACAAGCATGATGGTTTTGGTATGGAACGGCCCAACTTTGGGGACAAAATGATATCCATTGCCTCTAATTGCTTTCAAAAAAATTCTCGTGCCAACATAGAACAACAGGAGTGTTGTGTTATTTTTTGCAGATGAACCCTAGCCTCCTTCCCCTCGCGCCGCCGGACGCTTTCTCCTCCCACCGGACATGTCCGCCACCGCCCCCGCGACGAATCCGGGCGCGACACCAGTCCGCCGCTGTCCCACCGCCGCCGCGGCCCGCGGAGCCCATCCGGGGCCCGCGCGGGCCCGATTCGCCGCCGCCGCCCGTGGCAGTCGCCGCCCGGCCATGGCGCCACCGCCCGCCGAGCCCCTCCAGCACCGGCACCCGCCGCCGCGAGCCCGTTCCGCCGCTGCCTGGCCTCGCCCCGCCGCCCTCCTGCCGCGCCTCCATGGGAGCCCGAGCTCGTGCTCGCCGGAGAGCCGAGCTCCGCCCGCTGGCCGCCCCGTGTCCCCGCGCCACCCTCCGTCGGTGCGGGCCCTAACCCACCGTGTTCGAATTAATTCGGGGTTGTTACCTTATTCAAATATTTCAATTGTTCCGGTGCATCATCCATCTCTTCAACAATCCTTTCCAACGGTGATTTCTCTTCAGTGGGCCCTAACCCACAGGTCTTTCCCAGGATCTTACCTGACTCTTCTAATTTTCCGGAGTTACTCTCAAATCCTTTCCAAAGTCTGACGTAAGAATGAATTTCATCAGTCAGACGCTTCCCAAGATCAATTGCAAATTCTTTCATGATCGGGCCAACATTTTTCTCCAGGAGTATCTCAACAATTTTGGTATTGTTTCTCGTCATCTTTCTCAACATACGAAGACCGAGTAGAGTTTCTCTTAAATCTTGTCCATTCTCCAGGAGATTCGCAGTGCTAACTCAATGTTATCCTATCAAATCGTTACAACTCGTGCAATTATTTTCACCGTTGCGATCGTGTCGTTGCGATCGTGACTCGATAGTTCCCGTGTCGTTGCGATTGTGAGGATTCGTTCGTCTTCGTGGCTTCATCTTCTTCATGGATTCGTTCTATCATTGCTATCATTGCTATGCTAATTGCTTCGTTCTATCGCTTTGATGCGCTACCTATTCACTTGTTCCTCAAGCCTCCCATTTTGCCATGAACCTCTAACCTTTGTCACCCTTCCTAGCAAACCGTTGTTTGGCTATGTTACCGCTTTGCTCAGCCCCTCTTATAGCGTTGCTAGCTGCAGGTGAAGATGAAGATTGCTCCATGTTGGATTATGTTTATGTTGGGATATCACAATATCTCTTATATTATTAATGCATCTATATATTTGGTAAAGGGTGGAAGGCTCGGCCTTATGCCTGGTGTTTTGTTCCACTCTTGCCGCCCTAGTTTCCGTCATACCGGTGTTATGTTCCCGGATTTTGCGTTCCTTACACGGTTGGGTGATTTATGGGACCCCCTTGACAGTTTGCCTTGAATAAAACTCTTCCAGCAAGGCCCAACCTTGGTTTTACCATTTGTCTAGCCTATTTCTTTTCCCTAGGGAGTCGCTCTCTCGAGGGTCATCTTATTTTACCCCCCCCCCCGGGCCAATGCTTGTCTAAGTGTTGGTCCGAACTAGAGCCACTTGCAGCGCCACCTCGGGGAAACTTGAGGTCTGGTTTTAGTTGTACGTAGTGCTCATCCGGTGTTGCCCTGAGACCGAGATATGTGCAGCTCCTATCAGGATGTCGGCGCATCGGGCGGCTTTGCTGGTTTTGTTTTACCATTGTCGAAATGTCTTGTAACCGGGATTCCGAGACTGATCGGGTCTTCCCGGGAGAAGGAATATCCTTCGTTGACCGTGAGAGCTTATCATGGGCTAAGTTGGGACACCCCTGCAGGGTATTATCTTTCGAAAGCCGTGCCTGCGGTTATGTGGCAGATGGGAATTTGTTAATATCCGGCAGTAGATAACTTGACACTTGACCTTAATTAAAATGCATCAACCGCGTGTGTAGCCGTGATGGTCCCTTCTCGGCGGAGTCCGAGAGGTGAACACGGTTTCTGGGTTATGCTTGACGTAAGTAGGAGTTCAGGATCACTTCTTGATCATTGTTAGTTCACGACCGTTCCTTTGCTTCTCTTCTCGCTCTTCTTTGCGTAAGTTAGCCACCATACATGCTTAGTCGCTGCTGCAACCTCACCACTTTACCCCTTTCCTTTCCCATTAAGCTTTGCTAGTCTTGTTACCCATGGTAATGGGATTGCTGAGTCCTCGTGGCTCACAGATTACTACACCACCAGTTGCAGGTACAGGTTTTGCGATGATCATGACGCGAGAGCGATGTTTACCTTGTTTGGAGTTCTTCTTCTGCTTCTTCTTCGATCAGGGGATAGGTTCCAGGTCGGCAGCCTGGGCTAGCAGGGTGGATGTCGTTTGAGTTTCTGTTTATGTTTCATCCGTAGTCGGATGTTGAGCTTATGTATGTGGTATTGATGTATTCTTGCGGCATTGGTATGCCTTGTATGTATCCCCAAATATTATGTAATGTCGATGTAATGATATCCACCTTGCAAAAGCGTTTCAATATGCGGTTCTATCCTTGGTGGGGCCTTCGAGTCTCTTTAGGATAGTATCCCATATTGGGCGTGACAAGTTGGTATCAGAGCCTCGACCGACCCTAGGAGCCCCCCTTGTTTGATCGTGTAGTTTGGCCGTTGTTGAGTCTAGAAGAAAATTTTTGGAGTCTAGTTATATCGGAGAGTAGGAATTCTTTTTACTCCTCTGCCCCTTCGTCGCTCTGGTGAGAAGTATTGACGTATGTGTTTTGTACTATTCCTCTTCCCCTTCAAATTTTTCTTCAGGATCACGTGCTTAGTTTTCGTTCGTTGTCCATCCTCTTTTCAATCCGGCGCATTTCTCTTCGAGTGTTTTCGATCCTCGTCATCTTTTGCGAGATCAGTCCTCAGTTATTTCTCTTCCGATGTTGTTTCCCTGTCCGAAGTCGTCCTTGTTTTTCCCACCCGCCCACCCTTCTTCTTCTCGGAACCGGAGTCTGTAATCGAGTATCCATTCTACTCGTGCGAAATCTTTGCTTTCTCTCCTCAATGTTTTCAACCGATGCTTTTCTCCTCAAAGCTATTCGTCGATTTCCCCTTCCAAGTTGCCGTTGTTTTTTTCCGCCCTCCCACCCTTTTATTCCCGGAGTCTGAGTCTCTTTCGAGCATCAATTTCATTCGTGCGGAGTATCTTCAGTCTTTCCTCAATTATTTCAACCGGTGAATTCTCATCTCGTTTGACATTTTTCATCTCTTTTCTTTTCCGGTGGATTCAACTCCAATTTTCGGTACTGATTATATTTTTCCTTGGCTCAAATGTTTTCCCGCTGCTCGTTCTCCTCTCGTCATTTAATCGTTCCGGAGTGATGAAGACACCTCAGGAGATTCGTCTGTGTTCGAATTAATTCGGGGTTGTTACCTTATTCAAATATTTCAATTGTTCCGGTGCATCATCCATCTCTTCAACAATCCTTTCCAACGGTGATTTCTCTTCAGTGGGCCCTAACCCACAGGTCTTTCCCAGGATCTTACCTGACTCTTCTAATTTTCCGGAGTTACTCTCAAATCCTTTCCAAAGTCTGACGTAAGAATGAATTTCATCAGTCAGACGCTTCCCAAGATCAATTGCAAATTCTTTCATGATCGGGCCAACATTTTTCTCCAGGAGTATCTCAACAATTTTGGTATTGTTTCTCGTCATCTTTCTCAACATACGAAGACCGAGTAGAGTTTCTCTTAAATCTTGTCCATTCTCCAGGAGATTCGCAGTGCTAACTCAATGTTATCCTATCAAATCGTTACAACTCGTGTAATTATTTTCACCCATCCGGAGTATGTCAGGAGTTGTTTTCCGTCTCAACTATCCGGAGGTCATCTTTTCGGAATATTTCCTCGTTCTAAGCTTTTCAAATCCGTTCTCTGGTTATTCTATATTCATGCCTTTTTCGTTTGTCTCCTTATTCTTCCGGTGCTGCGTTCAAGTATGCTTCAATCAGCTCGCGATCTCTTCTTTTAATTGCATCTTGTTTCCCTCACCTATATTCGTGCTTTCCTATTTTCCTCGGTGAGTCATCCTCCTTTGTCAGTCAGTTTTGAATTCTAACGGTGGCTCGCTCTAGATTTCTTTCCGTTGTTATCATATCAATTAATTCGTTCTTTCCAAATCATACCGGTGGTTCACGAAGACTTTCTCAAGTTGTGCGCTATATCTCCCTTTAATCCTTTCCAACGCGAGATAAGTAGTATGCAAAATCCATTGTTTCTCATCAATTTAATTGGTGGAGGATAAGCATAACGTAATCCTTATTTTCTTTCTTCAAGTGGTTTTTTTTTCTCGTCTTTTCGGAGATTGTTCATCTTATCACAGTCTCGGTTCAAAGTGTTTTCATCTTTTTCTACGCCGGAGTTCAAATTTCCTCTCCCATTTTGTCGGAACCTCCATCGGAATCATCACAAGGATTTAATCTTATTCCTTCCATTCCCCAATTTTATCGCGTCATTCTTTTGTTACCGGAGTTCTTCACGGTGGCTCGCCATGATTTAATTCATTCCTCAAGTGTTCATCAAGATTCTTATCGAAGGAGCTCAAGTATTTTTCCTTTTGCCTTTCGAAGTGCAATTAAATTCTCCGTATTCTTTTGAGGTGGAGTTTTGCATTTCTTCGTTCTTCTCAGCTATCCAAATCATTTCCGTTTGTGGCCGGTTATCACCTTATGATTTTAAGATGTTACCTATAAGACCACAACAAGCTTATTCTTTTCGTTGTTGATTTCCTCAACAACTCCGTTAAATCCTTTCTTCTAAGGTTGCTTTCTATTTCATTCGTGGTACTAGTTGTCATTTTTTCTTCACCGTTCTTCTCATTCTATTAACTCAAGTCTCCCGGAGATTTTGTGTTGTTCCTCAAGTCAAGTTTCATCCCATTTCTCGAGCTCGTGCTGTCTAAATCCTTTCAGTCTTATTGTTTTCTTATATCGTCTAACCGGAGTGGTTTCAGAGTCTATCTGATTCCGTGAGCATTCAATTCTCGTCATTCTCGCCGTTCTTTTCTTCTCGAGTGCTCTCGATCCTTTGATTTCCTCTTGCGTTCTTATTCCTTTTTCTATCTTCTCCCAACCGGAGTGGTTTCAATATAGGCTTATTCCTTGAGCTGTTGCTTCTTGTCTCACTCAACATTCCTCTTTTCTTCTCGAGTGTTCTTGACTTTGGTCATCCTCATTGTCTTGTTCTTATTTCACCTCATCCCCTTTTTCCCTTCCGTCTCGGTCCTAAGATCTCGGGGACGAGATCTCTTGTTAGTGGAGGAGTGTTGTAACGCTCCGGATCCGATGCGCCAGGTGTCACCCAGTTATTCGTTGTCGTTGCCATGTCATTTGCTTGCGTGTTGCATTTTGCCATGTCATCATCTGCATTTCATATCATGCCATCATGTGCATTGCATTTGCATACGTGTTCGTCTCTTGCATCCGAGCATTTTCCCCGTTGTCCGTTCTGCAATCCGGCACTCCTATCTCCTCCGGTGCACCCCTCTTGTTGTCTTTCGTGTGCGGGTGTCAAACTTTCTCGGAATGGACCGAGTCTTGTCAAGTGGCCTTGGTATACCACCGGGAGACCACCGGTCAAGTTTCGTTCCATTTGGAGGTCGTTTGGTACTCCAACGGTTAACCGGGTAACCGCTAAGTCCGTTTTGGTATTGCAGCAAACCCCCCATTCAAACAGCCACAAAACCCCTCTAAGTCTCCGCCATGCTCTCGGCCGTTCGATCACGATCGCGTGGGCGAAAACCGCTCCTCATTTGGACTCTCCTAGCTCCCTCTACCTATATATGTGTGTCTCTCCCGAGATTTTCGGGCAGATGAACCCTAGCCTCCTTCCCCTCGCGCCGCCGGACGCTTTCTCCTCCCACCGGACATGTCCGCCACCGCCCCCGCGACGAATCCGGGCGCGACACCTGTCCGCCGCCGTCCCACCGCCGCCGCGGCCCGCGGAGCCCATCCGGGGCCCGCGCGGGCCCGATTCGCCGCCGCCGACGTGGCCATCGCCGCCCGGCCATGGCGCCACCGCCCGCCGAGCCCCTCCAGCGCCGGCACCCCGCCGCCGCCTGGCCTCGCCCCGCCGCCCTCCTGCCGCGCCTCCATGGGAGCCCGAGCTCGAGCTCGCCGGAGAGCCGAGCTCCGCCCGCTGGCCGCCCCGTGTCCCCGCGCCACCCTCCGTCGGTGCGGGCCCGACTCCGGCCGGCCCCGGCCGCGCCTCTCCTTCCTCCCTCCGGCGCATCGGGCCCGAGCTCGAGCAACTTCCCTCGATCCAGATCTACAGTGCCCGAGGTTGACCCCGAAAATATCTCTAAGTCCCTGAACTTTTCTAATATGTTGTCATGTTCTCTGCATCGTAACTTCTTGCATATAGCTCCGATTCGCGCGTGTGATATGTCAAATTGTTCGCCTCGTGATGCTCTTCATTTTGTTCAATTGCACCATGTTCATTTGAGTCCATCTTCCTGCCCAAATCTTCGTTGCAAGAGGGCTAGTTGCTGTTATTCTCTGGTTCTTATCAGAACTTGGAGATTTGTCATTTTCATATCATTTATTCTGTGCATCTTTTGAGCATGAGCTCTACATGTGTTTTGAACTATGCCATGCCATCTTTCCAGTGGTGTATTTCATGTATTTTTGTGATCTCTGTGGTGACTAGCACAATCATGCAAAGTAGGCCCCGTAATATTTCTGATTTCAGGGACTTAGTGATTTCTCTAAGTCCTTGTCTGCTGTAATTTTGTTGCCATGTAAACTTGATGCTACAGAGAGATTCATACATATTTTGGAGATGTTCAGTAAGGATGTTTTGTAGCTATGGTTATAATTGATCCATTACTGCCCTTGTTTGCAATTATGGAGTGCCATAGCATGACCCAATCTTGCTCTACTTTTGCTATAAAATATTTCTGGCAGATTCTTAACATGATATGCAATCTTGCCAAGCTTATAGTAGTTGATCCATACATGCTATGCTTTTGCTCTTGCCATGTTTAGCTTCATAAACATGCCATCTTGCTGTAGGTATGCTTGGTTTGTCTTGCATTTCTCTGTAGTGAGTGCATCAAGCTCACAAATAGGCCTACATATTATTATTTCTGCCATGCTCTGTTTTCTGCTAAGTCTGAAACCTGATAACGAAACTTGCTATGTTTATATGCTTGCCATCATATCTTCTGTTCCTTTTTGGCTTATGGTCATTAAGGGACTTTTGTTATATGCTTTGAGTAGATTCATGCCATGCCTTGCTTTGCCATGTTAAGTTCCTGTAGCATGTTGATTTCGTGCTCTGAACATTGCAACCTGATGTTATTTCTGTCATGTCCAGTATTTCTGTCAAGTCTGTGAACCTGTTATTATTTGCAATCTTGCTATGTCCTTTTGAGCATGTTCTAGTGATTTCTGGAGATAGCTCAGTGATCATGTTTTGTTGTGCTTTACCTGTACATCATGCCTATGCCTTTTGTTTTCATGTTGAGTTGCTGTAGCTTATTGTTTTGATGCTTGCTAGGTGCATAGTTGCTGTTTTGGACAGATTGTTGCCATGTATTGTTTGGAGTGTATGTGTTGCACCGTTGCTCCGTTTGGAGTGTGCTCTATATGAAACTTGCTTAGATTTGTATGTAGTTCCATATTATCATGTTGAGTCCTTGTTTTGAGGTGTTTGCTTGATGTTTGTATGCTTTTTGCATCAATGCCATGTTTATCTTGTTTTGCTCATATCTTCTAGGCCGTAGCTCCGAATCTAATGAACTTTATATGTAACTTGACTAGAATTTCATGTAGATCATCATGGAGCTCTTTAACTTGCTGTTTAACAACTTGAATATAAGGTTTATTCAGTTCTGGACCAATTTCAAAATTTGCATATGAGGACTTACCGGAATTGTTATAGGTTGTTTCCGGCCTCATTTAAACTTGCTTCGATGTGTTGTTCTTGTATGCATCATCTCTTGTCATGAGTAGCTTCTTATAGCCTTGTCATGCATCATTCTTGATTGAGCATCATGTCTTGTTCATGTGTGGTGTGTTTACCTTGTTGTGTGCCTCTTCTCGATAGTTCCCGTGTCGTTGCGATCGTGAGGATTCGTTCGTCTTCGTGGCTTCATCTTCTTCATGGATTTGTTCTTCTTCCTAGCGGGATTTCAGGCAAGATGACCGTCACCTTGGATCTCATTACTATCATTGCTATGCTAATTGCTTTGTTCTATCGCTTTGCTGCGCTACCTATTCACTTGTTCCTCAAGCCTCCCATTTTGCCATGAACCTCTAACCTTTGTCACCCTTCCTAGCAAACCGTTGTTTGGCTATGTCACCGCTTTGCTCAGCCCCTCTTATAGCGTTGCTAGCTGCAGGTGAAGATGAATATTGCTCCATGTTGGATTATGTTTATGTTGGGATATCACAATATCTCTTATATTATTAATGCATCTATATATTTGGTAAAGGGTGGAAGGCTCGGCCTTATGCCTGGTATTTTGTTTCACTCTTGCCGCCCTAGTTTCCGTCATACCGGTGTTATGTTCCCGGATTTTGCGTTCCTTACACGGTTGGGTGATTTATGGGACCCCCTTGACAGTTCGCCTTGAATAAAACTCTTCCAGCAAGGCCCAACCTTGGTTTTACCATTTGTCTAGCCTATTTCTTTTCCCTAGGGAGTCGCTCTCTCGAGGGTCATCTTATTTTACCCCCCCCCCCGGGCCAATGCTTGTCTAAGTGTTGGTCCGAACTAGAGCCACTTGCAGCGCCACCTCGGGGAAACTTGAGGTCTGGTTTTAGTTGTACGTAGTGCTCATCCGGTGTTGCCCTGAGACCGAGATATGTGCAGCTCCTATCAGGATGTCGGCGCATCGGGCGGCTTTGCTGGTTTTGTTTTACCATTGTCGAAATGTCTTGTAACCGGGATTCCGAGACTGATCGGGTCTTCCCGGGAGAAGGAATATCCTTCGTTGACCGTGAGAGCTTATCATGGGCTAAGTTGGGACACCCCTGCAGGGTATTATCTTTCGAAAGCCGTGCCCGCGGTTATGTGGCAGATGGGAATTTGTTAATATCCGGTAGTAGATAACTTGACACTTGACCTTAATTAAAACGCATCAACCGCGTGTGTAGCCGTGATGGTCTCTTCTCGGCGGAGTCCGGAGAGTGAACACGGTTTCTGGGTTATGCTTGACGTAAGTAGGAGTTCAGGATCACTTCTTGATCATTGTTAGTTCACGACCGTTCCTTTGCTTCTCTTCTCGCTCTTCTTTGCGTAAGTTAGCCACCATACATGCTTAGTCGCTGCTGCAACCTCACCACTTTACCCCTTTCCTTTCCCATTAAGCTTTGCTAGTCTTGATACCCATGGTAATGGGATTGCTGAGTCCTCGTGGCTCACAGATTACTACACCACCAGTTGCAGGTACAGGTTTTGCGATGATCATGACGCGAGAGCGATGTTTACCTTGTTTGGAGTTCTTCTTCTGCTTCTTCTTCGATCAGGGGATAGGTTCCAGGTCGGCAGCCTGGGCTAGCAGGGTGGATGTCGTTTGAGTTTCTGTTTATGTTTCATCCGTAGTCGGATGTTGAGCTTATGTATGTGTATTGATGTATTCTTGCGGCATTGGTATGCCTTGTATGTATCCCCAAATATTATGTAATGTCGATGTAATGATATCCACCTTGCAAAAGCGTTTCAATATGCGGTTCTATCCTTGGTGGGGCCTTCGAGTCTCTTTAGGATAGTATTGCATATTGGGCGTGACAATGTCAGACACCCTGCCACCGTCACTCGGCCGCAAACATTGAGAAACCTGGTTTTTAAATTCTAGTAAATCCAAAACTCGTTTGAAATTCATGAAACTTGGCATGCTATCATGGAGCGGCATCAACATGGTGTGATAAAGTTTTTGTCTCATTTGGGGCATGTTTGTGTATATGCTTCACACAACAAGCATGATGGTTTCGGTAGGGAACGCCCCAACTTTCGGGGCGAAACAATATCCATTGCCTCTTATTACTTTCAAACTTTTTCTCCTGTCAACATAGAACAACAGGAGTGTTGTGTTTTTTTTGTGATTTTTCGGGGTTCGGTTGGACATTTTTATGCATTAAGTGAGTTTTCAATGCATTTATGTGCATAATTCAAATTTGAACTACATGCACATGCTCCGGTGCGTATAAATTGGTTGAAAAATCAAATCTTTTTGTCCTTGGGTACATTCTTAGGTCCCATACAAGAAATGGGAATGAATGTCAAACACCGTGCCACCGTCACTCGGCCGCAAACATTGAAATACCGGGTTTTTAAATTCTAGTAAATCCAAAACTCGTCTGAAATTCATGAAATTTGGCATGCTATCATGGAGCGGCATCAACATGGTGTGGTAAAGTTTTTGTCCCATTTGGGGCAGGTTTGGGTATATGCTTCTCACAAACCAGAGCTTATCACAACAAGCATGATGGTTTCGGTTGGGAACGCCCCAACTTTGGGGGCGAAACGATATCCATTGCCTCTTATTGCTTTCAATTTTTTTCTCGTGTCAACATAGAACAACAGGAGTGTTGTGTTATTTTTTGTGATTTTTCGGGGTTCGTTTGGACATTTTTACACATTAAGTGAGTTTTCAGTGCATTTATGTGCATAATTCAAATTTGAACTACATGCACATGCTCTAGTGCATATAAATTGGTTGAAAAATCAAATCTTTTTTCCTTGGGTGCATGCTTAGGTCCCCTGCAAGAAATGGGAATGAATGTCAAACACCCTGCCACCGTCACTCGGCCGCAAACATTGATATACGTGGTTTTAAATTCTAGTAAATCCAAAACTCGTCTGAAATTCATGAAACTTGGCATGCTATCATGGAGCGGCATCAACATGGCGTGGTAAAGTTTTTGTCCCATTTGGGACAGGTTTGGGTATATGCTTCTCACAAACCAGAGCTTCTCACAACAAGCATGATGGTTTTGGTAGGGAACGACCCAACTTTGGGGACAAAACGATATCCATTGCCTCTAATTGCTTTCAAAAAAATTCTCGTGCCAACATAGAACAACAGGAGTGTTGTGTTATTTTTTGTGATTTTTCGGGGTTCGTTTGGATATTTTTATGCATTAAGTGAGTTTTCAATGAATTTATGTGCATAATTCAAATTTGAACTACATGCACATGCTCTGGTGCATATAAATTGGTTGAAAAATCAAATCTTTTGTCCTTGGGTGCATGCTTAGGTCCCATGCAAGAAATGAGAACGAATGTCAAACACCCTGCCACCGTCACTCGGCCGCAAACATGGAGATACCTGGCTTTTAAATTCTAGTAAATCCAAAACTCGTCTGATATTCATGAAACTTGGCATGCTATCATGGAGCGGCATCAACATGCCGTGGTAAACTTTTTGTCCCATTTGGGGCAGGTTTGGGTATATGCTTCTCGCAAACCATAGCTTCTCACAACAAGTATGATGGTTTCAGATAGAACACCCGTATGCAAAGTGAGAGCAGGATTTGCGCATCTCTTGAACACAAACGGTTCTTTTGGATGACCCGTGTGAACCACTTATAAACAATTTGGTGCGATTTGCATCTGTCATATTGGGTATGTTGCCATTTGTCAAACTAGAAAGATTGACATTTATTGATCTAGTAACATTGCCATTTGCCAACCTTGTAACACTGCAATTTGTTAAAATATGAAGCTAAAAATCACTAGCAGTATGTAATTTTTGCAACTAAAATTCAGTAATTAAGCATAGATTGAGGTGAGGAGGCGTGTTCAGCCAGGCGTGCAATGGGCGGCACAGTACTATTCGATTTGACAGCAGGCGGTGCAGTTCCCGATATGGCTTTAATGCAGACGAGGGAGAGGGTAGCGGTTCCCGAAATGTTGAACGGCCAATGATGCATGCTCCTTCAATTAGTATCGTGTGAATGCATGAGGGAAGTAATGGGAGGACCGGGAAAAGAGGCAGCACGATGTGAATGCAACGCAGTTTGTACTCATATAAAGGCGCCCCTCCATTCCAATGCATCTACCACATCGTACGCACCTAAGCACCTACACTAATAAGCGCAAAAGTGCCCACTCCAGACCCATGGCGGCGATGCGTGCGAGCAGCCAGCGGCTGTGCCAGATGGTCCACGACGCCGGCCTGTGGCATGGCACCGTGGATCGTCTCCATACGGTGTTGGCGACCGGCTAGTGGATGGCCGCCGTCGATGCCAGCTACGACTCTCACTTGTACCAGATGATCATTCGCACCACCAACAGGTTCACCGTCGTCAAGAAGCTCACGGACGACATCGCCGTACTCCTCCAGCCCGCGCGCTTGGGCTCCTCATTGCCTGCCACCCTAATCGGCCTCCATGGTCAAAACCTCTTTCAAGCACTGGTGGCCCTACGACTACCAGCCGACGCAAAGAAGAATGTCCACCTGGAGGTCACGCTCGTCACGAGGCGCCTCGCCCTGCAAGAAACCGTCGACCTACACATCCATGTGTACGAGCAAATCGTGTACATAGGTATCTACAAGGCCAGTGAGGACGCTATGATGTTGGCCTTCTTCAGCCGGCTGGAAGCCTTGGATGCCTTAGTTGAGAAGAACCTTGACCTCGCCACACAAGCCGTCGCTCCTTAGCCGCCGGTCAGTGGCCTAGCCGGCGCACTAAGTTGAGGAGGAGGAGGTCGTACAATGATGGATGCATCTTTCTTCTTGCCTCCTGTAACCACCACTGCGATCGCATCATCGTGGCCTTATTTCTTATTTTTGCTATTGCATTCTCGTTCCAGTCAATACAGACATGTGCGATCCCTTTGCTCAATACAGACATGTCTGTTCTAGTATTATTTTGATTGGCTTGAATGAAGGTCCATCCTGCTGTTTGGTGCCGCAGCGTGGTGTGCTCGCCGTTAGGCGCCGCGGCGCGCTCTGCTCGCGTCCATTGGCGCGCTCGGCTTGTGGACAACTTTTCCTTGCATGTTCAACTGCTATATGCATATATATATGGTTGCTCGCCGTTGAGGCGACCACGGAGCGCTCTGCTCGCGTCCCTCCGCGCGCGCTCTGCCAACGGTTGGGCGTGCGCACGATCACGTCGGGGGCCCCATATGTATGCGGTTGCGCCGCACGCGTTGCCATGCGATGCAGTTATGTGCGGCACGATGGAGTTACGCGCTGCAAATTAGAACTGCCATCAGGGCCTGCCGATATTCCTGGCCGTCCGGCTTCCCCTTTAATTTCGGCGGCCATTATAACATTAGTCTCTTCAACCTTTCGATCGCGCCCCACAACACAACAAGCACACCCACGACGAC